>NW_020447278.1:119507-171912 GCF_003343035.1 Apteryx rowi | reverse complement strand
AACAGGATGCGAAGCAACGGGCACAAACTGAAAGACAGACACTTCCATCTGAACATGAGGAAAAACTTTTTCACTGTGAGGGTGACAGAGCACTGGAACAGGTTGCCCCGAGAGGTTGTGGAGTCTCCTTCTCTGGAGATATTCAAAATGCGCCTGGATGCAATCCTGTGCAATGTGCTCTAGGTGACCCTGCTTGAGCAGGGGTGTTGGACTAGATGATCTCCAGAGGTCCCTTCCAACCTCAACCGTTCTGTGATTCTGTGATTCTGTGATTTTGTGATTCTTCAAGCAGAGTCTGCTATAGATGGGACTAACTCAAAACTTCATGGACATCAGCCAGTCGGTGCCACACAGCCGCAGGACAGATGCCTGGCCCTTTCATTTACTACTGCAGATACAGCCCAGCAGATATTCATGCTTTCGTTCTCTCGAAAAAAAATCTGACACATTAGCATCAATACCTGGGATATATAAACTTACCATAAAGTGCAGAGAGTTCCTGCTTGCACACAGAAAACAGAAATTGGAAGAAACACCTTCTCCTACCACCCTATCCAAATAACCTTTCACTAAAGATCCAATCTGCAAAACTGTATAGCACCCACCAAGCTTCAGAAGAGATGGTCTTTTCAAATGTGACATGCCATGCACATATCTTCTCTAGTCTCTGCTACACTGTACATTTATGAGATGTTCCAGAAAGTCTGTGTAGCCTGAAAAGCCTCCCCAGATTTGTAAATCAGTAAAAATCACTGTAAAATTGTGTTTTTAGTTGGTGAAAGGAAGGTCTTTCACACTGAAGTGGGGGCTTGCCAGCTTGGTGAGGACAAAAATGGTTAGTAATGATCAATTTCTGTGACAGGATCTTCAGGGTCTTCCATCAAAAGACACTTTTTTTTTTTTTTTTTTTTTTAACCAGCGGGCTATGGATGGACAAAGCTATTTTTTTCTCTGAGAGTGCATGAGCAGTAAGTTTAAAAAATGCTGTTAATGTTTGTGCATGCTCCTTGGGTAATTTTGCGAAAGAGCATTCTAAGGCTAGATGCACTTTTCCCTATAAAGATTAGCTTTCCAAGGAAAACTCTATCTGTCCTTCTGGCGAGAGGATGCTACTGAAGTCCCTGGCTTTACAAGTCATTTATTTATAAACTTTGCTACGTAAGCTCCTCTCAGTTATTTGTGCTACACAGCTTAAGTTTTCCACTTGTTGGTCTCTATTCCAGAAGCTCTCACTCTCTTTAGGTCTGATCAAACAGCCAGTACTTTCCTACAGTGTTTCATCAGGTGAAGATACTATCTATGTTTAGCTTATTATCAGTGATTTTGTCATGGAAACTTTTTAGTTGTGGAACATAACAGAAGAGGAAATAGTGTCACCTAAAAAAATACATATATATAAAAAGATAAAGAGAGATTTTAGTGCAGGAGTAAGGTAGTCACATCAAAGGTGAAGTCAGAGCAGAGGTGGAAAAGAGTTGGGAAATGGGTGTAGAGACATATGATGGATTGCAGGATCAAAGAGGAACTAAGGTGGTCAGAAGCACTGTGAAAGGGAGGTAGTTTTCACTTTTTAAGAACTTCTGTTAAATGACATTCATAATGACTTGGGAAAAAAAAAAAAGCCAGAATTTTTTCTTTGTCAATGTTTGAAATTCTAAGATGCAAAAACAATGCAAAGTGTGTTTCTCCTTGTTCAAAAATCATTTCTGATTCACTTTAGCTGCATTTCAGACTTTGTTTTTAAATCTTGGATTGGACACATTACCATCTTAAACATAAACTGGCACATCTCACTACACAATATAATAATAAAACTTTAATTTTGGGGCATCCATGCCTGTGTGCATCTGACAATAGTAAGTTGCAAATGAAAATATAATGAAATATACTCAGGCTAATGTTGCTTTTTATGGCAATTTTCTTATGCCTTTGAAACAAAATTAAAATCAATATAACAGGAGAGAGAAGTGCTGCAAGGTTTCATTGGATTATTCCTGGTGTTTTTAATAAGAAAACTAAATTCTGCCTGCATCATTGTGCTTTATTTTTTTTTCTCCAAAAAATTAAAAATATAATCATTACATAAAATAAGACATACCTACATAGATTTTTCTCTGCCAAAACCTTTGGAGTCCATAATAAATATAGATATGTGAGTCATACTGGGATGTCACTGATCTTTTATTCTAAAACAAAGATGACAGTTAGAAGAAAACTTCATAGAAGATATAATTGAATGTTTCCAAAATGAGAATCATTTGATGTCAAGACAAATAATGCTTCACAACAGAATCCTAATGGAAAATACCAGCATAGCGATGAATTTCTGATCTTCTCAAATAGAAACAGAATCGTTGATTTAGAGCCCCAGTTCACAAGAGGACAAGTAGAAATAAAACACATTTATATGCCAAAGCAGATGTGGTAACTGTCATAGACATAGAGTAATCTGGTTGTTCCTGAGAGATGATCTCTGTCTCGGTTGTGAATATCTTTCAAGTAAGACCACACCTTTCTGTATTTTGATTATAATAATGCTGCCACTTTCCAAATAATATCCATTTGCATGGCTTATAGCCGTGTTTCTTGGCAGTCTCAATAGGGTTGGCATCTGAGAAAGCTGGCTTTCAGGATGAAGCAAGATGAAATGAACCTTTTTTTCCAAATTAAATTGAGGTTAATATTGTCAGAAGACATATGGTTCTCAAAAACAGAGTCTATCAAATGCACATTTGCCATTCCCACCATAAGCTCCCATTAAAAAAAAAAAAAAATTGGCCTTAATTTCCCCTATACTTTTACAATTTCAACTTCTTGCTCCTAGAAGTCCTGGGTCCTGCAGACCCTAGCACTGGGGATGGGATTCATCTTAATTAGATGGGGACATACCAGGTTTGACTTCTAGACAATCTTAATCTAAATATCTAGAATATCTAAAATCACATGAATCATGCCCCAAAGTGTTTTTTGTTGTCCCATTGATCATAAACTGAGTCTAGAGTGACGAGTTCAGACATTAACACTCACAGTGTACATGCTAAATAAGATTAATCTGACTCATTTTTTCTGTCAGAAAACTTAACCTGACACCTCTCACTTCTCTCTTCACCTCTCATCTTGGTGACTCCCTGTCCTGTGTTTGAATAGATACTTTTTATTTACGACACCATTTCACTTTTGTACCTGATTAATTTAAAAACCCTTAAGCCAAAGTATGGAGGCACTTATTAAAGTTTGTAAAATATTGAAAATAGATACTTGTACTGTCTTTGTTTTCATATTTATATTAGATATTGATTTTAAATATTGAAATGCAATAGTGGTAAATAATGGTAAGTAGTATGGAAGAGTGGTAAAGAGGTATTATCACTGAAAATTATTATTTCTAATGATTTTGCAAGACAGTTCAGTTTTTGTTTTCATTTTGGTTACACAAAAATGAGATTTAGATGTTAAATATACCACAGAGACTAGAACCACAGAAACTAGGAACTTCATTCTCTGAGCAGTTCTTCTATAAATGCTCAAAATTATTATATATTAAAGGTAAACCCATTTTATTGTGAGCTGTTAACACATTTTCTTGTTGGATTTTTTAATTTGTGGCAAGTGCATATCTACCTAATTTGCATGATATCATTTATATTCCCTTAGTGCAAATTTTGAAGAATCAACTAATTACAAATACTAAAGCAAAGAGAATGCACTGGTGAATAATTCTATTTGTGTGGCAGTTCTCTTATTTACACTACCCAAAGAAGCTACACTTGTTAAAATAAATTGAAGCTAATCTTCCTGACTTCAGAGGTAAACACATATGTGATCTAGAGTGGGAACAGTTTACTAGGTCTTTCCTAAGGTCCATGCAGTTTTGCATTTTTTTTATTCCATCAGTGGATAAGAGTGGATGGTTAGGGAAAGTTATAAGAACAATCCATAAATGTAGGGTTACATTCCTGCACAAAACCATTACCTTTTTCTTTCAGCAGTCTCTGGTTTAGGACCTTCCTGTGTGACAATTGGCATGGGCTGAGCCGTGTTGAGAACGGTGTTAGCATATGAAATTTATAGTTAACCCTGTAGGATAAGGAAGTAAGTTATAAAAATAGACAAGTAGCTTGAGTGTAAACAATCTATTAATCACTGTTGCAAACTGTTGACAAACTTTCCAACAAAGGATGGAAAAGGACACAAAAGACAGATGAAAAATTGACTTCATCAGACATAAATTTTGGAGGTGGTTCAAAAATCATGGGGAAGAAACAGAAAAGTGGCACAAGCTCCCGACTGCCCAGCTAGCAGCCCGAGCCAAGGAGTTAGGTGAATGGATCAACAGTGGAAAGTGGATGCAGCTGCTAGAGGAAGTTGTGGGTGAAACTCTCCTTCAAGGGAACATTATCAACAGCTGCTTAGTGAGTTTTGTGAAATGAACTTCCTGTGATGAGGGTACCCTTCCGCTGCCCAGGAGGAGGAGGAGGACAGTCATGTTTTTGGATAGTTTGGGTACCGTGGCCCAGCATACCTAATCCCATCAAGCACAAAGCCCTCATAGACACTGGTCCCAAATGCACCACATTACCCTCAAACCAAGTGGAAGCAATGCCTATTGCCATCAATGGAGTGACTGTGTGCACAACTCAGCTAGTTGTGATCCATAGACAAACTAGTCTTAATGGTGACCAGTGGGAACAGATACCCATTTTCACAGACCTAGAAGCTCCAAGAATTTTAGGGATAGATTGCCTGAGAGGACTACCACACTGCCTGAAGTGGATACCACAAAGATCAATGGGGACATCAGTGGGCCTTTGGCACTGATGGAGAGGGCTGCCTTGTCTCATCTGAATTCTGCAGAATGAACAAACAGTCAGATGCAGTGGGCCTTTTGCAAGTCCCCAAACAACACATACTGACAGGAGCAGACTCTCAACCAGAGACAGAATCAAATCAGTTGGGATGCTGGAACTTCCATTTGAACACTTTGGGACTCCAGGAACAAAGAGTTGTAACACAAACCCATTCACCCTACAGTAGTGCAGTGTGGTGTATGGGAAAGTGCGGAAGAATGTCGAGGAGATAGGCGATGGAAGCTAGCCAGACCGTTCTGTGGGAAAAGGAGCAGCAACAGGGCATGTTGACCCATAGCCATGTAGCTGGGCCTATGCCAGTGTGGTGTGCACCTGGGTTTTGACTTGAGATTAGCGATGAGCTCAATGTGCCCACTGTGCATGTGTGTAGTACACAAAACCCACGTATAGTGCCCCCCCGGTGTTCCTCGCCATGGACCGACGCTCAGCGGTGCCAGGGACTCTCCCRCTCCTTTATTGCCTTGATCGGGAAATCGCTGAGGAACCCCCGCTCAGACGCAGAGGTAATAAACGCTCAGCATTGACCTTAGTGTGCCTTGTGTTTGTGTATCTGTTCCTGCCGGGAGTCCAGGCGTCGCCCCTGCCAGACCCTTACACGTGGCCTGTGGAAAAGCCAAATGGGGAGTGACAGCTGACAATAGAGTATCGAGCCCAGAATGAAGTGACCGCACCTTTGGCTGCTGCCATCCTGGATGTGCTCTAGTTGCAGTATTAACTAGAAGCAAGACAAGCAAAATAGTATACCACTATTGACATTGAAAAAGTCTTATCCATTCCCGCAGCAGAGGAATGTAAACCATATTTTGCTTTCACCCGGTAAGGAATCCTGGAAGAGATTACCCTTGAGGTGGAAA
Organism: Apteryx rowi; assembly: GCF_003343035.1. NCBI lineage: Eukaryota > Metazoa > Chordata > Aves > Apterygiformes > Apterygidae > Apteryx > Apteryx rowi. The sequence continues at coordinate 166,190 of NW_020447278.1, read as the reverse complement.
CGTACTCCCACCATTTGCCATGGACTGATTCAAGAGACCCTAGAGAGGGGCAGGGACACACAACACCTGCAATACATTGAGGATATCATTCTTGGGGAGCAAAAAGTGTGTGCCATAAACAAGTCTGAAGTCAAAGGATCTTATACAGAAATATAGTTTCTAGATGTAAAATGGATGGATGGAAGACAAAATATACCCAGTGAAACAGTAAAAAAGATTAGTATGTTTGTTGAACCCCCCCAACAAAAAGGAAACTCGGGTGTTCTTTGGAACAGCAGGATTCTGGAGGATGCATGTTCCTGCTGTGAAACAGCTGTATGCTGTGACCCATAAGTGAAATCAGTTCAAGTGGGGATCCGTGCAACAGCAAGCCTTCCAACAAGTGAAGCAAGAAGCAGCACAGGCAGTACTCCTGGACCCTATCTGAACTGGCGATGGAGTATGAAATATCCTGTATAACACCTCAGGAGATATTGGAATCTCCTGGAGCAAGTGGCAAAAGAGCTTTGACGAAATCCAAGGCCAACTATTGGTATTCTGGAGCCATAGCCATCAGGTATCAGAATCTAACTACACCACCCCCCCAAAAAAAAAGATCCTTGCTGCTTATTAAGGTCTCCACACAGCATCTGAAGTACTAGAAACAGAACAACCACTTGCATTAGTGCCCTGATTGCCATTACTGCACCAGATGTTCAAAGAATGGGTGCCACCCATTGCACCACTGCCCTTAYTGGGAACAAGTGGACTGCACCGATCACCCAGCAAGCTCATCTGTGAAACAGAGAAGACCCTGGACCAATAGAAGAAATTATGAATTGGCCTGAAGAAGAAGAATTCCAAACTGAACTCCTGACCAAAACAGAGCCATGAAAGCACTACTCTATGACAAGCTCTCATCCAATGACCGAAAGTACACCCTGTTCACTGATGGCACCTGCAAACTCCAGAGTGGACAAAGACTGTGGAAAGCAGGAGTATGGAGTCCCCGCACCAGTTGTGTGGCTCAATCAAGAGGAAAAGGAGAATCTGGGCAGTTTGCGGACATCAAAGGTATGAAAGAGGCCTTAGAAGGGTCTAAATGGGAAAAGTGGCCTACAGGGTGTGTCTATATCAATTTCTGGATGGTAACCAATGATGTGTGGGGATGGATAAAACAGTGGAGAAAAAAAGGAAAAAAAAAAAAAAGAATTGAAATATTGGCCTGGATGCAAAGAAGACCTGTGTTCGTTTGTCAGATGAACAGACATATCCCAGACCACAGAACCACAGGAGAATGCCAGAATGTAAATGCCAACTGTTGTGTGAAGGAAGACATTGCAGCCTTGGTTGCAACTACTGACTTAGAGTGGGAGCATAAAGGAGAATCATTTATGAACTCAGTCATTTTAGTGGTGCTTATTTGACTACCATGTACTACAAATAGTGCCAGCATATGCCAGTGACCCACAAACACTTCTACCATGACTCCCACAATGGACTGCTGGCAAATGACCTTGGGGAGTATTTGTGGCATGGTGGGAGTACAACAATCCATGTACAACTACTTATGGGTGAGGCACTAAATAGCTATCAGTGTCTTCTGCGGAAGTACCCTAGTGCACAACTACAATGAAAGTTGTAAGCATGTTATAGGTAGCTCGACAACTGAATATGTGAATAACATCACTCTTGTAATGAATAATTTTACTTGGACAATTTTTCATATTAGTAGTATTAACAATTATTTTGTATATTAAGATTTGGAGGAAACCACAATATGTATATGTAATCTCACAAATGGTAATTTAGCAAGAAACTGATCTGTATGAACAGTTATAGGACTGTGTATAGAAGAAGGGGTGGACTGTGTAGCAATCCACCAGACAAGCATGCTTTGGGCCTGGCTGATAACAGTGTTAGCATTAGAATTTCAGTTAACCTGATAGGATAAAGGAGTAGCTTAGTTATAAGAATAGAGAAATACCTTAAGTGTAAACAACCTGTCAATAACTTTGAAAGCTGCAAACTCTTGAGAACCTTCCATAAGAGCAGACTGCAAGAGCCAGTGATAGTGATAGCCAGCTGATGAGGCACTGAAGGAGTGTGAACAGGTCAGTTGAGAGCTGGGTATTCTCTACCTCCAGACAATGTCCGGGGTTACACAGGAGAGACTTTAGGGTTACTTTGAGAGATACTCCAGGAGTACAATGCGGGGAACCCCAAGACAGAACTCAGACACCCCAGAGGATCTCACGGCCCACCTTCAGGAATGCACACTGAAGCACCATTGCCTCTTATCCTCTCACTGGGCACCACTGAAAAGAGTCTGGCTTTGTCTTCTTTACTTCCCCCATCAGGTATTTATACACATTGATAAGATCCCCCCTCAGTCTTCTCTTCTCCAGGCTGAATAATCCTCGCTCTCTCAGCCTCTTCTTGTATGAGAAATCTTCCAGTCCCTTCACCATCTTAGCGGCCCTTTGCTGGACTTGCTCCAGTAGCTCCATGTCTCTCTTGCACTGGGGAGCCCAGAACGGGACCCAGCACTCCAGGTGTGGCTTCACCAGTGTGGAGCAGAGGGGAAGCATCACCTCCCTCGACCTGCTGGCAACACTCTGCCTAATGCAGCCAAGGATACTGTTGGATTGCTTTGCCATGAGGGCACACTGCTGGCCTCTGTTCAACTTGTTCACCAGGATCCCTAGGTCCTTCTCCGCAGAGCTGGTCTCTAGCAGGTCAGCCCTCAGCCTGTACTGGTGCATGAGGTTTTTCCTCCTCAGATGCACTTTGCATTTCCCTTTGTAGAACTTCATTAAGTTCTTCTTAGGTTTCCGAGAAAGAGAAAGAGAAAAAGGAAAAGGAAAAGGAAAAGAAAAAAAAGGAAAAGGAAAAGGAAAAGGAAAAGGAAAAAGAAACTTTTATACTTATTTCAGCTTTTACTAAAAAATAGAATCCCTTGCTTCATTAAGCAAATTTTTTTGACTGGAGCAAAGCACAGACTCATACTCTTTCTGTCTTGATGTATCTACTGTTAGCATAGTAGGAAAAAAGATGCAACTCTGCTATGTTTAGGTAATCTCTACTAGCATTATAAACCTTAAAAAGCTTTTGCAATCCAATGAACAATACTCTAAATAAATCTTTTTCATGGATCTGGGAGACAAACTAGCCCCTAAACGTTCTTCTTTCTTCCGTATAAAAGAAAGAAGCAGCAGCTTTGTCGATTTTTCTGGATTTCATTGGCCTTTTTCTTTACTAAAGAATTTATAGAGGCTAAGAGTGAAAGACAGGATTAAATTAATGAATAATTACTGAATGTTTGAACCAGATCAAAAGGGCAACTGTTAAAGTCATTATTTACAGGAGGAATCCATCAAAAATTAGTTCAGTGAGTGAACTCATACAAGTAATAGTTATTATAAAAAGGGGCTTGCATGAACGAGGAAGATAATAAATTGTGACCATGATCAAGCTCTATTTTTATTATATATATACCTTTAAAACTTTATAAGCTATCAGGAAAAAAAAAAAGAGGCAAATCAGATTTGAAGAGCATTTGCTGATCATCTAAATTTTCTTAAGAACATTTCATCTTAATGTCAAGGCAATATAACTTAATATTTAATTATTTTGATATTTTGGTATTCCATATATTGTCAAACAAAACTTTTACTTTTGTTGATAAGTGCCATGGATTCATTGCATAATTAATTTTTACAAAGACTCAGGAAATCCAGTCTCATGCCTAGGTGACCAAGAACCTTAAAATGAAAATGTAAAGTCAAATGTCTCATGTATTACAATCAACCAATTAATAAAAAGACCAACAACACTGAGTCAAGGCAATCACTATATCCAGATGAGTGCGTGGGCAGAATGGCAACATCTGGAAAGCTCACTTTACTTTAAAATGTGTTTAAGAATGTTTAATGGGGGTTTTGTGAATTACAGTCTCCAGAAAAATAGAAAGGTGTTTTAAAAAATATCAAGACATACTTAATTAAAACATGTATCCAATGTATTAAATATGGAAAAGTTTTTCCAAACATTAAACTTTATAAAATATATCATGAAATAGAAAGAAAGCCTCCAAATGGAGTTCAGTAAATGTGTCCAGAGAGAATTTGACCTTCTGTGGGTTGCAATAGTATCTGTAAAATTAGGACATTATATACACATTTTAGTTTCTTTCATTTCCTAATGGTATTAGTGTCTTGCAGTCAATAGTAACCTTGAAGAGAAGGACAATATGGACTCTAGAGTTCCAATTTACAATATAGCACTTCCCATAGATACATGAAAAGCACAGACTTGCCTTTGCTTAGATTCAAGAAGTGACCTCTGCAATAAGGTCACTTTATATTTTCCAGAGTTAACAACTTTATCCCTTTTCAGCCTGATGTCTCACAAAATCAGATACAATACAACTTAAAACTAGTCCATGGTCTAAGCTGCTGCTCTTGATGTGCCAGGTAGCATTTTATTTTATTTTTTTCTTTTAATCCCATGACCCTGCCTCACTCCATCTCCCCAATATCATCCTACTGACTTTTTACTGACTTTAACAATTGAAGCCAAGGGTATGACTTACTGCATCTAAATCATCTCATGTAACTGTTACATATAGAATTAGGCCTCTAAAGCTAGCTCAGCTAGAGCTAGATTCTAGCTAGATTCCTTTTAGGGTCAATGTAGAGACTGATACCTCCCAAACTGATTCATCTGACTTTGTAAGAGATATATTTCTATAACAGGTGACCATCAATCAACCTTTTAGGTGCCTCTTTCTCCCTATTGGTTGTTAGAGGAGAATAAAATGACAAGCCCAAATTTAAGCCTGAGATGGCTTGAGTTAGATAAGATGAATTTTACTTACTGAAAGGGATTATGGTTCTTTAAAGCTTTCCCACCCCAATTCCCCCATCTTCATCAAAGGGAGTAGGGCCAGAAGGCAGAAGAAAGGATGAATGTTTTTTAGGAAAGAGAAAAGCAATAGACTTCAGAAACAGATAGTTTGACAGAGGCAAACTTTTCAATTTGACTAAAAGAAGATTCAGTAGATAAGGTGGGCAGTTTTGACCTAGATACTGTAGAGGAAAGTGATAATTTCAGAAGAATTATTTGGAGCTTGTCTGAACAAAGACCAAGTAGACAAATCAGAAACTGATTCAGGATAGAAGGATTTAGGGTTGTTTTTTTTTTTTTTCTTTATAACCTGTATCTCATTCTGAGAGCAGAACACAAGCCAAGCCTCAAATGCAATTTGTCAAATTGTTTTCTTTATGTGTGGGCATATAAATATTGCATTCTTTTGTAGGTTGTTAATGTAATTTTCCTGTAATGTCTGACTTGAATTAGAAGACTTAGTTTTCTTAATTATAGATGTGTCAGTCTACAGCCATGATTTTATGAGTCATTAAAATATCATAGCAACTTCCATAATTCCCTCTTCCTTTTGTAGTCAAGCTACTGTATACTAGGTTAATAAAACTGGTTGGTCTCTTGCTCTCAGAATTCATTACAAACTGTATCCTATTGTCATCTTTATAAAAGATTAGCCTTGAGGCCTAATGTGCTGAAAAGTTACAACTTTATATTGCTTCACATTACACAGAAAGATATCCTTCTGATGTTGAATGAGGTATTGTCATTCACTATTTTGAGAGAGCACTCAGATTTGAAATCCAGCTAGTTATCAGCTTTGAAACAAAATAATAATGAAACCAAGTCATTAGTTCTAAAAAAGATAAATGTCTGATTTTACTGAATATTAAAAGGAAAGAAAAAACAATTGATAAAAGAAAATATTACCCTTTTTTTTTTTCCTCTCTCTCTTTTTTTTTCCCCCTTAAGATCTCCCTACATGCCTTTTTGGCTGTGCCTGGAACTATGTGTGTTGCACAGGTATTTTTGTGCCCTTCTATGTATGTCTATAAGTTCTTTCTCATGTTTAAATCGAGTAGGCTATGCACTAGTCTCTGCAATTATTATTTTTATTTTTCCTATACAGAAATCCCTTTGGTACCATAATCAAGTTTCTTTTCAAGCCTTGTAGTAAGTCTATGTTTGGTAAGTGCTGCTGGGATTCAAATTCAGGAACCTTAATTTAAATGTCTGCAATGCTGACATCCACATGTAAGTTAGATATCCAAACTCTCACTATATAGAATGGAAATAAGGGGTCAACTCAGTTGGTAAACCACTTGAGACACAGCAGAGACTTAAGGATTGGTCTTCTTATTCCAGGTGAATGAGTATTTGTGTAACTATTTATTGGTTCTCAAAGCAGAAGCATGTATACAGGCTCCAAATTGCAGTAGTCATATCATTATGCCCAATTCATGTTTCTATTTAATCTCTTTTCATATCTAGAAAAATTTATAATTCTTATATAATGTAAAAAAAGCTTTAAAATGTAAACTTTTACTAGAGGAGACAATACCTACAGACACATAACAGTTTTAAAAGAACAATAAGTCAAATCTTTGTGAGTTGTTTCAGATATCACAATATAATTTTAACCTGTTGTCCATTAAATAATACCTAACTGAGAATTTTGTGTAGCAAGAAGAGCAGTTGGCATATATTCTACCTACAAAACATATAGAAAGAGTTCTGATGATTTCAGAGATAAGCGGAAAGAGAAATTCCCTTCCTTCACTTCTATGCCAGGTGAGAACAGTAATGAGAGATGGAGTCATATGAGTGCACTTTTGGAGAAAAGCTACAGTGTGCAATTACAAATGATATCATCTTTGATTAGGATTAAGACACAATCACTAGGTATATGGAAGTAAATGCTGTCTGCATTGAGGATTTATCCTAACTATATAAATGGGACAATTCTTACAACGGAATTATACAGCTTAGATATTCTTTAGTCTAAATTGTGTTTGAGTGGTTAAAAGGAAGAACAATCTGTATGGGTGTATCCCCACTATCTTTTAATTTGCTGTTTGAGAGGGGACTGAATATGGTTTTAAAATGGAGGAAACTTTAAAGATATATTACAGTGTTAGAACTCTGTCAGCATTTTCAGTATGTCTAGGATAGGTGTTTTCTCCCCCCTGCTCCATTCATTCTGTCTCTTCTATTATTTTTCCTTGTGTAGAAAATATTTACTTCAACTTTTACCCTTTCTAACTGACTATAGCGTTATTCTTACTGTTGGTTGGTTATTCTTTCCAAAATATAAGAATATTTGTATAGTGCTCTCATTAATAAAATATCTAAATCCCTGTCCATCTGAATGTGCTGTCAGTGAATTATTGGATTTCTCTCTCTCTCTTTTTATTTATTTATTTATTTTATTTCCCTATGGATATGTTTGTATAGTAATCAGAGGCTTGGTTTGATTTTTTCATATACTTGTTTTCAGTTTTTGTAACATACCTGCTATGTTTTTCCCTGTCAGAGGAACCAAGGTCAAATGGTGTACATTCAGATTCAGAAGCTTTGTAGTCTGTGGTGATCCTTAGCTTCTGTGGAAATGGGTGTCGATCAGGCACTGATGTTAGTTACCTGTTTTATATGACCTTAACCTCCTAACTAATATCAGCTTGACCTCAGCCATCTCTGCTCAKCATAGTTTACTGTGCACTGCACTGTGAACACTTGAGCATGACCTGACTTTTACAAGAAGCAAATGTGGAGGCTAAGAACTACTATTGTATTCATAGTTCATTAGGCGTTTCCAGAAATTTAAGGCTGCAAAGATGTAACTAAGACTGATGTTAATCATCATCCATTAGGATGCATTTGAAGCTGTTTAGCCAGATGGCTTATACAAAATATTTATCATGGTGTTGCATTGTTACCTCACTGCTTGTGTGAATTCAGAAATACACTCAATTTGCAGATAAAATTAATTCTGTGAGACTTTATGCTACAGGAAATTGTATCATAGCTGTAAGTTATTTGCACTGTTCTCTAGTGCAATTTATTTTTATTTAAATTGAGCATGAAAACCTACACTGCTTGTCTGTTCATTGATGTTGATAATGATGCAACTTCTTAGACACTTTACACCCTAAAGACACATAAATTTTGACTTTATCTAGAGAGAGAATAGATTTTGAAGAAGTCCCGCAAGGAAGATCTTGTAGTAGAAATGCTATCTCCATTGTCATCAGTGATCAACACTCCTGGAAGAATTCAAACCAGTGTAGTCTGGATCTCTAGCCCTTCTGTGGCAGGATAATGAAATCTCATTGTCAGCAGTGTCAGGTGCTGCAGATAGACAAGGAGAGAAGGTTACATATTTACTCTATTTTAAGGTCACATATTTCCTATATTTTAATCTTTCATCACTGCCATGCAATTTGCTTCTGTATCATGCCCTCATCTGAATCAAGATAGCTGAATGTAAGCATTCTGTAGGACTGCAGTGGTATATCGTGCTGCAGAAAATGATATCCCTTTGTCATCACTAAACTATTTTCAGAAGGTTATTTAATGTTGAAAAAAAAACTAAGACAAAAAAAAAGAGTAAGAAACTGTCACAGAAGCAAGCAATAGATGAGAAACTTTCCAATGGCATTATTTGTGTGTATCTTGCCCAAGGTAAAAAAAACTTTTAAGTTTCATGGAATATCAATAGAGTGATCCAGGAAAATGAACACCTTACAACACCTTACAATGAGTAACACCTTACAATGTGGTAGTAATGATCTGATTAGGCAAAAAATCGACTTTAGGAAGAACTGGTCAAAACTAAAACTTTGCAGTGAAGAAATAAGGTTGGAAACATATTCAGACAGAAGAGGTTTTTTTTCACCAAGTGTAGACAGCTACATAATAGACACAGTTGAGGTAGTCACTCTAGCCTCTCATACAGTCAATGGAGAGGAATAGGTACTTGTCTGCGATTCATCTAATTTTAAGGCAGATGATGCATCTAAAATAGATGAATTTGTTCAGATAATCTATGCCTGAACGTTTCTTCACTGACTATAAATGAATGTGGCTAGTTCAGAGGCGGAACTGAGTGAGATTAACCTAACCAAGGTTAGCGAACTAGCTGGATGAGATGAACTCTGACTAAGAGACACAAAAATAAAAGAGCTCAGTGTCAGAAGAGTGAAGCAAACACTATCTGTTGAGCCTTGGTAAGTTAATTCTCTTGGGTTCAGTCCCTTTCTTAGGTCAGCTCTAATTAAATGTGATTTATTTAGAGAAAGTATATCCAGGGAACATATTTAAGCCTTAAAATACTGTCAATGTTGGCATGTCTAAATTTTTACTTATCTAAAGAATGGTAAGCTTCTTTCTGAACTTTCTAAACTCTTTCTTTCTGTATCTATATTAATTGTTTCAATTCACTGTCATTGTAGTTTGCTCAATGTTGCAACTATTAATTCTGAAAAAGAAACAAAAACTATTCTATTTAACCTGCATGTGACCATTACCGATATTCAAGAGTTCGGTATAAGTGAAAATGCACACTGATGAAATTATATGTAACTTCTACAGAACTATAGTGATTAAGTGCATGATAGGACACAAAGGGGACAATAAGAATATAGTGTCAAAGCAATATTTCTCTGTGGTTCATAGAGGTTAATTAGGAAAGAACAGAAGATGAGTATGTTTTGTAAACAAGAAAGACAATAGTTCAGTGCCACTCACTTTTATTAACGAAGAATAGAATTGTAATGTAATAAGATTATATTGATGTTAAGAACACAAAGGGACAACATCTTTTCTGAAGATCATTTTGATTAAAGAGAGGGTGCCCTAAATTCTGTGATAAGCTTGCTTGCTGGAGAGTAAAAGGAGACAAGTGGTCTAACATACAACTTCTGCCTAACACAACAAGTACACTAATCTTAAATGGTGTAAGCTTTCCTAGTTAGCTCCCTGTTCGCATGTATTTATTAACAGGCTTTTTGTTCATCATCTCCTATGTCACTTTTCTAAAAAAGAAAAACAATAAAATCTCTGTATGTATATAATCTTTTATCTTACACAAAATGGAGCTTTCTTCTCTCCCTTTAATATCTTGCTTTACAAGATCTAAGAATAACAGTAATAATATTAACCAGAAATGGTAGACAGACCATCTCTGAGAACTCCAGCATAGTGTCAATAGCTTGTTGGGATCAATGCAAGGGTGAGGCAAGGTCTTCAGTAAAATAAACTGATACTCTTCAGCTCTTAAAACATTATTTTAGCTTCCCTCAAAACTTCAAGAAGCTGACTTCCTCAAATAAACTAAATAATGCAAGCTGACTCTGAGTGCATCCAAACTAGTGTTTTAGTCTGAAGTCATAGTGAACTTCTGAAGGGAAGATGAATTAAGATATTGGCTCAGAACTGCAGGGAGATGATAACTAGATGACCTCCAGAGATTTCTTCCAACCTAAAGTGTTCTATAATCCAATGATGAATACCACTAGTAGCACGTTATAGAGCAGATTCATGACAAACACTGACAGAGCACCCGTGCTATGCTCAAAGGTCTTATTCTGTACATCTGGGCACTTGAAAGAGTAAGAAACTCCTGGTTTCCAGAAACTCCATTCTGAAAAGACTACAAAAACAAACAAAGGAGTTGGCATTACTATATGAGTGCAGTTTTTCATTTTTCTCCTTTCACTTTGACATAAGTTCTTCCCATACACACATATCTATTGGGCACCTACCTCTGCTATTCTGCCTTCTCTGAAGCAGAGCTCTGTAGGTTCACAGGAGAGAAGTAACCAGTAATAGTACGCTGGTGGCCTGGGCATTCAAGCTACTTACCAGTACCTGGTGGCTCATTAGTTCAGAGCTTCACTCCACTGGTCCCTTAGAGGAGTTTGCTAGGGGGGAAATGAGTTCCTCACATATTCCCACTGTCCCGAAGAAAACAAAAGTTAGACAATGTTGGCTGGTTATTATTATTGCTGTTCCTTCATGGTCCCTGTTGGCTCACTCAGTAGTGTTTGTGGTACCCCCTGAAATCTCTTCCCTATCTCTTGCCCACATTTGTCTCATTAAGTTGTAGGTGATGTTGACTTTCTCAGTGAATAAAGTCTTGCTGTTCTTGGAAACTGTTGACCTATTTCTTATTAACTGCAGATTTTTGACTGTTGTCCATTACTGTGTGTCTTCCTAGTATGTGTTATGTGTAATGATGCAGAAGAGATTACGGATGTATGGTTTTCATGGCGCTTCATGAGCTGGCAGGGTGTCTCAGAGAGACCATCTTGCTCTGAATAGTTGCCTTTAGCCTTCACAGGGGGAGAATAGGTATAATTACTTGCGTGGAAAGAGTTTTATGGAAAGTAAGAAAGAGAGTTTTTGGAACTCACTTTGAAGCAGGGTGTGTGGGCTATGGGAGGCTAGAAAAGTATAGTCCTCCTTTAAAAGGGTGCTTTAACCAGAAGCCGAAGTCAAGACCAATGGATCATTTCTCCTAAGAACTGTAAAGGAAGGGGAATAGAAAGAGGATAGAAGTTTTTTTGTTTCATCAAGAGAGGAGCATGGTTTTCCTTGGCAGGAGTGGTGAAAAGTTACTTCCTGATCTTCAAGACCTAATTAGCTGGAACTGACTCACTAGCCCTTATGCAGTTGTTTCAATCCCCCAGGCACAGAGAGACCTCATCATTTTCCCACCATCTCCCAGAGAAGAGCAGAGCAAACAAAGTTTTTCTCACTCCCTCTCTCACTTCTGCTTGGCATGCCGCAGCCACTTGTCTAATACACTTTTCCCCAGCTAACTGCTTGGTCCTGTGAGAAAACTATGTTCTCCTGTTAACACAGAATTCTCAGGCACATGTGAATATACTCAAAAGGTCAAAAAAGTCATAGAACACCATGGAAGAAAGAGAGTTACTATGTCTGTCCAAAAAATGCTAGATGCAATATAATTAGGGTATAGAGAGGGAAAAGCAAAGGGGAAACAAGTCCGAGAGGCAGGTCCTGGCAATCTATTGTTTTTCATTCATGCCATGGCATTTGCCACATTGCAAAGAGCACTGATATGCAATTACATTTCTCCAATCCTATTTAGTCCAGTCCTGGATACCCAACATTTCCATGACCCTTTGAAAAGAGGACACCGAAGGTGTCATAGATGCAGGTGTCCTGATTGCTCACATAAACAGCCACCAAAAATAAAAACTGCTTTTTTGTTCCTGTTAGGATGGATAGTCTTACTTTTAATATCACATAAGTTGTTCAGAGCAATTGTACCTGTCCACAGCAGGCACCCATAATTTAGAGGGTTGGAAATATTGTTGTCTAGGATGCTGAACAAGCCATATTACAGAATCATAGAATAACTCGGGTTGGAAGGCACCTCTGCAGATCATCCAGTCCAATCCCCTCTCAGCCAGAGTGGAGATTCCACAGCCTTTCTGGGCAGCCTCTCCAGTGTTTGACCCTCCTTACGGTGAAAAAGTTTTTTCCTGATATCTAATTGAAATTTCCATTGTTGCAATTGCCTCTTGTCCTTCTCCTGCGCACCTCTGAGATGATCCTGGCTCCATTTTCTCTAAAACCTTTATAGACAAATGTTTCCCCTTGGGCTTTTCTAAAGGTTGAACAAGCCCAGTTCCCTCAGCCTCTCTTCATATGTCTGGAGCTCCAGCATCCTAAACAGGTTGCTGGTCATCTCCTGGGCTCACTCTCGTACATCAATGTTCTTGTACTGAGAAGCTCACAGCTGGATCCAGCAGATGTGGCCTCACCAGTACTCAGTAGAGAGGAAGGATCACTCCCCTCACACTGCTCATCCCTTAACACTCTTCCTCATGCAGCCAGGATGMTGTTGGCCTTCTTCTAGGCAAGGGCTCACTGCTGACTTGTGACTGACTTTCTGTCCACCACAGGTACTTTTCTGCAAAACTGCTTTCTATCCAGTCACTGTCAGCTTATTCTGTCCCAGATGCAAGACTTCATGTTTACTTTTGTTGATTTTTGTTGATTTGCTTTGCATTTGATTTTATTTGTCATCTGGTAGTCAGTCAACCAAAAGTACATTCCATCTCCATGTTGCATGTGGTCAGAATTTGTGTAAATGAGACGTACTCCACTGCTGTCCAGCTATGGCCTCATAACTCAGCAGTATAAATTGAACACAGGATCTCTGATGAAAACAGGCACTTGGACACTGAAAATGTACCTGTGTGATAAGGTGGTGCTGGCATCCCCTTTGAGTCCAAAGCTGGCATTTCAGAAATTTGGGCTTCATGTGCCCTTCCTGTGAAGCCTCCACAGAAGTCTATTTGTGGCTCCACAGATGTCTGTTTGTGTCTAGGATGTCTACCTGTTTGTTCCACCACGATCAGCATATAATCAAGTGGTAGCTTAGTTTACATAATCATACATATGTTGTGTACCCCAGGCTCCATTAGCGCCCCCAAAAGTTTGGGGTTGCCCAGAGAATAAAGGTACTAAAGGTCTTGGCAACATTTAAACATTCAAGAACAGAGTTTGGAGAATGATCCAGAGACTGTGATCATTACTTCACCCATGGCAGTCTCGCTCATTTGAAACTGGTTACTCTCTGACTGGTACAAATTTCAGCAAGGTAGTTGAACAATAAATATGGAATATTTTTTTCAGAGAAAATGAGCAAATTTTCAAAAGTTCATCATAAATAAACAAAGCAATTTTCAGGAAATCAAAATTTTCTTAGTGCCATGAATACAATGAAAATTTTAAGTGAATAACAAACAATGCAAAATCCACAAGTGAAAACTGGATATTTCCAGTTTCCACTTTATTTCCATATCAAAAACTCTCTTCCTAATATGTTGATGTTCACCAATAGTAAGATTTTACCATTAACTGTGTAAACCTGGAAAAATTAATGATCAAAAGTCTGGCCATATATAGAATGTTATTGAGAAACAGAATATTTACTTTAATGTGCTGTCAGGTTAGGTTATGATAATAAAACTGTGTAATATAGTAACAAAAATAGAAGGGATGCACTTTTTACTTGAAGGATAAATTATTAGAATCCCATATATCTGAGCCTCTTTCATGGTTCTTTCTAAGGAGGAACTCATTTACATTTCCTTGTTTATTTGAACATACTGAGATTACCTTTGATTAATATGTTCTGTGAAAAGATTCTGGAGAATGCCACTAAATTGATGGGCATACTTATCTCCAATATCCATTCAAATTTTGAAATCCATAAAGTAAGCTTTGATTTCCCCTTGGTATTTTAATATGCTGAACAGTCTCTTTTAATTTAATTCTTCCACTGAGGCATTAGAAACATAACACTCCAGTCATATTTTCTGAAGTTATGTAAAGAATAAGACTAGAAAATACCTTTTCAAATTTGTGTCTTTTTTGCATTCCCAACATTCCTGGCCATGCTAACACATTTTTCTGCCAATGGGCTTAAAATTCTTTTTAAAGTAGGTAGGAATTGTATATATCTTTATGAATTGAATCTATCACTTAATAACATTGAATTTTTAAGCAGTAAGGCACCAAAATTAAGCTATTAAATTGCAACATGTACTGTTCCTGTCTAACCATTCACTGCCAGATCAGTGAAGGCCTCCTTCCCATGGAAGTAGAGCCTTGGAAAGATCTTTATGGCTTAGCTTTCCRTGTATTTTGGCAAATAAACTAAAACCAGATTTTTTTTGTCATTTTGTGTAAGAAAGAGAAGGCATCATCACCTTCAAATATATAAAAGGTTTCTCCAAATAAAAGGGGAATAACTTGTTCTCCATAGTGAAAAGGACAGGAATTAATGAGATAAAATGCAGTAAGCCAGAATTAAGTTAGACAAAAATCTTTAATAGCAATAATAGTTAGAAGTGGAATGGAATGCTTTAAAAGTCTGTTTGGAGGTTGTTGGGTTTTTTTAGTTTTAAATAACAGATTAAATAAAATTAAAATGGCTTAGGTGAATGTGATCTAGGACTTGTTTAGAAAAATATTTTTCTTTTCAAGCCTCCTTCAGCTTCATTTTCTTCCTTTCTGAAGATTTTTATGTCTGCTAAAATTTACTTGCTGGTGGATGAGAAATACAACTTTAGAAATTAAAATCTGTTTTCTGACACTGAGTAGTTTACATCAAGAAAAGTTAAACTTTTGGTGGCTAAGAACTTTTATCTGTACAAATATACATCTTACATCTGCAGAGAATACTAACCTTTGGCCCATAAAGTCATGTAGAGAAATACCTACCACCTCATCCACTGCATCTGCGAACCGTCTGTATCAAAAAAGATTTTTTTCTAGCTCAAAAAATCAATGCTGTAAGGCAAATATTGGTCACTATTTCCTTTGGATGGTGGAATAAAACTGAGAAACAGATGGGTACTTTGTATTTTTTTAATATACATTGTAGTTGATGATAAAATTACATGTTCTCTGAGATTCTAAATATCTTCTTTCAAAAATACAGTGTTATAAAAGAGATGTATTGCATGTAAATAAGCATTAAAAAGGAAGAATAAAATGTATAGGAATAACTATGCTTGAATGAAACATTTGATTGACAGTGTGCTTTGCAATGAAATTTGAATTGCAGATGGATGCCAAAACTGCAATAATGTTACCCATGGCTTCATTTTATCTGGATATTTTGCATATCCATTTAATAGACTCAATATTATCAATTTCAGACATTGAAAAATCTGAGGCAATCTTCCTGAAAACATGAGCTTCACTCAATATTCTGTACTTGAGACACAGGAGAAAACTCTGATGAGTGGGAAATAAAAGCTGTTATGGCCTTAAGCTTACTTAGAGATTTTTAAGGCTTATAGAGGATTTGCAATGGCTGTCTTTGGTTTCCAGTTCTACCCAGTCTTCAATATTAGTGAATGCTATATTTCTGTCTATATATCCCTATATTATAGAGTATGAAAAACTGTACACAGGAGATGACTGCGAGACTGTGCTGGAGAAAGCTTCCCCTAGATAAGGTGAATAGTTTAAGACTTCTCAGATATTTTTGCAGTATCTAGTTAAAGAGCGCTGAAGCAGTGGTAAGAACCTTACATTATCCCTTCTTTAATAGTGCATCATTTAAAGCCTACTTTTTTTAAATTCTTTTATGACTTAAGTTGTCAGGATTGTTTCAACAGCAATGAAAAAGATTTTTTTCCCAAAAAATATTATTAATTGGTCACCATGGCTGTTCATATTGTTATAGATGAGGCTGCATTGTTTCTGTTTAGATCTTCCAAACTAGTTTGATTCAAGAAGGAAGGAATGAGACAAAACCATAGTTTATAATGAATAGCAAAAAGTACTGTATTTTCATTAGATACCATTTTATTGTTATTTCTTTGGAAAAGAAACTCAGTTAAGATTATAAGAATGCCCAGAGGATAAAATTATTTTCCCCTCTATAAAGCTTGTGTCTAAACTTTATAGATTCAGCAGAGTGAAATGGTGCGAGTCTATGGAAAGAATATTTTCTCTGGCCAAAAAAAGCAGCTGACTCATGATTAAAAGTGTCAAGTTTCTTTGCATAAAGCCAAGCTACAGTTAGTGGTTTCCAGTATATGTAGAACAAAGCAAAAAATGGACCTAATTCTCATCTTTCAATGTGCTGATCAGGACTGCTCACAGTTAATAATCCAATTCAGACAGCAGACTTCTACTGTAAAATATTTTGAAGTAAGAGCTAAATCAGTTTTACTTATTCATGGTAAAAAGACCATTAGCCACAAGAAATCCATTTGTTTTCTTTTTTCTCAGTTGGTATCACACTCTGGTACAGGATCCATCAATGGAAGATTATGCCAGTTTGACTTTGTCAAATTTATACTTCTTAAGACTAGTCCTTTATTAAGGCTTACGTACCAAAGGGTAGAACTGAAGAATTTAACCTATGAATTCCATAAGTTGAAATGTTTAATTGATCACTCTTAATGTAATGTAGTTTAAGTTTTATAAAATGAATTATGGAAATGTTATAGTAGATCTTACATTTTTATGTGGGAATTGAATTTGTATTGTTTTATTCCTTTTGTAGTGGTAGGATCAAGGTGAGACTATTTGAAAGTGAAAATAACATTGTCTTAACTTTAAATTGTCAAAAGGGAGCCGGGGAATATTTATGAAGTAATGTGAGCAGGTATAATTTTTTAAAGATGAAATTTGTCAATTGAATCAGTAGACATTTTGTTGAATAATAGATATATGAATAATAAAAAACTGACAGGTGTTGGATATTTTTAAATAAAATAGCTAACTAGGAGCATTATTAACAAATAAGGCTACTCTTTTTCTTTTTTTTTGGCAAATCTTTAAGGCTCTTCTCATTCATTAAAATCCACAGGGAAATGTCTTCCTAGCCTATTATTTGCACCTTACTTGCATAAGTTAGCACCTTATTTTTGCAAGTGATTAGCCTAGAGCCACAAAAATAAATGTTAATGATCCTATAACCCTACTTAAACATGACATTCCCCATAACATGTAGCTAGTCAGGTGTTTTTGCTTACATATTTTTCTTAGCAAATGAATGACTTTTGCATAGATAGAACATGTTCATGATGATGTAATTAGGCATTACACTGTGTTTTGAGGGAATTTAATATTTTCCATAAAAGATTGCTAACTGTCAGGGCCAGTCTCAGATGTTTTGGTGTATATTTTCTGGGAAGGGATTAGGTATACTTACTAGGTACGTAAAATTCTCCTGTTTTGTCTAGGATACTTACTAATTCACTAGGATACAGCATGAAAATTTGCTACCCTGACTCTCAGGCCTGGTGCTTAAGGTGTTCACCTGTAAGCTTTGGTTTCCAGACCTTTTTCCAAAAACTTTTTGGAAAGCATTCAGGTGCCTAATCTCCTGAACCTAGTAGCATACAAGATGCCTTAGGGTGTCTGAGATGTCCTCATGGGTCTAATAAATATAACACAAGATCTCCTAGACATTAGTATCCTTTTAGAGTGATAGTTATAATGGCATCTAAAATGCCATTGACGATTACGTTCAGGCACCTGAATCCCACTGTTTTTGTATTTTTCAATGACTATTTACTAAATAAATTATATATCAAGTGTCCATAGAACAGGGGCTGGAATGCAAAATTCCTGTGCAATAAATGCCCTAAACACTGAGTTAGGGACTTAGTCTACATTTTTTGCAGACAAAGAACCTTTCTCTCTCATATGTGTAAATACCAGCATAACATCTGTGTATCCCAATTTATATTACTATCCTAGGAATGTGAATGTGCATTTGTTCAAACAAACAAACAAACCAAAAATACAGTAGATTTTCTAACTGGTGGGCTTTGGAATGAAAGGGAGATTTCTCTTCCCTCATCCAGTCTCTCAGATCTGCAAATAGAGCTGTAAAACACAGAAGGAATCTGAGCATACAGATTACGTCTAGCACATCTAGGAACTAGATCAATCCTGCTCTTGCAGCTGTTGGAAGTTCTGTCTGTTGAAAAAAAAAAAAAAAAGTATTTTGATCTGTCAGGTATTTTGTGAATATTGGTACTCCTGAGAGAATACAGACAGAAATATGAGTATCTCTTAGGTCTTGGCCTGCCAAGGCGTAGCCATGAGCTGGGGTGTCTGGCTACATGGCGGAACCAGGGCTCTGAACTGACACCTTCTTTCTCACATTTCCTGGAGTTAGTTAGTAACCTCGTCTTTGTTTTGAGGACTCTGATTGTAGGCAAAGTTTGAATGTAGGATCCAGAAATCCACAGAGGTTTTTCTACATTGAAGGACCACAGAGAAGATGTGTTTTCCTCTGGAGGGAGACACCAGGCATCCACGCTTCAAGGGGGCAATCTAGAAGGCAGGCCAGTGGGCAACTTCAGCTTTGGTTACAGAGAGAAACAAAGAGAGAAACAGCTTCAAGAGCACCAGTGGTGCCAAATGTGGAAGTCATGGCTCCTCATACAAGACAAGCTTGCACCTTCCAGAGACTGTGTCTAATAGGAGAGTTCAAAAGGACTCAGGCTTAAAACAGGCTATACCACTATTTAGACCTGGAATATACTTTAAGCACAAAATTAGTAAATTTCTCTCCACACCTAGTTTCCTGCTATTCAATATACTGAGGATTAGCAGCACTTTGGCAAAATTAAACATGCCTAAACTCATCTGGGATTCATATACTTGAGGTAGGATGCTCATGCTGGCTAATTTGCATCATTGAGAAATTATGGAATTTATTCTTTAAATATATATAAATATAAATTATTTGGAAAATGGTGGATCTCACTTCACATAACTTTAGACCTTTACCCATGTGGATGTTTACATCCGAGATTGACCCTTTTGTTATCAATGGAGAGAAATAAAGAATTTTCAGATTGCAGTTCATCTGACCTATACAGACATAAGAAATTGTGGCTGTCTAATTGAAAGCTAGGAATTGAAATACCCCTGGAAGGTTGGCACTTCAGAAACTTCCTGAAACACTTTCTGACGTGCTTTCTATCACGTAGCTTAGGTATTTTGCAGTTAGTGCGTTAATAAATGTGAATGCAATCCCCACTTGAATTTGTAGATACCTGACACTCTAAGGTAAATTACATCTGTGATTCCAATTCCTATATTCAAGCCACTGAAACAGATATGATGCCACAGAGTGTCCTCAGGCTCATGTCCTTTTGTGTATGCTGCCCTTAAAGTTGATGATTTGACAGACTTTAATAGAAAATGTTCCTTCAGGAGTTTTCCGAATCAGGTCTTAGATAATTAAACATATAATATAGTTGTTGTGTTTAAAGTAATTGTGCTTTAATTGAATTTTTTTCTCTCTTACCGAGAAATGGTACTTTATTAGTTGTCTCTGGCTAAGGAAATTTATAACTAAATAGAAAATTCTTAATTTGTCTCACACTTCCTGTCATTGCTACAAGAACATCACTTGCCATTGTATCATTTTTTTCTTCAGTGGTACTTGGCTAACATGACACTCAATAACTTATTGTGGAGGGTCATGACAGGGTTAAACTGGTGGAAAGTTGCAAGTAGCAAGAGCCTCAGACAAACGTACCCAAGGACACTGGTGCAGGTGGGAATGATACATCCTGAGAAAGTACAGATAAACTAGCAGAAGCCAGTGGGAACCAAGGTTAAGGGCAAGACAGCCTTTCCAAACAAGTAGCAAGGTACAAGGCGTGACTGCTGCGTGCGTGATCGGTGCCATGATTGGCTACCTGTGACATAATCTGCATGGTGATTGGCTTAGCAAAGTGTGTCTGTGAAACCACTGAAGCAGCTAACTTTTTAAATATGCTCAGAAACAAACAATAAAGGTCTCAGGACGCAAACCCTCCTGAGTCCATGCCATTCATCTGCCACAACTTATTAGCTTATTTCTTAGTTTATGCTTCAGTCTGCTTTGGGTCCTTTAAAATGCAGTAGTAAAACTAGATATGATACATTCTGAAAAATATTGATGATAATTTTTAATGTTCAGAATGTTTATCTTGATGAGATTTTGCTAAAGTCTATGTGTTGAACACAAACCACCTTATTTAAGACAGGAGATTTCAAGACTATACAGCGTTCATCTTTCTTTGATTTTGGAGTACACTTTCACAGGACAATTGTAAACATCTGATTTATTGTATACCATAAGCTATGAAACTTTACTAGCAGATTTTTAGGCAGGAAAAAAAAAAAAAACAGTCTTAATGATGATCCTCCATTATCATTCTATAAGCTTCAGAAGGGTAACTAACTTCTCTGGTAAATATTTTCACCCTATTTTAAATCTGAATTAGTTTGCCTTCAGATCATTGGATCTTGTTAAACTTTTTTTTTTCTTTTTTCCATTAGATTAAACTGAAGAGGTCTTTCTCATCAAATTTCTCTGCCATCATTCACAAAAATATCATAATTGAAGATTCCTGCCAATCTGTTCTAAAACTTTGTCTTACCTGAATATGCTCATCTTTGATAAGTCACAAGTGGTCATAAACAAATAAATAACCTCTGCAAGGAGCAAAGAACCAGATTATGATTCTGGAGGAATAGAGTGAACCTAGTGGAACTGGTGTTTATTGCCCAATTGCAATTGCTGGTAGGTGCTGGGGGACAGTGTGGGGCATCCGCACCGAGCTGGGTCAAAGGTACAGTGATGACAAGATAGAGCAGGATCACAAAGTGATAAAAGAAAGTGATAAAAGAAAGTTCGCAAGAGTTGCTCATAACTGTTAAATCCTCTGAAGGATTTCATATCACAATCTTTCCTTTTTTCACTTATTTGGGTTTATGAGGTGATTGTTAGCAAAGGTACTGGCAACGCTTAGAATGTGCTGTGTTAAAATGCATTGCTCTGTCTTGCAAAGGAGAAACAAGCAATGTCGGAAACTCATCAGGACATGGGACCTCGCAAAGAGACATGATAGTCAACCACCTGACAGTGATATTTTGCATTTTTGCTAAGGATTGGCTTCCAGATCTTTAGAGTTTGAAACTGAGAAGGATTCAGAAGTATTAATGGATGTCATTTCCTAGACCTGTGTTAGTTTTGTTGCACACAGAACAAATCTGCCTGTACACCCTCTTTACCATTCATGTAATACAGTAGTTTGTTGACTATTGTTTAAATAAGTAACATGATAATTTCTTAGGAATTAGTTTTTATATGTACAGTTCCTCAGCCATCTGTCTTTCTTCACCTCCATTTTCTTCTCTCTTAGCTTCACCTTTAGTTGAATGTCTTTACAACTGGGCCTGGATAGCTGTATGCTAGAAAGTATCGTAATGGTAAAAAAGACTTGTTAGGAAAGTCTCTTGACTTGGATGCTCTTCTCCATACCTGTTTTGCAATTGATGAAAAGGAGTATGTTACAAACCACATTAGCAAGTGAAAAATATGTTTAGAAACAAGTAGAGCAACAAAAACTACTGTGATTACTAATGACCATGAAATGCTAAAGACCATAAAACAGAGATTGGATATAAATATGACCTTTCCTTTTCTTTTGATGAACAAATATAGGCACAGGTCCTGGAGCTTTTCCAAACTGATTGTTGTAACTAGCTTTTCAATTTTCTGGAACAATTAGAATGATTAGTACAAAAAAAAAAAAGTCTCCTAAGCATTCAAAAGGAAATGCTATTAGACTGTCAACAGGATTGCTACCAGATGATGCTGTTTATACGTTTCATCTTTATCTTGTACTGGCTTTGATAAGTTTAATTAAAGTACAAGGTATTTATGTTCGTATAGCATTTTGATACATGTCAAATTAATTTTAATAGCTAGTAGTTCATTGTTGTGTTAGGTTCTGTATGAAGTAAGCTTTACATTAATGATGAAAATTTACAATTAACATTTTATTCTTCTGTTTGGAAGTATTGGTGAAAAGCTAAAATTTGTTCATGTAAGTGATTCAAAATAATTTTCTAGAGAATGTTGCTAAATATTTTTTAGTGAATGTAATTTGTTAAAGCAAACATCTCCTTTACTCATATTTCTGCTAATAAATAAGTTACAAAATATTCTTGCACCTTCTTCCTTCTGCTTAAAAAAATTGAGATGGACTATATGGATGGGATTAATATCTAAGGTTTCCCACCTAACTGTGGGACACATTCTTATATTTCAGTTGGCTGTCTAAACTCCTACCATAATAAGTGGAAATATAGGCCTGAGATACCTAGGACATCCTCATGGGCCTAACATAGTACATACAGGCAACCTATGCCCTTCAAGAAGGCCAACTAGATGACAATTCAGATACCTTAAAGCCTCTCARACAAGGCCAAACACCTCAGATGAGGCTAATTAGTTGATCATTTTGATCTCTTAGTTAATGCAAAGATTCGGTTCAGGACTGAGTTGTCTACACTAGTACAGTGGTATTTGAGATGTGTTGGATGTCTACTAAGGTACCTGCAAGGCACTGGCAGATACAACTCACCACCTGCTTGCGACTTGAATTCTTATTGAGCTGGCTGCTAGACAAGACAGCTATATTGGTACTACAGGGGTGTGTGTGGATGTCTGAATCCTACCCAATGGAGTTATCACTATACATATTTATAAGTTTGAGTTTTCTTTTTGTGTTTCCATAATACCAATATTTTTTTACTGTTCAATTTCTATAAACATTCCTGCTGGGAAATGTTATCCACTAGAAAAGAAAAAAAACAAAAAAAACCCAACAAAACACATGGAAAACAAATCCAGTCCACCAAGTGTGTGTGTATATATATATATATATTTAATTCAGGCCTTTTGCTCTGAATTTGCTCTGATTATTTGGCCAGTTGAAATAACCCTTATAAAGCATTTAGTAAATTGAGATTTAAAAAGTCTGCCATTCACGACATCCTGATAAAGTAGATTAAAAAAAACACGGCAATCAAAATGCTTTTGATAAGTCCAGAGGTGGCTTCAGATATTTCTGTTCTGGACTCCTTCATTATGGCGTTTCATAAAAATGGGCTCATCTGCTTCATATAATCACTTATTTTTTTGTTTTGAGTTTTGTCCTTTTGTCTCTAATATTTGATCTCTATTTTTTTACTTTTTTAAATTATGGTTTTGCATTTCTTTTAATTTTCATGAAGATGATTTATGAAGAGCATTAAATATTTATGCCTGATTATTGAACTCTTTAAGGATTCCCTGTATCTTCTATCTCCTTTACCAAATGTGCCCATTGAGCTAAATATTCTAGTGAAATGAAGGCACAGAAATGTAAGCTCCAGTATAACGTTAATAAACACTGTCCACATAATAACTGTCACATTTTTGCTTCTCCCTCCACCCCCAAATGATGTTATTTGAAATCTTGTGACTGTACTGCTGTGGAACACAATTTTCTTAAAATCTTTCCCCAGAAGTGCTTAAATTTTCTCCATATGGCAGTACATAAGCTCTACAATGATATACTGTTATGGTCTCAGTAGTAAATTCCTATTTCATATTTAGATATTATATGGAGAACTTTTATATTCTTTTCTTATTTCTTTTTGACCAAGTTTAAGTGTAAAAGAAACAAAATTCTTCCCATTTCTTTTTTCAAGGCTGTGAGAGTTCTCTAAGGTTCCTGCAGAACAAAAATTTGACTGCAAAGATTTTAAAATGCATGTTTATAGATAATATAATATGCTTTAAATTTAGTCCCTGTGCCAAGAAGCATCTTCAATTCATACTTTAAAAGTTGTCCTCAGACGGTCTTGTGTCATCAACCTTTTAATAGGAAACAAAATGTGTTGGTAAATGTCTACTGCTTTCCAGTGCTTAAAAAAAAAAAAAAAAAGTTGCTCTTCAGGACAATTTTAATATAGATTTGCCAGCAATGTATCTTATCTAAACCTTTAATTTTTTAGTACTCTTTATTCATGTTTTCCAGGTGATCACAATCACCAACAGTGCTCTATCTGCCAGCATATTAAGCAATGTGTTAAGTTCCATTCATTTAGGGACAAATCTTCAAAAGTCCATTTGCATTTCATCTAAAGTAATGAGAACA
The DNA here is from genome assembly GCF_003343035.1 of Apteryx rowi. NCBI lineage: Eukaryota > Metazoa > Chordata > Aves > Apterygiformes > Apterygidae > Apteryx > Apteryx rowi. The sequence goes on along the minus strand of NW_020447278.1, from coordinate 141,822 downwards.
TTCAGCTAAGTCACAGCAGATGAGAACTGTTATATTATTATCAAAAGCAAAGTCAGAGAGTCTGTTTTCTGAAAAGAAACTATAGAGTTCATACATGTGCTGTGGTTTTAAGGACAGTGAATTTAAAAGGCCAGTCCAGATACTTTTCTTCAAATTTTTGCTTATATCATAATCCATTTTTATACTTGCTTTATAACTTATAAAACCTTCTTTCTAATTGTTCTTTATTAGATTTTATTCATTATAATTACCACTGTTTCCATTAATGTCTTAAGCTTATTATCTTGTATATAATGCTGTAAAGTATTTGGGTTTCCAGCTGAATTAAAGCATCAATAATAGGATGGTTAATACCACAGAACAATGTAATAGATGAAGTGAACAAAATGTTGCTACAGAATATCACCAATAATGAAAATGGTCACACTGAAAATACACCTTGGTATTTGGGGTAGACCTACCTAAATATTAGCTTAGTCTTTGGCTGTGTTTTGAAAGGCTTCTCCAAGGCAAATCTGTTCTAGGAGATCTAATTCTGAACAGAGTGAACCTGACTGGGTCAGTATTGCATAGCCAGAGAGCACTTCCTTGCCTTTGGTTAGTCGTATGGTCACAGTGCCTCTTGTGAGGTTTAATATTGCTGATGCTCCTTCAGAAAGTAGTAAGAAAAAATGTTTTGCTAATCTGATGAAAAAAAATGATGATCCATGACCATTTGAGAGAAACCATAAATGTTAAACCATAATAACTAAATCCCCAAATCATACAAGAAAACAGAGCCAGACTCTTCGCAGTGGCATCCAGTGATAGGACAAGAGGCAACGGGCACAGCTGAAACACAGGAAATCCCATCTGAACACAAGAAAACATCTCTTCACTGTGAGGGTGACAGAGCACTGGAACAAGTTGCCCAGAGAGGTTGTGGAGTCTCCATCCTTGGAGATATTCAAAACCAAACTAGACACAGTCCTGGGCAACCTGCTATAGATGACCCTGCTTGAGCATGGGGGTTGGACCAGATGATCTCCAGAGGTCTCTTCCAGCCTCAGCCATTTTGTGATTCTGTGATTTTTTTCCATTTGATTACTTTTGGTGGCATCCACTAAATAGAGATCAGATTTATTTCTCCTTGCTTCTTTCATCTATTGCTGACAAGCAGAATTTGGGGGCAGAAATGTCCAAATTCATTATCATCTCAAAGGACTCACTTTTAGTTTTATTTGCTCCAAAGAATCAATATTATGCTGTGTGTATTAACCCCAGTCATAAGGTATTAGAAAGTACTATTGATAAGTTGTATTTATATAGAATATTAAGTTCACAATGTGAAAAACCTTATTCAGGGACTTTAACTAGCAGGAAAAGGCCTCTTGCCTTTACAATCTATTTACTGTTTAACCAAGCACCAAGATAGCTATAAACAGAACATCTTACTGAGTAGGAAAGCAATAACTGCATATCCATGAGAGGATCTAAATAATTCTTAAAGATAGATTTTGGTTATAAATGTAAACAGGTTTTCCAAATTCCAATGGTTTTCCATGAAAGTAACTCTGTGGGGCTGCATAGACCCAGATCTGCATTCAGAAAACATCCTCTTTAACTAGATCATGCAAGATGAGAGAAAAGCTTTGGAGCTAATGTAAAAAATCGATGAATATTGTTGTATTTTTATTCTTACTTATGAACTTTTCAACTCTGTCTGTATTTGGCTTTTGTAAATAAATTTTTATTTTAATGTAACTTGCATTAAAGATGATATCTGGAAGAAATCCATTTTCCCCTAAGATTTCTACACACATTAACAATAAAAAAAACCCTTTATTTTCATTACTTGTCTTCCTCTTGTCCTAAAACTTGTAATTTATTATATCTTTTTCTTTCATTAGGTTTCAAATGTTAACAAGAAAAGACTGATAACCTAATACTAGATATTTTTGCAGGCAAAGGTAGAAGAAATTCTGTTTAGTTCACAGCAGATTAGAGGCTTACAATTTATTTTGTTCTATATTGTCACAAAATCAAAAAGTTTACTAAGTTTTGTTTCATTGGGTTTCTAGGAGAAAAGGAAATGTTTTAGATAGAAACCTGATATTACTTTCAGAAAGGTGAAGGTGTTTGCATAAAGTGGGACACTTCAGTTCATATGCAAAATTAGGACACTAACCTTGAATCTAGAACAAGCTGTTGAAGCTCTTTTCTGAAACACACAGAACAGTGTTTTTCATCTCAGACCACTCTGACTTGAKGGGACAAGGATTTCCATGTATCTCCTCTATTAAAACTAATACCACTACCACCTTTCTCTAAAATTAAACAACTTGTGCTCAAATATTTCTCAACAAATTTAACTTGTTTCCATAGAATATTTTAATCTGGAAAAGTCATTTACTTGAGCAAATGAGGTTGAGCAATCTCAAAACATTTAACTTCATTCTCAGTTCTTTTGCATTTTTAAATTCCATGTTGGCATGAATGTCCAACATTTTCCAAACATTTTTCTGAAATATTGGTTTGAGATTTAGCTTATGCAATTTTGTACTTTGATAAAGTAGATTTGTGAACTTGTTAGTGTTAAAACAGAAACCTTTATATATATTAACATTGATTTTAGAAACAAAATCAAAGTAAAAACTATCAAAAAAATCCATGTTTTTGTTCTATTAAAATTTTCAGTAATTTAATGTGTTACGGAAGACTCTAAGGAAACAAGAGCATCAGAAGATGTAACTACAGCTTTTTCAGACAGTTCTACTGCTTCTGTAAAACTGCAAATAAAATTATAGAGAAAAATTGTTAAACCAAAGGGAAAAAAGGTCCACAAAACTTCACAAGATACTCTTCCTTCTTTTTCCAAGCAAAATGCCATTTGATTTTTTGGTTATTTAATAAAGTGCTGGGTTTAAAATCTTTCTTTACAAGATAAAGTCCTTGTGAAACTAGAAGCAAGAATTCTGATATGTATGTCAAGCTAACAGATGTGATAATTAATTTTAAAATTGTTAATTTCATATAGTTGAGTTTTTCAATACCTACGTTAACTTTATATGTTTTTTACTCGCTCTTATTCTGTTCCACATTTGTATTCTAATCTTAACATTCACTAGATACAGTGATGTTACTAACACTGACTGCATTAGCTGATATAGCAAAAATATATATATTTTACTCACTTACCTGCCTCAAGACTGAAGTCAGACTGAACTTGGTCTTCGGGACCAGTAGAGCCACTTGAAAAATAAGAGTACTTGGACTGATTATAATCATTGAATATAGCAGAACTGGTTATGAAGGATTTGATTCATCCCACCTCCCTGAAAACAATTAATTGAATGCCTAAAGTGACCATGACTCGAAGTTTGAAGAAGTCCCTAGACCTCCTCTGTAGCCAATGAAAGCAGAGAATTATCTTAAAAGAGAAATCAAATTCTCACGTTGAAAAAATTATTCTCTTTTTTTTTTTTCTTCTTCTTTCTCTCAGCTGAACACACAAAGGAGCCTAGGGGATTCATTAATCTGATTCAGGTTAGCTTAATCTAACCTGAAAATTAACTTTATGGACAAGGTACATATCATACCTCATTTAGATATATACAGTTATACAAAATCAGTTTGGCTACGTGGATTCTATGTCTACATTAGCAAATTAAACAGGGCCAAGGCCCATTATCTGACATTGAGGCATAGCACAGTTCTACCCATTATACTGAATTTTCTGCTCCTCAGAAATAACATGGACTTGTCTATACTATCTATTGGGATTGACCCCTAAATTATGATATCTCCCAAATGGTGACCAGGCATTATCAGGGACTAAGTGCTACCTGGAGGGACAAGGTCTGTGTTAGGGACCAAACTAACAATTTAACAGCTTAGACACGCAAGCCTGCAGCCTGGGTTGTATATTTTAGTGGCATAGGCATAGCTTGAAGGCCTAATTTCTTATAGATGAATCTGGGACTACATACTATGCTAATATATGCAAATTTTCTCACTGAAGATCTGTGTTTTCCAACCTTGAAATCTTTTTTCAATACTTCTCATTGTAAAATCAAGTTCAGCTCCTCAACTTAAAAATAAAGAAATATTTTACATGAGGGACCCCTGAGACAGGGATATTCAATCTGAAATCAATGTCTTTCTATTTCCCCTTTACCCATCCCCCTGGTACAAACATTTACAAAAGACCTTCCAACGCCCTGTCTAGGAGAATGCATTAACAACGCTTGCTCTAATTTTGATGGATATTAATTAGGATGCTTCCCTTGTAGCTGTTTTATTATAATGTGACAATTTAATTGGCAGGAGAGATTTGAATAGGCAAACAATTATGCAAGGATAATTTAAGTTATGTGTGCAGCAATATCTTTGGTACTCTTGAGGATTTGGCTTTGCTACTACCAGCAAGCCTTAATTACAGTTTTTGTGAGTGAGAATTTTTCTAGTTGTTTCTTTCTATACTGCAATTTTGGCGAAAAACTGTTGTCCTTTTAGGTATAACTCACTGTGTGTTGCAGTGGCTGCCTACATATTTATGAATTTAAACACCCTAATTTTCATTATTCACCATGATTTTCATTAAGCTATTATAAGATAAAAAAAATGGTTAGTAATGTACCTTTATTCTCATAACTCAAAAATGGACAAGAAAAATTATGGGTTGAACAAGAACATTAAGTTTTGGAATAATTTACATATATTCCAGTTCAGCAGTACTAGTAACTAGTATCTACTCTTAATGAGTGTTAGTTAATTCTGATATTCTATTTCCCTTACCTTTCTTTCTCTTAGTAAGGTTCCAGATTCCTTTTCTTGTTAACATTTGAAACCTGTGTGCCCTTATGAGTATAGAAATGGAGATCTAGAAGAAAGAATTGGGTTGTTTATTGAAGAATAAATTGCAAATCCTTGTAGTTTATCCAGCAAGAAGTGACTACAAAAAGTAAAATTCATTTGATAATTCTCAGACCTGTCCTCAAAGCTCTTGGTCATCTATAATTCCATTCTTCCCTCTTCCTCTTTCTACTGTTACTTCCACCTCTTTTCTATTCTGTGTTCCTCAATGTGTTTTTCTTTTTAACAATTAATCCATTACTGCTTTCCAGACTGTTGCATAACACATAAGCCTCAGCCCTTCAAACTATTGTGAGGATAGATTTGCAAAGTATGCAAATGGTTTGTCTCAAAATGGTTTGTCATAATATTTGCACTGAGTCATACTTCTAGTCACACCAGAATTGCTATAAAATAACCTTTCATGTTGTAATTGCAAAAATGCTTTCAGCTACAAAAAGTGGAAAGTCTTAAAAGTAAAGGAGCTGAAGGTATAAATCACTTTGAGAAAAAATTTAAAATGTTTCAAACCTCAAAAATTTTCAACTAATATTGTGGGCAATTTTATGCATGGAAATAATAACTTCTCTTATACCACACTCCTCTCTAAATGCACACCAGATTCTAAACCTAGTTCCACGTTTCTTTCATACAGAAGACTCCAAATGAAGCTGAAGTGGCATTGGAATGTGCTAGAAATCACTGACAACAGAAAAAAAAAATCCAATAAATGTGGAAGAAAAAACAGAAAATTCCAATGATTAGTTTCAAATTCAAATGCTAATCTCTATTATTGCTATAAAAGGTCATGACTGTTTTAAAGGTGAAGAGAAAACATTACATATCCTTAACTCTTTGAAAAAAGAATGTAGGGAAGTGATGAATTATCTGAGATCAATAGCTCTCTTTGTTCTAACAGTTAATTATTGTTTTATTCTGAATTAGAGGCAAATATATAAAGAAGTGGAGATGACTGGTGCTTGACATTATGTACAGATGGGATATTGCCTCAAAAGTAAATTCTTAACTTCTTTCAGTTTTCAACAGGCATGAAAGCTTTAGTTTTACACTGACATGAATGCATGCATGCAAAACATATCCACCTAGGAGGATCTAATTTGAAATGTGTTACAGTGCTACATTAAAAATTAAAATATATATATATTTTTTAAATCAAGATGATAAAGATTAGGAAGAAGACCTTTGAATTGAAAAAAAACTTGTTAAGAAGGAGACAACAGCTGAAGTTCAGACCAACAAGCTAGAAGAATTTTTTTTTAGTAGAAATCATCAAGGATCATTCTTTGGGCTGATTTTATTTAGTATTTATGACAAGCACAAAAAGGCAGAATCTGCTACTATTGTTTACATGCAGTTGAGACTGTCAATGTAAAGGAAGACTGTAATATGATGCAAGAAAATTGGAATTACCTTGAAGACTGTAAGGACAGAAAAGAGGAATGTGGTTCAATAGCAGAGGGTGCATGGTCATTCTTTTGGACACTTTCTTATGTGAGGTTAATACTCTTCAGGTAGCAAGTAAGGAATTAGGTATTTTATTTCATCAAGAACGACTGAGCAACTGTTGAGAAGAGGCTGTAGAAAAGGCAAGTCTGACCTTAGAATGTATCAGAATAATTACCTGAAGAGACAAAGAAGTATTAATTTCACTGCAGAAAATAATGATGAGACTTCATCTGGAATATTATGAATAGCTATGAACACTGACCTTCAGGAAGGATGAGCTGAAAAAGGAACAGGTCCAGAGAAGGATTAAGCTGATAATGGGCATGGGCCCCTTATGCTACAGAACTTTTTAAAATTGTTTGGTTTCTCTAGCCTGGGAAAACAAAAACTAAGAAGTGATATGGCTGTTTTCTTAAAGATCTGTGAGGAGTGGTGGGGAAAGAATAATTTAAGCTCAGTGCACAAGACAAAACAGATAAATACAGGCCATGGATTAGAAGATTTTTTTCTAACCCTGAAAATTAAGAAGTATTGAACAGCCTTTCAAAGAGAAGAAAAGATTAAAATTCCAAAAGGTAGATAGAGTTTATTTCATTATTTATTTATAAGATATAATATAATATAATATATATTATGAGATATTATTTATTTATACGATAGAGTTTATTTTATTAAGGACCAAAATTAATGTCCCAGCTCTCTGACAGCAGAAGACTGGAATTAGATACTTGGGAGTTTTGAGTACTTGATTAGAGACCTTGTATTCCCACAGTTTTACTACCCATTACTGCTATCCCAGTCAATGAACAAGAAATTTATAGTGTCTTGATGTTATAAGAACATTTTCATTAAAATTCCACAAGAATAAGACACCATTATCTTGGTGCACAAACCTATTACAGGACAACATTGCCTCCCTTGAGATTTCTGCCAATATATTCAACTTGTCTTTGCAACACAGTTTTAGGGAGTATTTTATTTCTTCTTTTTATAGACAGTGAAAACTTACAGGAGGAAGGAAGGAAAGGGGAAATTATTCTTTTTGCATGATAAATAAATGACTGTGTTAGCTGATGACTTGTTATGGAGGCTAAAAAAATTCTGTTGAGTTGTCTTTTTTTTTTTTTTTCTTTCTTTTTCTCTCTGATATGTAATGTTTCCTCTTATCTTTGGCCATTAATTCAGTAGATTAGCCTACTTCAAAACAAGCATTACAGGATGAACAAAGTCACTGAAAGACCTTCCAGAAGTCTTTTACTGTTGCAATGTTTCCTAATATTAAGCAATCTATGTGGTCAGACAAGTATGCAGGATCTTACCTTTCTGGAAAAATTGTTTGAAGCAGTCTTAATATTTTTGGTAGGATATAAAAGAAAAAGTGCTAAGCTGACCTTTCTCTGTATAAGTGTGTGCGTGTGTGTGTGTGTATACAAGCATACTTTGATGAATGAATGCTAAAATTAGTTAGAAATATTTTATGATCTTTTTCTTTTTTATGGAAGTAATGATAAAATAAACTAAGAAACACTATATCCCTCAAAGAGAAGCACTTGTGCAAAAACTGGAATGCTATATAAATTTTAAACTTGGAGAGGTCTTCTTAAAATGTGTAATATAATATGGGCATTATAAGATATCAAATAATGATAAAAAAGAAAAAAAAAACACAGAAAAGTTACCATAACCATGATAAAAGCAGTAGAGGACATAAGTATTTATGTGAAGATGAGGTATAAATTAACAGTTAGCCTTTCTAATGAGAACTATGAGAAATAAACTTTATCTGCCAAACATCTGCAGTAGCCACAGGTACATCCAAACTACTTCTGTTGGCTCCCTTTATACTCAGTGGAGATGTAGTCACCTTAGGGCTGCCTATATCAGTAACTTAAGCTGTGCTAGGGAACTTCCCAAATACTGGAATATGAAAACAGTCTTTGGCATGTTTTTGTTCCACACCTCTAGTATTCACCCAGGCAATCCTCAGGGAGCTTCAGGAGCAAGAACATTCCTGGGACGTCCCCTATAAGCAGTTTGGAGAAAGCCACATAGCTTGGGAGGGTAATAGAGTTTGCTAGAAAAACATTGGCTCTTCTGTGCCAGTTGGTCTCCACACCCGGGAGTGTTTCTGAACACGTACAATTTACTAGTATAGATTTAGCCTCAGAGTGCCATTCGTGAAGTAATGAAGCTATTCAAACAATAGTTATAGGTAATAGATATTTAGTAAGTTAYATAAAATGTATATTTATATGCCTCATACTAATAATATTTCAGATTACTTACAGATTATTATTTCTCTCCACTGATTATAAAAAGAGTCTAGAGAATATCTAATTCAGATTTGTTCATCAATATAGACACCTAAGTTTAAGATGTATTGTAGCCTGAAGTGACATTTATACTGGTAAAAATCTGCCCAGGATCATTCATGGGCACTGAGGCTGGCTGTTACAGGCTGGCTCATGTCTGGCAGTCTCTTAGTCTCCAAAGAGGGTGTCTGTGAATGGCCTATTAGGAGTGGTCCCGGGAATGTCCCAATGCCCCCAAATGCCCTGGAATTGTACTGGGGAGAGGCAAGTGCAGGCAGGACCATCCTTAACAGTAAAGACAATCATGTTCCAGTGCCTGGGAAAGGTCCCTGATGCTGTCATTTTGGGAGTACAGACACAGCCTGGGACATCAAGTGACAATGAAGAAGATTCAATCACTTCTTTCTTTCCTCCTTCTTCTATAGAATTAAAAAAAATATATATATATATATAATTTTACCAATTCTAGTCACATTATAGACTTCCTTGGATGCTTTTTTTCTTTCTTTCTTTCTTTTATTAATAACTGGCATCACATTCTGAAGAATATCTCAAAGGCTAATTCTTAGGACATATTTATTAGATTTATAATGTCAGCCTGCTGCAAGCTTTACGTAAAATTAAAATATAATAAAACAGATGTTGAAAGTGTCAATGGAATACTCAGATCAACACCTTCCTATACCTAGTGCTTGTTTTAGGAAGACCTTCCCTCAAGATCCTGTCACACTGCTAAAGTCTTCAATTATTTTCTAGTGTAGAAGGCTTCCAATGCCTAGATATTAAGGCATTGCCAGTTTAAAGCATTAGGTTGCAATTCTTCTCCCACTGGCTATGTTTATATTCTGAAAATGTTTACCTGTAATCTAAAATAGGATAGTAAAACCAAATTTATTTCTAAAAAGTTTATTCTACTTATCAAATGCTAATTTGCCCCTTGTGGTGTAAAGATTGATATACTGAACACCCTGAGCAAAATTAGAATAACTTTTATTAAAGGTCAGATTTTGAAAGTGATCCTCTTTGAGTATTTTCATGGATGTCTCTGGGGCTGTTTTCAGAGTAGACATTAGTCAAACTTATCAAGGAAATAGAAACTGACCTAAATATGTGTTTAGTTGTTTTTGTTAAAAGTAGGATATCTTGGAATGAATCATGCCTGAGCCCAATAGGCAGACATGTTAAATGATACTGTTATCTTAAATGTTTGTTAACACTCATAAGTAAATATGAAGACTAAAAATTTCAATTCAGGCCTTCCCTAATTTTTAGCTAGGCTAGCAATATTTTTATATTTCAAATAGTTAAATGGGAACATTGATGCTGTGATCTTGAACAAAACATGTTTTTGCAGTAGTTTCCGTACCTATTCTAAATAGATGTTTTGAAAAACTAATAAAAATATTTTAAAAATATACAATTCTAGAATAGTTTCTTATTATAAATAACTAGTGTTCTGTAATCAAGGAATATATATAGATGTCTTTGACCTTAAAAACTGGGTCCACAAAGACACAGCAGACTAGGTATTGCAGCCATCTACACAGTATGCATCTGTCACCTTTTAACTCTTCACCACAGACTTAACCATCTGATACGACATATCATTCTTGCAGGTTCAGAAAACTTGTACGTCTTATTACAGTCATTTAATGAAAAAACACCACAGAACAGTTATGTTTATTGAGCTGATACTGTATTTTACTACACCTTTCAGTTTTGCTGCTGAGCTTGCACACTGCAGTGAGTAAGGATTTGTTTGTCCTGATCATCACCTAAAAATAAATGACACCTTACATCACATCTGAGATGCAGTTTCTCTGATGGATATAAATGTTCTGTGGTAGAATAGAACAAAGTATGATACTAAATATGTTACAGTTTCTTGTCTGGTGATTTATAATAGCCATACCAAATGATGCTTATACCCTATAAATTCCAACACATGTTTATCTTCCCAAATTCGTGTAGCTTCTATCACATGTCCAAATAATCTCTTGTCTCTTCTACTGGATTACATTAAAACTGGAATTGTTCATTTCTTCTTTTCCTTTTTACAGACAATGCAGTAAAGTCCAAAGAACAAGTGCAGAATAAAGGAAGGATGATATGTTTATAACTTTCCCATCCCATAAGCTCAGCAAAAATGTCGATGGATCTATGGTGATAATGAAAAATCATAATTAAGAGTATTTTTTGTTCCACTTGAGAATTTAGTAAGCATAACTTATACTTTCAAAGTGACTGATTCAAATTCAACTTCTTTATCTTGACATTAACTCTGTACAGCTAAAATCACAATATACAGAGGATAGAAAATGTAGAAGTGTCAGTCATAATTTGGTTGTAATAAATTACAGAATGTGCTATTCTCTTCTATACAAATAGCATACTAAACATGGGTTAAAGACCATAATTCACTCATAAAGTACATTTACTTGTATTTTTAGGTGAGGTTGCTTTGGTCATGGTACTCTAAAACACCTGTCTTTTGTTACCTTGGCATGTATTAAAAGCTCCTATACAGCAAAATCTAGGATTAAGTGTGGCACACAGTGGTATCTATACATTTTTAAGTATCTTTTATGTTTGTAGCATTCACTTTTGAAAATCCAGTAACACATTTGGTACTCAAAAAAAAAAAAAAAAAAAAAGATAGACAAGGAATTACCTCTTAAGTTTAAACAAATACTATCCAGTTTCATAAGTACATGGGAATGCCAATAGTTGCTCATATAAAAATTCATCTGACAATGTCTAATAGTAGGATACCAATGGAAATGTAAAGGAAAGTCATATATATATATAAAAAAAAGAAAACGTGCAATGATACTTCCCAAGAATATCCTCCTATCCTCTAGCAAACTGCAGGTCAGAAACTTTTTGAGCCAACGAGTTGTGGTTTGGGAGTAGTAAGGTGTATTTTTATTTCACGATTTTTTTCCAGTTGGTTTTCAAACTGATGTAATTTTATTTCTGCAAGGACTTTTACATCTTAATTGCATATTGTGTGAAGAATCCACTTACTTTTTTTTTTTTATCTTGAGCCTGGTCTATGCTAGTCCATTGAATGAGATCTTCTGTTGAAAAAGTGAACAGTTGTTTCCTGTTTCCCATGTTTCTCTGTTATCTCCTGTCAATCATTAATTTTTCAGGCTGAAAAGTCCTATTCCATTTAGTTGCTCCCTGTACAGAAATCATTCTCTGCTTTCAGCTGTCTTTGTCACTCTTTTTTATACTTTTTCTATTTCTATTATATCTTTTCTGAGTTAGAAATACTCTGCATGGTATTCCTTTTTTTTTTTTTTTAATCTCTGTTGAAGGTGAACAATCTACTTCTAAATAAAATGACATATGACATAATTAAAGATTGTGTTATAGCCCAAACATCATGCAAATTTAAAGCTGTGTGCAGAATATTAGCTTTGATCATTTGTGACCCTCTAATGCTTAACAGGAAATCATAACACCTCAAAGCAAACTGTGAAATGGTTTAGTGTAGATTTTAATACAGTATTTTGCAGAATAATCTCTTTTCCTTTAAAAGAAAAAAAAACTCCCCCCCCCCTTGACATTTGGACAAAACAATTGAAAACTGTGTGGTTCAGTTACTTTGTATTAGTATTTAAAACTATTTAAGCTCCCCTGTACTTTTAAGTGTTGACCATGCACCCTGTTTAAATTTCTTCATGTTGTCAGCCAGTATGGGCATAACTCTAACTGTCAGCTCTCTGGACGTATGGACGTACCGTAGCTGCTTGCTACAGTGCGACAGGATAAACATCTTTCTCGCATTCCCTGTACGTCGGTGAGAGTCCTAGCTCCTAAAGCTTTCTGAGTTCCTGTTGAGCTTGTTACGTTATCTTGGTCCTAAGTCGCTGTGCACTTTCAGCTATAAGCAGAAAAACTTCAGTTAGTGAGGATTTCATTAAGGAATATGAAATATTCCATATGAATGTGACTTCTCAAGAGTAGTGAAATCTCATATCAAAGCCTTTGCTCAAACAAGATTACAATTCTAGCTTGTTTTTAGCTAGAAGCAGAACTGAGCAAAACCGATTTAAAGACACTCTGAAATTGAATATAGCTCATTTCATATATGTTTGTCTTGTAAAACCACAAAAAGAATACTGAAACATTCCTGATACAATTTTAGCTTCTTAATTCTTAGTGAATTGTTTGTAAGGTTACTGCAGTTTATTTTTAATCTGACCTAGAATATGAAATTGCAAATAAATACAAATAATATCCATACTGGAATTCAAAGAGAGTGATAATGAAGCCTTTCCAGTATGTGAGGAAAGAGATATATTCCTGTTTCTTCACAGAATTTCTCCCATGATGCAGATAGCCCTGTGTTTTCCCTTGATGACCTACACAGTCTGCTCAAGTGGACTGTGTTCTGTCGAACGAGATACATTTTTATTCTTTAGAGAATGGGAATTTACACTATAACTCCTTCATGACAGCATATAAAAGAGCGTACTTTATCTATTTATTTTTTAAAGACTTTTGGTAGCAATAGAGGTTTGAGATAATGAAAGCAGTGGAAATGTTATGATTGTTATTGCTCTGACCCAAATTAAAACATTTAATTTTGAAATTTCCTAAGGAAAATTTTAAACTTTTTCCTTATGAAAAGAATCATTTTGTATAAATTGAATGTTTCACCTGAAAATTATTGAGCAGCTTTCAGGAWTATATGTATATATGTATATATGTGCATGTATATATGTGTGTGTGTGTGTGTGTATCAGGAATAAAATATATATAACTATATATATATAGTTTTTTATATATAGTTTTTATATAGCTATATATATTTACATTTATATATATTTATACATATTTATACATATTTATATTTATTCATATATATATATTTTATATATATTTATATATATTTATAGTTAGAACAGAGCCAAGAACATGAAAGAATATAGGGAATCAGAGGTCAAATGTTCTGGGGGGATGGAAGGGAGCTTCTGAGATGTAGGCAGCATGAAACTGTTTACAAGCACCATATCCATGATGACTGCATGGATTTTGATCCTTTCATCGCAAATGGGTATAATAGAAAAGTGTTGAGAGATTTGAGATAGAGAAGAGATTTAAAGTAGAAGCAACACACAACATTTCTTTGTGCTGAATTTATTACATATCCTGTAGGTAGACACAACAACTAAGCTAATTCCTTATTGACATAATTACTTAAGTTACCATATCATAATTATTATCTAAACAAAAATATAAGTTCCTGTTTAAATTCTAAAGCTAAGCATTACTTCTCCAAACTTTTATTTTTTATCCAAACTTAATGACTTGGACACATTTATACTATAAAAAGCAATTTTAGATGACCATTTCAGTGATTGTATTACATTTTCCTTACATTTCATTAACATCAAATTGTGCTTCCTTCTTCTTGGCCTGAAGATATACAGTTATGGCTGTTATACTATTAAGAGCCCTTTGATTCCTAAAATCTGATATTTACTACAATGTACTTAAACTGCAGGAACAGAAAAGCATATAAAAATCACACAATATAAACTTAAACAGTCCATTATATTTTTTTCATTTTCATGATTATTTAAAAATACTTTATTAGTGATTAAAAGATACTAAATTTCATTCTTACAAATGAAATATGAACATGGATTTAGTTCACAGTATACCCTCAGAACTTGTCTTTCTGAATACACCTGAGCAAGGCAGGTGAAGCCAGTTTTCCTTTCTTCTTTGGCATGGACTATGTAAGGCTTAAGGAAAATTACAGTCCTTCTGAGTAAGCTCTCCTTGCAAGGACATCTTTTCTTATTACTTTCTATACCTCACAAACTTTGCTTTCAATTCAGCATATTAATCAGGCTTTACAACATGATTTTAAATGTTCTTATGCAAAGGCAGAAGTCCCAAAGACTGAGATGTCACAAGTATTTTGAATTAACTGCAAAAGGACTGAGGTCGAGAAGAGAAGGAAAGTAATGTCAGTGCCAGGGCAGAAAGCACTGCAAGTCTTTTTGTGCTTCTTTTAAGAAATATTAAGTACTTTAGATGGCAATGTTCAGAGCAAATTTATCTACCTGACAACCATTGTATTTAATGTCAGAAATCTTAAATACAACTCTTTGAAAAATGCATTTACTAATTAAGATATAAACTGTATGAAGATATATTACTTTAATTTGCAAACTGAGAAGCCAACCAGTATCCTAGTGTCATAAGCAAACAATTGAAAACATGAAAGCAAATCTTGAAGTCCTCTGTTAAGACATTTCATTAGTCTGATCTTGCTTAAGCAGCAGAAATATGAGGTCAGGAAATCACTGCTACTTATGGCAGCATTCAGACACATGCTTGGAATAAGCTATTTTTTTTTCCTATGTTTTCTCTGCCAAAACAAAGCAAAACCCAAACTCATTACAAATACCAAAGACATTGTTTGTGGGAAGAGAAACACACTGACTTCTGTGCTTCAGGCTGACTGCTTACAGGCCAGCAATAGCACAGAAGCCAGGAAGCCACATAAGTGAGGTGTTAAGTCAAATCTAACATGCTCTGCAGGGAGATTTATAATCACAAACATCCGCAGCAATACACAGGACTAAATATCACACAGAATCACAGAATCACAGAATCACTGAGGTTGGAAGGGACCTCTGGAGATCATCTAGTCCAATCCCCCTGCTCAAGCAGGGTCACCTACAACACGTTGCACAGGACCGCGTCCAGGCGGGTTTTGAATATCTCCGAGGATGGAGACTCCACAACCTCTCGGGGCAACCTGTTCCAGTGCTCTGTCACCCTCACAGTGAAAAAGTTTTTCCTCATGTTCAGATGGAAGTGTCTGTGTCTCAGTTTGTGCCCATTGACTCGCGTCCTGTCGCTCGGCACCACTGAAAAGAGTCTGGTCCCATCCTCTCGACACCCTCCCTTCAGATACTTGTRCACGTTGATAAGATCTCCTCTCAGCCTTCTCTTCTCCAGGCTAAACAGGCCCAGCTCTCTCAGCCTTTCCTCATAAGAGAGATGCTCCAGTCCCCTAATCATCTCTGTAGCCCTTCACTGGACTTGCTCCAGTAGTACCACATCCCTCTTGTACTGGGGAGCCCAGAACTGGACGCAGTACTCCAGATGKGGCCTCASCAGGGCTGAGTAGAGGGGGAGRATCACCTCCCTCGACCTGCTGGCAACACTCTTCCTSATGCACCCCAGGATACCATTGGCCTTCTTGGCCACAAGSGCACATTGCTGCCTCATGCTTAACTTGGTGTCCACCAGCACTCCCAGGTCCTTCTCCACAGAGCTGCTTTCCAGCAGGTCAGCCCCCAACCTGTCCTGCTGCATGGGGTTATTCCTCCCTAGGTGCAGGACCCTGCACTTGCCTTTGTTGAACCTCATGAGGTTCCTCTCCGCCCAGCTCTCCAGCCTGTCCAGGTCTCTCTGAATGGCAGCACAGCCTTCTGGTGTATCGGCCACTCCTCCCAGTTTTGTATCGTCAGCAAACTTGCTGAGGGTGCACTCTGTCCCTTCATCCAGGTCATTGATGAAGAAGTTGAACAGGGCTGGACCCAGTACTGACCCCTGGGGGATACCGCTAGCTGCAGGCCTCCAACTAGACTCTGTGCCGCTGATCACAACTCTGAGCTCTGCCATTCAGCCAGTTCTCAGTCCACCTCACTGTCCACTTATCTAGTCCACACTTCCTGAGCTTGTCTATGAGGATGTTATGGGAGACAGTGTCGAAAGCCTTGCTGAAGTCWAGGKAGACAACATCCACTGCTCTCCYCTCATCTACCCAGCCAGTCATTCCATCATAGAAGGCTATCAGATTGGTTAGGCATGATTTCCCCTTGGCAACTCTTACTCTACTGTAGCCATGTAGTCTCTGGAAGTCTTTAATTTGCAGAGATGGCTGCTCCCTGGGAAGCCACACTGATATATTCAATGTAACGGTGTTTGCAGGATGCTGTTGCTTACCTGAGACATTTCAGAAACAGCAGTTGGGACATGAATGCTAATTATACAGTATCCTGTCAGTTATGCAATATATTGTGTACTTCGAGAGAAAACCATAATACGCTGATAATATTTTATAAATGGTATAAAATAGAAAAAAAAAGAGTATCAAAGCTGCAAAACAGTCATTATGCTTTCTAATTCTCTGAATACAATGTGAAAATGGCACTTAAAATAATGGAGTCTACTGTAGTCAGTGCTTTGCCTCCTGAATGGTGTATTTGTCATTAGTTATAGTCTGCAGTTTTATATTACAGAACAACTGTCTTTTCCTGTAATAGGCAATATGTAGACTATCAGACAGAAGAAACAGAACAATCAAACAAGGAATATGACACATTGTAAAAATATTATAAATATTTCATAGCTTTACTAGCAGATATTGATTAAAAAATAGTATAAGCAATTAAAGTAAGTGCCAAATCTTGTAGTTGCTCTTGTTCTTAAAAAAACTATTCTCTATTAAGCCAATGGAAGTTCTATATGAATAATTAAACCAAGAGGTAAAGTTATAAGCTTTGAAACCCACACCTTGCTTTGCTTTAAAGACACCTCTTCTACTTTGTGCAGTATATTAAGAAGATGCCTGAATATGTGACTAATGGCCACTAGCAGTATGGTATTTGGTTTCATTCAGAAACTTGTTTGATAAAATTAAATGGCCTACTTTATATAGATGTAAGATTTATCTTACGTGGATTTAGCACTACAGAAAGTAAGCATCTAGATTAAAATTGGAGCCTCAACTCTTTATGTAGTCAAAGGACAAAGAAAGGACAAAGAAAGATATCTCCAGAGGGAAAGAAAAAACAACTCACTATAGACAATTATCTCAACAGTGGAGGAAAAACGTCCTTTGTACGGGAACACCTTTGTCATTTATTCAGAAGAAATCACATGCCTAAATTTCAGATGTCTGAATAAGGATATTCCACCCAAGAAATCAAAATATTCCCGTCATACCAACCCTTCTGGCTTCAACATTTATGAGCCTACACAGAAGACAAATAGCCTTTCCAGCTTAGACACTGAAAATGTCACACACACTAAACTTGTACTATATGAGGAATAAAGCAGTCTCAGAAGAGAGAGAAAAAAAAAGTTTTATCTATTACAACTATATATGTGTTATTTTAAGTTAATTTCATTCTTAAAATAGTGAAATTAACTTTGTCATCAAAGTCAAATTATAAGTACAAAATACTGTCAAACAACTTAGTAACTGCTCTAAAGAATAAAACAAGAAGTCTTTATACCAATAGACTTTTCCCACTTGTATTTTACCTCTTTGAGCTTAATATCTTAAAAAAATAAGCAAATAAGAAATAAAGTTTATAAGTTTGCTGATAAACTGATAATAATTAGCATAATTAGCTCCAGCTGGATACACACACAAAGGAAAAACCTTTGTTTCATCCTTATTAAAATTGCCAAAGTTATTCAAACACCGGGGCCCAGAATTTTCAGAGACCTCAATACTTCGTCAAATTTGTGTTCTCCAGATGTTTTCCAGCTGGTCTTTGCAGAAGTCATTAGGATGCAACAATTACATTATGGTACATGGACCTGTCTTGCCACTGATTATCCAAGGACCACAAATTGCAGAGATGACAAACCATTTTGTTTATACAAAGAAGAAAAGTAAAAGGGAATAATACAAAAACCTTAGACATTACACATTCAAGTGTTTTTTTCTTTCAAGATTTTTAAAAAATATATTTCTCCTTATACACAAAATATTTTTTTCAGCTTTTAATACTGTGTGCATCTTCAAACTAAAACTAAGAGAATGCTGAAAAGTGGTATTCCACTAATTCTGGAATTTTTCCTAATAAGCCTCCTGAATGTTGAAAGTAGAGTTCATTCTCCTTAAATGTTCAGCAGAATATTATTCTCTAAATATACAAGTAAAAATGAAATTTCCAGTAGTTTTAAGACAGTTGTGCAGAATACTTTTAGCCTTATCTATTGCATTTCATTAATCCTCTTTAACTTAAAACAGTCAGACATTTCCTGGATAATTTACATTCATTAATAAGATGGTTTGTACACAGGGCATTTTAACTTTGTGACCTTATAGCCTGCAAAGTACTTCTTGATGATGTAGTGTAATGGTACCATGATACTCATACACAAATCTTTTGTCTACACTGAAAGCTGAACCAAAAGCTTTAAAACCTGACTAAATTAATTAAGCCTAAAAGGATATCAGAAAGTTTTGTGTATCATAGTCTGGTAATGCTGCAATATGAATATTAAAGCATATGACTTTACTAGTTGTATAAATATTATGTTAACATTTCAGGATCATCTGCATTTTCTGACTTTCAGTGTTATCAGGATAGAATATTTTAAACTTTTTATTCCTCTATATGAGAATATGAACTCCCACTTCTAAGACTATACTTCTTGTTCAGTGTTATGTTTTGTTTCAAAGGCAAAACACTAAATGCACAACAATAATGGTAATATTGTATAAAATTTAACTGTAATAGGTATTAACTAAAAAAATCTGTTACCAGAATGAGTCTAACCAATATTTTTCTCCGTTGAATTATGAAAAAGATAAACAGGATCCTCTGAAATATGTTATTGTTGCTATAACTCTGCTTTCAAAAGGAAGGCAGCTCTGTTGAGAAATCTTTTAACCAATTCCATATAGCACCAAGGATAGTACAAGAGGTTACTGAGGTCACCAGTTCTGCTTTTTTTTCACCCATTCCAGCTGTTGATAACAGCAACTGTTGTTTGATTTTGTTCTCTTGTTGACAGACCTAAGTTCTTTGTATATGCACATTTTAATATACAAGGTCTTTTATAACAACTGCTTGATTTCTATAGTTGTTCTCATTTATACTTATGAGTTTGTCCTCATTTATGCCTCAGCACGTATTTCCAGCATCTAGTTAAGCAGGCTTTCCAAGGAAAGGATCTTAGTCTTTCTCTGGAGTAAACAGAGAGAGGCAGGCACCTCTGAAGGCTCCCAGGGGACATTCAGTCCATTTAAGTTTGTATAGTGGGCAGGATCCCACCTGGAAGCTTCAAAGGCATTTAATATTTTTCATTGTGTAGGGATAAGGTAAATTTAGTAAAATGAAGTTATCAGATACAGGTGCATAAATTAGCAAGCCTAGATCAATACCCTTATTTTAACTTAGATTTATAAGTAGTAAATAAATAAGAAAGTTGAGCTTTGATAGCATCATTCAAAGTTTCCAACCTAGACACTTGAGCTTATTCTGCTAAATCTGTATTTAGTCGTCCTGTTTAGTGGTCTGATTTTCTGTAATGTCAAGATTCTAAGTTAGAATCCTGTAAGCTAACTTTAGACATCTGCAATATTCACATCTAAATCTGAGGTAGATCATTAAGCTCCCTTTAATTTCAGGGAAAAGAAATAAGTACATATAGAACAAAATGAACTTCATTCTAATATCACTTGTATTAGGTCAGACAATTGCACCTTAAAAAATTTAAATTTCTAGTAACTGTAAAGTGAATATGATCAACAGCCTTTGATACAGATCTTAGGTGAGATAAATTCCCAAGTTCACTTCAGTCAATTCTTGTATTTATGTCAAAGGGAATCCTCTGAAGATTTTAACTGTCCCCCCTTCTTCCCTCTCCCCCCAAGAAAAAAGCAAACAAGTTATAATAATAACTCAGATTATTCATTTAACAGCTAAATATAAATTTAAGTTCAAAACCCCAAACACACAAGCCTGAAATTCCTGCCCATATTGTGCAAGTATTGCAAGTTCTTTGATGAAAATTATACATTCTGTGCCGTGTATTGACATCTTCTTTGAGTACTTTTAATATAGATGGACTGCTTCATTTCCCTGTATAAAAGCTCTGCATGATTTGATATGCAGTACTAATCTTATTCTACTTCCAAGTAGTTCTCTCACCTTTTGTGCTTACTGCCTTTGAATTTTCCATGAATACTCCAGAACAAGCACTGATAGACATGGCCAGTTACTTTAGCCATTGTGTTTCATCAATGCTGTTGCTGTCTACTGCCAAGCACTCAATACCAGTATATCAAGTATACCACTGTGCGAATCTAAACCACAGATTATAAATTCTCCCATAACTGAAAAAGATTAAATCTGCACTTACTTTGCATCATATCCCAGAAACACATTTCTCAGTCAAAGGGCTGCAATAACCATCAGTTTATGTAATGAAGCATAAAAATTAATTTGAACACTGAAAGTATAGATTGTTTTTCCTCTTTTGTATCTGGACAAAATTACAACTATAGAGTTAAATGGAGAATAAAATACATTAATAAAGTAAGCTTTTATAGAAACATGTTTTAAGTATTGATGTGTAAACAGTAAATTGGTCTCTGATGGCAGAAGGTGCAGTATTGACCGTGACCCCTCAGACATTTCAAGAATATTTAAACTAGCAAGAGTATTCTATCATATAAAACTATCCACTGGTAAGTGTTTAAAGGTAAGGGCCACATTCAGGTGTAGAACAGAACTTCAGTGATAGAACAGTATTTATTTTAACAAGAGGATGCAGCAGGGAACAGAAGCCCTTAAGCTGTCTCCCACCCATCCTGCTCAGGAAGCACCATAATCATGTCAGTGTGTCATTAACCTCAGCTGATGGACTGAGAGACAGAACTTCTAGTTAATGCACAAAATGCTACAGGTCACATCTAGCTCTAAGCTAATACATCCATGTGGAATTTCCAGATTGAATAGGCTTTTGCACCAAGGTCTCCTACTCGCTCTCTATCGCATTAACTTATCTCCAAGACCGAAACCTTATACTAATAGGATATTTGGGTGTTTTCCTTTATGCAAATGCTATAGAGTCACAAAGCATTTATCATGTAATATGACTTGATTAGGAAAGTGTATAGGATTGCCTCACTTTTAAAGAACTTTTAACATATCGATGCAACAAGATGGTTTATTGAAAAGAGAAGGTATTGCTGGGAAAAGCAAGGAGAACTGCTTCATAATTATATGCCAAAATGCAAAATTAAAAATATAAATAAAATTAAGTTTCAGCAAAGGTTTCACAATTGCATACTGCCCTCAGAAAACTTTCTGAACTTTGTATCATCTTAGATCCTATTTTCTCTCAGTATTGCTGTTGAAAATCTAGCTATTGTGTAGGGTTATAGGTGGAGATTAACCTGACCAAAAGTCTACAGTAGCATTACATTAATCTCACCTTAAATTTTATTTAATCTATTAATTAATAGGTTCCATTGACCATCTTGGAAGCATGAACAATCAGCTCAGCTATAGACCCTTCTTTTGTAGAAATCTTTATTCAGTCAGGTAAATCTCATTAGATGTGCCTAGCTTTATGAGCACAACACAGACACACACACAAACAGATAAGCCACTGAAACAATTAAGGCAATGAAGATGACAAATTTTCTTGAAAAAAATGTAATTAGAATATTTAATACTTCATTTACCTCTCTATCAAATATACCTAGTGTCATTAGAGATTTTCAGGCCAGCCCTCAGGAACCMCAGACCCTGGAGGCWAGAGAGAAAGTCTGGAGRAAGGAAGACTTTCCCTTGGTCGAGGAGGATCGGGTTAGAGATCATTTAAGCAAACTTGACACCCACAAATCCATGGGCCCTGATGGGATGCACCCACGAGTGCTGAGGGAGCTGGCGGATGTCATTGCTAAGCCACTC
>NW_020447278.1:17226-118482 GCF_003343035.1 Apteryx rowi | reverse complement strand
TGTGTACAAGTATCTGAAGGGAGGGTGTCGAGAGGATGGGACCAGACTCTTTTCAGTGGTGCCGAGCGACAGGACGCGAGTCAATGGGCACAAACTGAGACACAGACACTTCCATCTGAACATGAGGAAAAACTTTTTCACTGTGAGGGTGACAGAGTACTGGAACAGGTTGCCCCGAGAGGTTGTGGAGTCTCCATCCTTGGAGATTTTCAAAACCCTCCTGGACGCGATTCTGTGCAACGTGTTGTAGGTGACCCTGCTTGAGCAGGGGGGTTGGACTAGATGATCTCCAGAGGTCTCTTCCAACCTCAGCGATTCTGTGAATCCGTGAATCTGTGATATCTGAGACATTTTCATGGGAGTGTCAGGACCCACACCTTCAAAAACTAAAACTGGGATCAGGAAAAATATCTTCAGGCATCTTAGAGGGCAACAGATGCTTAAATCCAGGCAACTGCACGACGTCATTATTCTTCACAAAGTAGAGTGTTGTTTGGAGATCCAAGAGCTGTGGAAGGCCAATAATTCCATGAGACACCGAAGAATAGGTCTGGAAATACATTAGCTATTTTACCACGTTGCTGCAATTAAAGTAGTAAGTCATTCCTGAGAGTAACATGTCTGCATCTCTGAGGACAAGATAAAGATGTGAACCATACTCTCTAATTCCCAGGTCCTTGTTACCAATTAAGGGCATTAAATGGTACTTATGCTTGTGTTATGCCATCAAACACTGATGTATAATAACAAACCATTGTCACACATTTTCATGAGTTTTCTTTTAATATCTCTATAAGAGAAACACTTAATTGATCCTACTGGCACAAGATAACGTAGGGGACACTCATGTGACTTGACTTCAGCTACTTAGATATAGAAATTTCCTCACCCATCTCATTCTGATTTATTATAGTTTCAGGAAACTTTTTTTTTTTTTTCCCCCCCAGACAGTAGTAGGATTTGCTTACCTGTAATGAGAAAATGGTGCAACTTGTGACTTTGTTTAATGTCCTGATACTTACCCAGTCTGGCTACTTTAAAAAAATGTATATTTTTGTGCAAGTATGTCATTAGCCTAGACTGAATACAGTGGTGACTCTGATGCGTTAAAGCTGATGGGGATTCCCTCCATATTTCGGTGGAGGACTACTGCACAGGCACAGTGTACCTCCTCTTCAACAGTTATGGGTGCTGGGCTTGGCAGTGGCATGTGTACTGCTGGATTTCATGCTTAGAGCAAAGAAAATAGCTCAGAAAGACCTCATTGAAGTGTCCCTTGGTAAAATTCTGGTGGGGACAGAATTCATTGTGCCCAGTGGAAAAAATGCACCTGAGTAACTTTAATCTGGAACTACCAATTTATACATACTAAAGCTGTTAGTATATTTCCTTTTTGCTCCTTAATGTTGCAAAGTTAAAGAACTGTATGCCCTCAAGAGGCATATAAGATCTTATGATCTTTTAATTCTCCTGAAATTCTGACTTGAAATCTAATGTTAACTTGTTCTGCTATATACCAGAAACAGTTTCTGGTATTTACCAAAATTACACGGGCTATCATCATCTTCATCATCTCATTGATACTGAGATATGGTTCAAGACAGGTTCTTCTCTGTTTGGATTCTTATTCACTGGATAATGAAAATCCTTCTGTATGATTCAAGAATCTTATTAATAATGAAAGTAGGCCATATACCAAAGAGATCACTGTGTGAATTGTCCATAAAAATAGTACAAATAAAATAATTCTGCATTTAAAGAACCTGGAGAGTAGGTTCTGAATTTTTATGCCTTCTATCTTGCAAATATACATTTTAATTAGAATTTCTCATTCTCACATCTTTATTGTGGAAACATAATTTATTTGAATTGTAAAGCTACTTGAATTGCCACATTTTTCCTTACTTAGCTCCCTGTAAAAATTGGAATGTATTATATTGATACTACTGTTACAAGAATCTTCTGACCAGGTTATCACTGTTACTTCTTAAACTAAAATTTCAGCATTTGACATCACTGCTAGATCATTTCATGTTCTGCTGTCATTTATATATATCATGCTTCAGTGGATGCATTAACTGTAAGCTGCTTGTAACAGAAATTATCTTCCTTTTCCTGCTTTATGTAATAATTAATAAATAATACATTATTATAATTATTATTTTGGTAGGAAAAGAGACTGATTTTTTTTCCCTGAAATTAAAAAGGATTAAAGACTTCTAATTCTCAACCTCAGAATGAAATAGTAGTGTTCATGGAGATTTTCAATGGTTCCTTCTAAAATATCTTAAATTAAAAACAAACAAACAAAAAAAAAACACTGCATAAAAATTTGGGCAGAAGGAAGAAAGGTGGAGGGAAAAGAGGCACCACCAGCAATAATATACTAAGAGCTACAGTAGATACGCTGAATACAGATGACATTAAAATATAGTGTGAAGGTTAAAGAGCTTTTCCTAACAGTTTATTCTAAATGCATCAACTGAATAATTCATTTAAAAAAAAATGTATTTCAGTTCTGGAAGAAAGCTTGGAACATTAATGACACGCTGAAGGCAGCTAATTGGAATCTTATTACTCATAAACAAGACAAAAATAATAGCTAAAATACACTAAAAAAAGAAACTGATAAAAAATTAAAAACTAAAACACAAACAAAATAGAATAGATCAATACAGAACAAGAGAATATAACCAGAAAAGAAAATCAGCAGTGTAAAAGGTTTCAGAAGATTGTTTACGCGTTTAGGCTATCTGCACCAAACACTTTCATTAGAGAAGAATTGCATTTACCTGGAGGACAAAACCCATGTCCTTGGAATAATTGGTTAAATTAATGCTATTCTCTTTTTGTCATTAGAAAAAGAGAGATGTGAATTGTAACTCTAAAAACATTCCACTAATGTTGGAGATTAACTTTAAAGATGTGAGCTCTTTTTAAATCAGAAAAGTGTAAGAACTACTATATGCCCTGAAACTGGGGAAATTAAAGCTCTGAAAGTAGAAGGTACTTAAGAAAGAAACGAAACAAAACGAAACAAAACGAAACGAAACGAAAAGAAAAGAGTTCTGTTTAACTTCACAGTACATGGAAACTTGTGATTTCCACAGTGGGTGATCACATTGTACTAATTCATGCAAAATATTTACTAGACACAGAACAATGTTCACATTGATTTTCAGTGATGTTAAAGCTGCAAACACTGCCAATATCACATCATTAATTCATGCTCTAGTGGATTTAATTTAAACATTAGATCTAGAATTCAGGGAAAGAAGAAAGGCAGACACAAAATTTTTAAAAGCCAGTAAAATTATTTTCTGAAAGACACTTGCAGGGTAATTTTTTAAATTTTTAACAAAAATAACTGAATATCTTAAATTCATATAGAAGCAAAAGAAAAACRTACTGTGAAATGCTGGTTTCCAGGTAGTTTAACCGTATCTGTGCACTGAAGTAGGAAAAGACAGACATAAAAATAAAAACATTAAACTAAATTCAAGTAAACCCTGAAACATAGTACACACAAACACAGACACACACACACTCTTACATATATGTAAAGGCAAATCACAGTTCTCTAATTTTACGTGTTTATAGACAATGTATTCAACAACAACAACAAAGACAAAAGAGGTAATTTTTAGTAGCAATAAAAGTCAAGAGATGGATGGAGGGTAGGCAACTTCTCTCTGGTAAAAGTCAGATATAGACCCACTTTTTCTTGCTTCGCAATTGCAAGGTTTTTCATGCTTTGCACGTATATTATTGTGCATATGTTATAGGGAACAAGAAGAAGGCCACCTGTCACCTTTTTCCCTGCCCTGTGAAGAAGGCATATGAACAGACCGTGAGAAGGCTTGAATCTGATCCTTCCACAACATGCCATACAATGCAGGGAAAACCAAGCAATGTACATCTTAAGTAAAGGATTGCTGCAGCTTTCTTTCCATGTAGTCCAAAGGAAAAACAGGAGCAAAGGCTGAAAATCATAGCTTCCAGAATCCTTTTGGTGGTGACTTTTCTCCTTGAGAAATGAATGCGTGCTTTGCTCTCTTTGTGCAGGTTTCATACTATATAAAAAGGAAGAAGAGCCACTTAGAAATCAGTGCAATGAACTGTTTAGTTTGGATAGTCTCAAAGCATTTTTGTCTATATGCAAATTATTCACATGAAAGACACTTTCTAATTCTAGGTAAAAGCAAAGCAGCGATCATTATTCAAAAAACTGCAACAGAATTCATTAATCATTTTATAATGCTAACATAGATTATACAATTTAGAGGTAGATGTGATTTTTGCTGGGCTATTCTATACTGTCTCTTTGATAATACTTTCTTATTTGCTAAAGTGTAATGTTCCATATATATATTTAGTCTATTTTTTTTATTATTTTCTATGCTTTTTTATGGAAAGAATATAGTAGTTTCCATGTATTTCTCATCCTAGTTGACATATCATTTACTTGTTGCTAATGGCAGTACAGTTCTAAGTAAGTCAGAAATTAACCCTAATACCTGAAGTAGTTTCATCACCTTTTTCTGATGACAGTAATATAATAAGTCCCTCAGGGTTTATTATATCTCTTACTGCTATGTTAGATCAGCATATCATTTCTTGCTTAATGAAATATGCACATATATTATAAACTAATAAACATGTAATTCAGAACAATACCAGATCCTGAATGCAAAATGTAATTTTTCAAGCACAATTTACTTTGAAAAGGTTTTACGATTTATAGGTTTTACTATTTGAAGAAATTAACCTCTTCTGTATTTTCCCACAGCAATAATGATATCTTGTTTTTCTGTGTTAAATAGTCAATACCTATTCCTATACTCTAAAGAATGACAATTAGATTGATTAGATAAAGCCCAGCTCTGGTCAAGGTTGAAATACCTTCCTCTTCTTTTGTGCTTGACATTACAAAAGATAAGTAAAAATTCCCCTGTCAACTGGATATTTGTAACGGTTCTTTGGAAAGTGGAGTTTAAAATATATCCAAAGGTATTTTTAAAAGTAGGTTTAGAACTCATAACAAGAAACAGTATTCTGTATTTTGCAAGTCAGAGACAACAAATGTGATTCTTGGCCACTGCCAATGTCCAGCACAAATGTGTACTTATGCCATTACAGTGATTCCCCATGGATCGTATTAGTGCTCTGTTTTACTTTGCTTTCACAATGAAATGCAAGCAATAAATTCTGTAGACACCTGTGTAGGAACAGGCTTTTCACAGAGTAGCTAGATAATTCCATCCATCTGAAGTTCTCTGTGAAGATTTCTACCAAATTTAGAAGAATTAGCGTTATATTACTTAGTCATAATATTCTGTTCCTAATGTTAATGATTTGCAATGGCCTATAAAAGAAAGCTGAAGTACATGTCCATATTTTCACACACATACACTTAAGTGTGTTTTCATACCAAATGTTTGGGTCTTCATTTTTTGGGTTTTTTTTTCACTGTCATATACTAAAAGTCATGTTCAACACAGAGATCTATTTGCCAGGCCTGTATTTTAGATTTAGCAAACACTTTCTACAATTTATGATTGCTTTCCACGATGTGTTTTGTAACAAGGAATTCAGTAACAATGGCTTAATTCTACTCTGATTTTTTTTTTCATAAAGAGAACCTCACTCTCTGACCAAATCAGGTGGTAACATCTGTTTTCAAAGTAAATTCTATGTGGCAAATTAGTTTGTGCATGTATTATGTAGTCAGTACATAGATATATGTGTCACTGGTCCATCAACATGTACATTAATGAAGTGAAACAATGGGATTTCACCTCAGTGGGACCAAGATTTTAACACACTGGAGTTCTACTACGTGAACTGTGTAATACTGATGTTGTGTACCAACATGATGTCCCATTTTGGATTCAGTTGTAAGGGATGATTCATCTGACCTGTCTGAGGTACCAGCTACTAAAGAGAATAAACACATGGAGGTTTGTCTTTATCTATTGTAAATGGAGCCTTCTGTGACTAGCTCAGCCTTACACATCTAACTTTTAGATGCCTAATTGAGGGTGGTTTAATTCCAAACTATGTTTTTTTTATTATTAAGATTTCAGTTCCCAGATACACTTTAATCACTTAAGGGCTTGTGAAAAGCTGGTGTAGATTATCGGCCCTTTTTCCATGCTTCTCCTATATATGGGCCAAAGAGTTTAAAGGAAGATGCATAAGTGCCAGGGATCAGGAACAGGGATGTACAGGGATGAATTATCTCTATGAACAAAGATAGTTGCACTCAAGAAGGTTTTACCCAACCTAGAAACAAGCAATCTTCAGTGGTGAGGTTGAGCTCACATCCAGAAGTTTGTCTAGCTTCTAAACCATGTGTAGATAGCTGCAAGGATTAAGTTAAGAACAGATGTCCAGGGCAACAGGCTTGAGAACAACTCTAAGTTCAACTCTACTCATCAGTCAGACAGAGATACCTGTTCTGCAAACCAATTGTAAGCACCATGAAGCTGCAGTTGCTTAGTACTGTGTTTAATTTTCAGAAAATTTTCATCTGTCTCACAGATCTTTGTAAGGCTACCATTTAAGAAAATTAGTCAATTAACTAGTAAATTATTTATTAGAATTCTAATATTATTATTAGTTTCCTGAATCCAGTTATATTCCTTTGTCACTAAATGAACCCTAGTCTAAATGTCTTCCTTTTCAAGTGACTGTATAAGATGCTAGAAAGGGAGGTATGCTGTACAAAATAAAGGGTCAATTTATGTGTAACGTAAATTTTGAGATTTCAGAAAAGTGTCCAGTTTAAACAAGGACAAAAAGTTAATGATGTAAATTTTATTAACAAAAATTCTTAAAATATTTTAAGTTATTTAAGTAAATATAAGTACTGAAGTACTTTTATTTTTAAGTACTAAAATGCTATTTGCATTTTTAAACAGAAATACTTTTCCATTGTAGTTGGGCTATTACAACTTTTTTTTTCTTTTTTTTTTAATTTTTAAGTGAAGAAGTTCAAGTTCACTGGAAGGTCCCGTTTTATCTTGTCTCGTCTCGTCTCGTCTCGTCTCGTCTCTTCCCTTCCCTTCCCTTCCCTTCCCTTCCCTTCCCCTTTTCACCTGAGGAGGAGTTTCATTTTTTGTAAAATAGAATTTTTCACTGCCATGCCTGTGCTGGGGTTACCCTTGTCTCCTCACTCATCATCCCTAATGGAGCATCCCGTGCTTGCTGCTCCCTGACACAGCCCTAATTCTGATAAAAGCTGTTGAATGTGATTAATCTGAGAAGGTGAAAGGGCATTTCAGAACAGTTATGTAAAAAGACTATCAGTGACACTGTTTGGATCAGTGATGAGTTATAA
Organism: Apteryx rowi; assembly: GCF_003343035.1. Taxonomy (NCBI): domain Eukaryota; kingdom Metazoa; phylum Chordata; class Aves; order Apterygiformes; family Apterygidae; genus Apteryx; species Apteryx rowi. The sequence continues at coordinate 111,140 of NW_020447278.1, read as the reverse complement.
TGTGGTTTAACTCTGGAAATAAGAAATTCCACAAAATCTTAAGCAATGTATTGATATCTATAAGCCTTACTTCTATAGTATCTTTTTCTATTGTTAATATTCCATTATTAATTCACTACTTTGACCAAGAAAAGAAATTTTAAGAGTGTGGGTTTGAGTTCTGACAGTTATAGTATAGATCAAGAATTACTAAGTAGTGTTTGCTTTCATACAGGAAAGCATTAGCGGTGACCAGCTGCTAACGGTAAGACCACTGTACTTCAAGGAATTCATGGTCCACATAACAAGTTGACCTGAGGAGGCAGAGGCACATACTGAATGGCGATGATGCTGCCAGCATGTCCTTCTCTTTATCCTGAAGTGAAGCAATATGCTTTCTTTTAATGCTACAGTACTCCTAAGAAAATCCTATAAAAACTTTAAAACAATAACACTGATGAACATCTCCATGGACCGGATGCACACAGCATGAAATGGACTGACTGGAGGTCCATCCAATGTAGTATCAACTCAGGGTTCCCAGCATCAGAACGGACATAAGATTTTATAATTTCACCTTTTCTAAATCACCTTTTTGGGGTGTTAATAAAATATTTAGCTTTCTTGAAAAAGAGTTTATACCTGTCTTTTGTGATCCAAAAGAACCAGAATCTCCTGGTGCAAAGCATTAGCTCCAGCTGCTGGAGTAACATGTATCGATCTTCTGATTTCCTAAACCAGGATCACAGTGCAAGAAAACTCTGTAGGCTTGACTTTATTTCTTACACTGGACCAGACTCCATATATTCTCAAATCACATCAAAGTCCCTAAACATAGGCTTAACCAGAACCAGTTATGTTCTCTCTTCTGCCACTTGGCTAACAGACAACTTACACTTCCTACCTTTCTACACCCTGTTACTTTGCACTCTCTCTGAAACAAAGACTCTTTATGCCTATTTTTCCTGCCTTGATCTTTTTTTCTATAAATGTGAGGTGGAAGTGTAAATATGGGTAGTTAGTAAAAGGCCAAGTGGCAGCAACAGCTATTTTTATCACAACATACCTGATTTAACTGGTCCAAGTCATAACAGAAATGGGTTAATGAAAATATATATTTCAATATGAAGAAAAAAAAAAGAGGACTCTGGATATGTGTTTGGTTTTCCCAGTGATTCTACTGATTTCAGTTAAAATAACTTTATTCACCTGTTTTTCCAATATGAATTTCCTTGGGTTTTTCATAAATAAATGGATGTGCATTCTGATTATTTGAACATGTGAAAAAGTCAATGGGGGGGGAAAAAATGGCAGTGCAAAAAGATGGACATGGGAAGAGGAAAGAAAAACACAACTTTGAATACTTTTCTCTCAATCGTCCTTACTGACAAAGACATTGAAGACATCAGGTGTCAGGCATGTTTTCTCTTCCCTGCGACACTGAAAACACTGAAAACCACTGTTGTTTCTGGCAGTCTGGGAATGAATCCTTCAGTCCTGGAAGGACCTAACTGTGTGCTTTTGTGTCTGTTTAGCATTTATTTTTTTCCAGCTGACAGATATGCAAGATGGGCAGAGAAAAACTCCCTTTTTCCTTTGCACACATACACAGAGGCATCTGAGATACTCATTGGAACTCAGTGAATCTTCTGGCTTGCTTCACGTTATCAGCACACAGCAAAAATGTCAAATGCAATACATTGACTTCTCAGATCTTGGAGAAGGTGAAGCAATACAAGCTTTATGGGAGGAGGTGTATCAAGAACTCTGTTTAGACTGCTGCAAAGCAAAAAAAAAAAAAACTTGAAGGAGGACATGTTCTGGCAAATGTTGATGGATGTGACTTTTGACAGAAATCAGTCCTATGTATTCTATTGTTTGGATGCCAAAAATAAATATTAGTGGATTTTGTAAATTTAGAATACATATAGGAGGTTTATTTACTTTTCAGAAAAAAAAGAATTAAAGGTAGAGATAAATTTAAAGTCATAACTATCCAAGAGACTTTAGTCAAAGTAAGTCTTCAGACTGTTTCACGTTGTATTTAGTAAAATATGCAATGGACTGATTACAGTGAAATTTTCAAGGGAGAAAAATAGGATGCCAGCTGTAGCAAGTGAATCACTTTATAAAGGATTAAAGCAGAATTAGTGGGATATAACCCATCAAATTTAGATTCTTAAAACAGGTACCACTTCACTGATATTTTGAAGAAGTGGGAGAAGAGAGATAAGCAGGTTGAGATGACGTAGCCAGTCTGCATTAGGTATAGAGCTATATAGACAATTGGTATGTTTAACTCGAGTCAAGACTTGCAGAAGAAACTCTAGTTTGGGAAATCTACTTATTTTTATTAACTATAATTCCTCCAGAGGCCAGTCTGTTATGGAGATTACATTTTTTTCCTTTTTCTTTTTTTTTTGCCTGATAACTTACCATAACTAGATAACAGCTTATTATGCCAATGCTGGCAGAAGCCTGACGTGATAGATAGAAATGAGATATACTCCACAACAGCTTATCAAGGAATTTAAAATCAAAACCAGACAGTCATGGAATGAAGGTCTGCCACCCCAGATAGTCTCAGTTTTTCAACCACCTCCAGGTAAGCACCTGGCTTCTTTTTGTTTGTCCTCTTTTTGGCTATAGGACTCCTGGGCTGTATCTGTACTAGCAAATTCAGTGTGCTCAGGATCCCTCTCTGAAGCTAACTAGCAGGGAAAAGGTTGTGTTTACCCTATTAAACTCTTCCAGATTTCAGGAAAATCTGGACTGCTTATTGGGAAGGCTCACTGGCACATGACAATTCCCAAACTATGCCTGGGAACTGTTTGGGATAATACTAATTGTCACAAAGAACTCATGTTAGGGATTGTTCTAACAATTTAAAAGCATGGACAATCAATTTTCAGTAGCCAGGAGTGTTCCATGGATCTACCTAATTTACTGGTATATATGTAGACTTGCACTCCTGACTGCACAGTGGTTCAGCTTCACGAGGCTGGAGAATGCAGGCATGCAGGATAACCTATGACCTGGTGAGTTCTATATCCAGACCCATGCATTCAGATGTGTGCCTGGGAGCAAGCTTTCTAAGTGATTGTGATAGTCAATGAAAAGCAGTCACTTAACTTAATTGCTTAAACACAGACCTCTAAAACCATTACATACATCAGAATATCCCAAAAGGCCTCTGGCTGTGACCACTATCATTCTCTCACAGATTCTATGTCATATTTGCCATCACTTAAAATGAAAAGTAGGAATGTTAGTACAAACACAACAGTGGACTTCAAGAAGCAATCATAGAAAAAGCAATTCAGGAAATAGTAACTAAAATTTCCTGGGAGTTAAATGTAAGGTAAAGACAGTTTAAAGAGATTTGTCTTAAAGAAACAATATTTAAAGAGACAGCACAGTGGCTAATTATCCAAATGCATTGAATGTATACAAGTGCAGTCAGCAAACTACCAACTTGGCTAAATTGTAAGCACTTAATTGACCTGAAATAAAGGAAAGACACCTATAAAAAGTGAAAACTGAGAAAAAAATAGTAAGAGTAAATAGAGAAGAATAGCGTAGCCATATAGGGAAAAAAGAAAGATAAAATAACACAAAACTTGTAAGAAAATGTTCTATAAATACAGTATTACTACTAAGAAGAAAAGCGTTGATCTGCTACATAGCTGAGGAGGAAAGAAATTAATAGGTGACATTAAGAAGTCAATAACATTTACTGTGTTTTTGTTTCCATTAAAAGGTCACCTGCAGCCAGTTGGCTGACATAAATTAACACTGGTGATGAAGAGTAAAGAATTCAAAACAGTCAAAGGGAAGGACAGGTTGGAGGGTATTTCAATAAATCTGGTGTTTCTAAATCAGCTAGGTCTGATGAAGTGTTTCCTAGGGTGCTTACAGAATTGGCTGGAGCAATTCTAAAGCCATTAGTAGTTATTTTTGGACATTTATGGAGAATGAAGAATACCAAAAAGGTGTAAATGTAATGGCTATCTTTAGAAAGAAGGAAATACAGAATTGTAAAGGAATCAATTGCCAGAAAAATGTTGAAACAGATACTCAGAATGAAAGGAAACACCTGAGGCACCCAAGAAACATACCTGAAACATTCATAGGTTTGGCAGATGTAAACACAACCTATAAGAACATCACACCCTCTAGGAGCAGCAACTGGATGCCAAGCAGGATGCTCTACTGTGCATGAAATTACACTGAATGCCCATGTTCCTGTAATTGAATACCTCCAAAAAATTGATTCACTTTCCATATGTAGAGTACTAGTCCTATTTGGCATGTCTTAGACTATCTGAGGCAAGCCTACAGGGCTCCCAGATATGGCAGAGGGCTTTTTAGAGGGCTGTCCCTTCTGAAGAGAAAGCAGGAAACCAGATAGGAGTTTAAGGGAATGTGAAAAGGCAGTATGTGCCTCACTATGTGGGTAACTGAACTGAAACACTATATATATATATATATAGAGAGAGAGAGAGAGCGTATATATATATGTGTGTGTGTGTGTGTGTGTATACACATACATATATGTATGTATGTGTATGTATATGTATATATGTGTGTATATATATATAAATTTTATTTGCCTATATTAGTTGAACTGATAGCCACTATGACTGACCTGAAGATCCTTGCCATTAGGCGGAGCTTGTCTTTTATATTTTAGTTTGGCAAGATAGACAGAATGCGTAAAGGATTATTCTGAGATGCTTGTATTTCCTTGAATGCACAACTTGCTAGTTGCGAATGCTACTGAATGAAAAGTTTAGTGAAAATTAGTTTAGTGAAATCAGTTTAGTGAAAGGAGCAATCCTGTGCACTTCTCTTCACATGACTGTGCTCCACACATGCACATACATATTCACACGTACCTCCCCTCCACTCTCCACCCATGATAACTTTTCTTCTTTATCATGTTGGGTCTTAGATCATTTCAAATTCATTGACAAGTTTCAGAGTATCTCAGAGAAAATGTTTGGTTGTCTCTTCCTAATAGTACTTCCAGTTGAATGATAAAGTACCTTTCCTTCCCTCATGTTGAGAAAAAAAGTTGTTATACCTCTCACAGTAGCATGCCTCAGTATTCCAGCAATATAGGCCAAGGATCCATATCTGTATGGTTCTTAGGGAATGTAAGAATGCTCTGTTTATTGGTTCCATGTATTAAGCAACAGATATGCAAGCCATGTAAATATTTAGAAGAAATCAGGGAAAAAAAAAAAAAAAAGGTTCCAGTAGTGTAGGAACAAAAGGTGAGATTCAGCTCACTTACCTTCAGACATCTGAGTACATATATTGAAAGCTAAGCTTGACATCTAAACTCCTTTTATAGACAATAAAGGATGAGACTGATGTCAGCGCAAGGTAGACATCCAAAAAAAAGGTCTGAAGAATGACACCTTAGAGAAAGTATTTCACTGACTGTAGAAAGGAACGTAGACATATAGTTCAGATGTAGGTGTGTCTGTCTAAAATTAGGTGACATTTCATCCAAAGTATCCAGATTTGAACCTCAGTAAAAGGCTGGTGATGGAAATAAAAATGTATTAAATCAGAGTAAGTTTTTCTTGTCACACAAGCTGATTACAGTCTAAACATATTAGAAATAGAAAAGTCAGGAAGTACTGAGAAATACAAGAGAGGACAATTAAGTTAACTTGTTTTATTTTTGCTGTAATTATTTTATTAATAAGGGATCACATTTGGAGTCATAATAGAAAGAGCTATTTGAGAACAAATTGAAGAAAGAAATTTATTGGACTGGCATTTTATAGCTAAGTTTCTGGGGTTTTAGGACTATATTCACACCTCTGCAATTTGTTTACATGTAAAGTATTAAATGTTTAAAAGAGTTAAGTATAGCATGTTTAGTCATGTTTGAGTAATACAGAGTTAAAATGCATGTACAACATTAAATTACATAGTAATAAATATTTTATCCATAGAGAAGAAATTGCTTCCCTCTAGCATATTCTAACATAACTACAGAGAACATGTGAACAAATACTTGAACCAAAGTCACATATTGCAGAATATGTCTGAAGGACTGCATAAAAGATGAAAAATGTCTTCAGTCACTGAGAATTTGAAGTGAGTATTTGAACAGCAAGACTAATATTGGAATGAAAGTGGCAAAAGATAGAATATTGAGATGAAACGAACCAGAGTCTTAATTCATACAGACAGATAGATTTTGGAGTCCGTCCATCCATCCATCCATTCATCTTTTCTTTTTTTTTTTCTTAATTTCAAGCCTTAAGAGTACAGACTTCCAATGACAGTTGTTTCTTCATTACAAATGATATCCTATAATATGACGACCTAGGTCCTTTACGAGGACCATTTGTAAAAAAGCAATCATTAGGACAACAGAAGGAGAACACAAAGGAAAAACAATTTGTGGTCACAGAAACGGAAGAAAAATAGTAGGGTCAAGAGACTGAAGTTAAAAGTACAAATATTGTAGCGTAAGGTCTGGTAAACCAAACCAATTCAGATTATTAAAATTGCTAATGGTAGGATAGAAGAACTACAATAAATGATAAAATGTGAACCATGTACACTAAGAATCCAGTCTTGCAGCTGAATTTACATATGGGGTCATGCAAACTGCCACTTCACTTTTCTAAAGAACTGCATATCTGCATAACTAACTTGTCCTAAATGACAATAGTTGACAAAGAAATAGCTTTCTGAATTGTTTGATCACCTGCTAAAAGAAGTAGCTAGATATTTCAGATATCTGCTATTTGCTGAGGAAACGTCAAAACTGGGAGTCATGTGAATGCACTTGCTTCATTTTTTCTGCAAGAATGTTCTAAGACTGGAATTCATTTCACTTTAGAAATACACAGCAGAGATGTCCATCTCTAAGTTAATTACTTAGATTTTTTTGTAGTCAATAGAGAAAAAAAAACAACTGCTTACAGTATAAGTACAAAAGACAAATACTTACAGACTTATTTCATCTGATCTATTTCAGAAGTCAATGAATTGTACCTGAGAAATACCACTTTTGATCTATTGATTAYAGAAGTAAGGATGAATTTGGTGAAGTGTAGATGTCTACATCTTGATTAGGCAAATTAGGTTCTTTCTGCCAGTGGAAAAATATAGGCATTTCTAACACTGATTCATCTGTAGTAGGCATCTACATTTGATCGGATGAAAGTGACCCCCCCTCCCCCGATGATTATAGTAGGGTCCCAGGGGATTACCCATATGTAAATATGTACAATGTCAGAGATTCCCTCTTTACGTGTGGGAACTTTGGTTCTAAAATCAGAATGTTATGTAGTGTACAGCTTCTGTTATAGGCCATTAATAAAAGCTGCCAGAATACAAGCTGCCCTGGAAGAACAGTAAGTCTTTGAGTGGTGATTTGGCAGTATAAATGATAAAATATATTTTTAGTGCATCTTCATGTGTTGCATATTGCATCTATTTCTTATCTTATYCATAAAAACAGCAGATTTTGAATAGGAGATTATGCCAGTTTGAATAAAATTATTGTTCGCTTCTCAGTTACATTTCAGTCTTCTCCAGGACAAAAGTAGTTTTACTTTGATATTTGTGTTAGATAAAATTTCCATCCCACCCTAGGAGTGAGTTTGACAGAATAGTTTTCCTAGTTCCATTTGGCATAACACATAAACAGCAATTATGAGACAGTTGCCAATTCTTTGCTTCAAGGAAAGCAGCTGAGACTTCTAAAAAAAGTGACACATCTTAAAAAAAAAAAAAGTTTAAGCATCCATTTAAAGATGACAAAAATCAAAGTCTATGCAAAGCTCTATTACATACTGTTTATTCTTGAAATATATACATTATTTGCAAGAAAACAGAAGCATCCACCCACTCCACACATACATAAAGTAGAGCAAAACAAACAAAATAAACAGAATCAAGCTACTGGCATAAACAAAAGTTTCCAGATGTCAAGGTAACCTTAAGGAACCTGTCTTCTAAGAAACTGAAGATGTCTGTTGACAACAGCTGGCTTCTCTACCACTTGGAAAAAGAAAAAAAAAATGTCTTGAGAGTTTTATTTGGAAATGTATCTTCTGTAATAGAGAGTGCTATCTCATGACCTCATGATGTTAAAGCCTACAGTAATTGTGTGAGTTAAAAGTATTTGCATATGTACAGCTATGGGATACCTACAAAAAATTCCACCAGCATTTGTGATACTTCCATTTACTTGCGGCTGTTGCAGGAGAAAATTGTATTAAAGCCTCCTTCTCTTTAATGGCCTACCCAGCTCTGATGCATCTCTTCCCCTTAAGCTTCCTGTTTCACGTATTTCCCTATTCTGAGATCTTTCTGCATCTATTCCAGTTTCATGGGACTGTGTATGAGGAGTATCTGAAGATAAAGGTTGTCTTGGAGCTCACTGTAACATAAAAGCATTTTTAGAACAGATTATCCAGAGGCACATGTGAAAATCTGAAACTTTAATGTGTCAAGAGATGACTTTTTGGGTAAACTTTTATTTAACTCACTGCTTTGTGCCATTAAGACTAAATAAAAGCAACAAAGGTTTTTATTTGTTTTCTGAAGGTTTGTAAACTACAGCTATAAATAGGTATTTTGTAATGTTATAGTACAAAATACAAATATTCACTCAAGCATGAAGTGTTTGTATAAATAATGCTATACATTGTATGTTAAATTAAATATTGCTCTCTTCAACATTGTGCTGGTTACACTTATGCAAAGATTTTAATGTATTGAAAACATTGTTTTAATCATGAAATTGATACAATATGTAACTTGTGAAAAACTGCAGAAATAAACAAAATACACTTATTGTGGTTTTGGTTTAATAAAATATACTCTGAATTCATTCAACCTTAGTTACATATTCTGTAGAGTTTTGTACAAAAATTATTTGTTCTGGACCTAAAATAGTGTTTTTCATTTACCATGCACTTTCAAAAACAGAATAAAAAATGTAAATGTCATATTTATATATGACAGAAAAAGAAGAAAGAAGAATATATGAAGAAAATCCAGCATTTACAAGGAAGGCTCCATGATTAGTGGTAATCTGCACAAAGAAAGAAGAAAACTTATTGCAACACATCTCTGCCCTTGATGCCCTTTTGAACTAGGTGGAAAAAGCCACTTCCTCACAAAACATTTTGGATGCTTGTACCCTATTCCTCTATGAACTGCAACAAAAAGTAGAAGTGAGAATCATCCTTAGTTGCTGTAAATAACATACAAGGTAGTATTAGTAATTCTGATAACAAACAAAAAATACGTGCAGAGCTGATAAAGCTTTGGTTCCTATGCATAGGTGTACCAGGTAGTATGTAGATTGATTCAAAATAGTTTAAAAAAAAAAAAACACTTTCACAAAATCATAAAAAAGTCTAGGTTTCAGCAGGGGGGTTAAGAGAGCTAAAGTCCACCTGGAGTTGAAATCGGCAAGCGATGTGAAAGGCAACAAGAAAGGCTTCTTTAAGTACATAAGCAGCAAAAGGAAGGCTAGAGAAAATGTGGGCTTGCTGGTAAATGGGACAGGGGACCTGGTGACAAAGACACACAAAAGACAGAGGTACTGAATGCCTTCTTCGTCTCTGTCTTCACTGGTAAGACTGGCCCTCAGGAATCCCAAGCCCCTGAGATAAGAGGTGAAGTYTGGAGCAAGCAAGACTTACCCTTGGAGGAGGATCAGGTTAGGGAACACTTAAACAATCTGGACATACACAAGTCCATGGGCCTTGATGGGACACACACCCGTGAGTGCTGAGGGAGCTGGCTGATGTCATTGCAAGGCCACTCTTGATTATCTTTGAAAGGCTGTGGTGATCAGGAGAGGTGCCTGAGGACTGGAAGAAAGCAAATGCCACTCCTATATTTAGGAAAGACAAGAAGGAGGATCTGGTGAACTTCAGGCCTGTCAGCCTCACTGCAAACCCTTAGAAGATGATGGAGTAAATAAACCTGGATACTATTTCCAGATACATGAAGGACAAGAAGCTGATTGAGAGTAGTCAGTATGGACCTACAAAGGGAAATCGTGTTCAGTCTGATAGCCTGTGATGAGATAACTGGCTTGGTGGAAGAGGGGAGAACAGCGGATGTTGCTTCCTTTGATTTTAGTAAGGCTTTTGACACTGTTTCCCATAACATCCTCATAGACAAGCTGATGAAGCATGGGCCAGGTAATTGGTCAGAGGTGGACTGAAAACTGGCTGAACTGCCTGGCCCAAAGAAATGCCACATGAGGTCCAGCTGGAAGGTAATCCTTCTTCTCTACACAGCACTGGTGAGGCCACATCTGGAGTGCTGGGTACAGTTCTGGGCTCCCCAATATAGGAGAGACATGAACTTACTGAAGCGAGGCCAGCCAACGGGAACTAAGACGATTAAGGGACTGGAGCATCTGTCACAGGAGGAGAAGCTGAGAGAGCTGGGACTGTTCTGCCTGGAGAAGAGAAGGCTCTGGGGGGTATCTTATCAATGTTTATAAAAGCCGAATAGGAGAGTATAAGGAAGACGGAGCCAGACTCTTCTCAGTGGTGTCCAGTGATGGACAAGAAGCAAAGGGCACAAACTGAAATATAGGAAATTCCAGTTGAACACCAGAAAACACTTCTTCACTGTGAGGATGGTTGAACATCGGAAAAGGTTGCCCAGAGAGTTTGTGGAGTCTCCATCCTTGGGGATATTCAAACCCCAACTGGACATGGTCCTGGGCAACCTGCTGTAGTCCTAGGCTGACCTTATTTGAGCAGGTTAGGACAGATGATCTTCAGAGGTCCCCTCCAACCACAACTATTCTGTGATTCTGTAGTTTTTCTTCCAGTTTATCTCAAGTAGTTTTTCTTATTGGGACAACATTCTTAGGATGGAACAACTTTGAAAAAAACCTTGAATCTGTTGAATCTAAATTGAAATGTTAATATTACAAATCTCTTATTTGAACACAGTGATCTCTGACTCAAACATTAGACAAAACCTGCTCTGGGTCTGTCCTGTTACACTCAAAACCTTGTTATGGGCAAAAGGGGAAAAAAATCCTATCTACATGGTGCCAGTGATTTATTGTTAGTCTGATTAATATTTTATCACTTATTAGTCCAAAATATCTAACATAGAAAGCCTTATTAAAAATATAGTTCAAATTGTTATATGTAAAATCCTTGTAACTACCTCTTTTCTGTGGTGTTGCCCTCACACTTCTGAAGTTCCTCTGGGCTCTACGGCCAACAATTTCAGTCTTCCTCTAAAACAGGGGTGGAAATAGGGGGTTACCAGTCACTGGTGGCCCATGGTCCCTTCCAGGATAAGCGCATTGCCCACAGCAGGTGCCAGCCCCCTTGGGCCCCACTTGGGGCTCTCAGGGTGTATTTCACCCTCACTCCCCCTCATCTGCTGGCTGCCTTCTTGGTGGGCCCTCTGGGGAGTGGCAATGGAAAGGGCTGTAGGGGTGCAATATCTATCATCCTCACCCAGCTTAAAATTTGTTAACTTCATTTCATTTCTTTTTCCAGCACAGGGTAATGTGTTACGCACCTTGCAGAGGAGTTGAAGCATTAAAGACATTAAGTTAACAAGAAAGTTGTGTCATATAATAAGTGAAGAGGAGTTTGTGTCAATGATGAGGTCCCACAGTTACCCAGAACATATAAAGGTGGAATTTAGCTAAGACTTTTGGCTTGTTTGGGGCAAATTGAAGAGGTGTAATGTGCATGTTAACTGATTTTACTTATCTCTCTACATATTTTCCCTTCTATTTTCTTACCATCATAATGTCTAAGTGATATAATCAGTTTGTTCATTTCATTTGTGCCCTGGTATGAACATTTTTATTAACATTTTGAACTTGGGAGATATTAAATACATAGCAATAGCTGCACCTTCAGTATTTTTTTTTCCCCCAATAATGTCAGTTAGAAAAGTAACTGTGCTTTCCAAATTAGTTCTCACATGGATTGTATTCAGGAAGTTACAGAACATTTAGGATTGCAATCTTTTTATCTCAATGAACCTTTTCTGAAATCTGAAACTGAATCTTTCTTGTAAAATATTTCTTAGCATTTGTAAAATGGTTGCATTTTCATTGTTCCTGTGAGTACATGATGCGGAATTAAACAATACACCTCCTTTTATTTTTGTAGCAGCTTTGCTACGAAAATGTGTTTTCACAAATCAAAGCAAATTAGATTAACAACTTACCTCCAAGACATTCTCAAAGACTTGCATGAATATTTCTTCTATCTTTCTGAATGTTTGCTTTTACTGCCTCATTTCCACCTCATAATTTGTTATAATGTCTACAGAATAAAACATGTCATTAGTGTTATGTTTCTGCCTGGCAGGTAAAATAGACTGGTAAATTCAATGTAGTCATCTCAAACATAAGTCACATCTTCAGTGTTATGCATAGTTTAATTGTCTAAACAAACTCTTTTTCTAACCTAGAACTAACAAGAAAACATGAGCTTGCTAAATCGTTTATATGTTCTAGATGTACTGTGCCACCACAGATGGAAAAGATTCAGGCTAATAGCTGTGTGATAAAAGCTGCCCAGCTCAAAGGGACTATAGCACCTGAGCATACTGCTCTCCATTTTTGAGTGTCTGAATCTGCTAAATATTCCAGATGGTCGGAGGGTAAACAAAAGAGCTATTAACATCTTAAGAGATTGATTCATAGTGTTGACATGGTGGTAGTTACCGTATTCAATTGTGGGTGTTAAAAAAGCTTTCTAAATATTTCACAGTCAAGGACTTGGTGTACATCTGTTCAATGAATACTAACATCTGAAGTCTTTAGACTGCATTATGTTCTTCATAATATGCCCTGCCTTACCTCTAGGTAGAATTTAATAGATAAGGAGTTTTTGTGTGTCATATTTGCAAATTAAATATCATTACCTATTTAGAAGTATAGATAATATAATACAAAAGATACAGAACAGCTATTACTTCAATACTGCAACTAATTAAAGTTTATCAGGATACTTACACATTCCAGCTTTCCTTCTGGAGAGCATAACTCACAAAGACTTGCAGAGAACCTGATTTTCAGTAACTGCAGTGAAATTCATTGTGAGGAATAACCAAGCTGAACCAAAACAGAAAACTATAGCCCTGGGCCAGAGGCAAATATTGTGAAGTTTTCCTCTTTGCATCAAAGCATCAGGGAATATGATGAAATGAAAGATAAATCTATTCTTTTGGGATAATATTAGTCTGTTTAGCATGCTTGTACATGTTGATTTCTACTTGGTTAATCCATCTGCGACTCAAAATCAAAACAAAGAAATTTTGCAAGTGTGTGTGTATRTATTTCTAAAATTGTCTTGTACTCCCATCACTTTGTATGCTATCATTAACTCTAAAAAATGTTCTTTTCATGTGACATGAGTTGACAGCTGATATCTCTTCACACAAATCATTAGTTTTCAATTCAAAGCACTGCAAAAAGATGATGCTAAACTGTAGAGGAATGATGACATTCAAACACAAACACTTTGACAGACTTTATGCTTGCTTTTGACACTTTATCAATTTTTACAAAATTAGACTGAAAGATCTAACTAATAATTAATTTTAATTATCAACCAACTGAATATTATATTTTCTTTCTTAAAAGCTAACAAAAATACAACCAGGATATAAGCTTTGGATATTCTTTCTTTTAATGTTCTCAGTATTGCTGCCTTCATGTGATCTGAATACTTAAGCAATTAATGTATCACTGCTAAAAACATCTAACTCAATAATATTAACATTTAACACAACAGTATGAAAAAAATGGTAAAGCATATAAGAGTGCATACTTATGGCTCTAGCATAAAGCAGACATTTTTACACAGTTAGAATAAAGAAGTAAAAGGACAACAACATAATTATAGTACTGTAACCTATGCTTTTGTATACAGATTTTTTTTTCCCAATTATTATTGTCAGAAGTGTTCACTACACTGTATACACATACACACTATAAGAGAGAAGGTCTTATAAGCATTGAGCAATACTTACACTTTGAGTGAATATTTAGTTCTGTGGGACTGAACAAGGAATGGAACTGAACAAGGAATTCTGGGAATATGGGACTTAACAAGGAATTCTATTTTCTGTGAATGTAAGTAAAGAATTTTATTCCTCTGATCAGAAAACCCAGTAATTTTTACACAAACACACAAAAAAGGTACAAAGAATCATTCTGGTTTTCTGAGATAATGTTTGATTGCAGAGAGCTGTACTGTGGCCTTGATTTCTTTTCTTTCTCTTTGTATTTAAAAATGCCTCTAATTTGGGATAATTTATAAAATTTAATAATCCAATGTGGCTTTTCAAGTAATTACTGCAATTTAAATAAATTTTACTGTCCATTTTTGAAGGAACCAAAGGAATGGAATGGACTGACTTCTGAGAAGTCAACCACATCAATAATTAACCAATTAAATCTTTTAATTTCAGGAGAGTTTCTGAAATGGCATTTGATAATTTTAAATAGGTATAAATTATTTACACTCATAGGCTATGGAAGAAATAATTAGACATAATGCTCTACAAATGCCATAAATTTTCCCTTATTTGCCTTTAAAAAAATCATTGTCAAATGTTCAGTTCCTTTGACATCCATACACACCATTACAGTAAGGACTCAGTTCCAAAAGCTGTCTGAGGCTTCTCAGCAGTGAAGACAAAACTGAATGTGCAACTCCTTCAAAGGACGAGGATTTAAGAAGCAGCCAAGTGCTCTTGTTGACAGAGGAGGGAAAGGGAAAAAGAGCTGAACTAGTACACTGAGTGTTAGCAAGCTGAATCCACTGCTCTAGCTGAAGTGCGGTGGAAGGTGAAGGGGAGTAAAGTGAAAAAAAAAAAAAAGACCAATAACCACAGCAGCAGATGCTTCTTTACATAATATGACATCCCCTCAATGAGCAAAGGTGGCAGCAATCTGCTTGGCTTTTCATGGTTTCTGCATGGTGAAATTTGGCAACTCATCTATAGCAATTATGCTGCTCTCAGAGTGTCTATGATATTTAGGGGTCACTGTAGGTGCGGGCAATATATTGACATTTAAAACTGGATTGAGGTCTCCAGATGGGTAGATATTACACTTAAGTAATGGTGACCTGAGCTATGCATCTGAGCTATCATTAAACTCAGAGGAAATCTGTCGTCTAAACATAGGCAGGTTCCTAGGATACTTGAGATATCTTCACAGAGCTGTCAAATATGGAACAGAACATATGGAAGAATTTTGCTGTACTTGAGCAGCAGCTGGGGGCTTGACATGATGTCCTGGAGCATCTCAAATAGTACTAGACACATGTTTAACAACTGAATTAATCTTCTAGCTAATAGAGTCAGTGGAGACTGACCCAAGCAAATGTCTTGGATATACTTTGGTGTCTGAAATAGTACTCTTCAATTAATCAGGAAACTGAATCAAATCCTAGATTTTCTTTCATGAAAATGGGAGTCTAGACACCTGGACTACATGCACACACTTACGTATAGATGACTACATTTGGATGTCTGAATCTGAACCTAATTCTTCGCAATAGCTTTAACCTCCATTGTCTACAACACTGTTCACCTTTACACGGGCATCATAGCCTACCCCTTAAGAATGTTTTTAATACACTTACAAGATCTAACTTAAAGCAAACAAGTTGCTTCAGGCTGAGTCCCTACTTCAGTACAGACCAATGTGAAAATCAGTAGCAATATAAAAAAACCCAACATATATTCCATTAAAAATCTATCATGCAATAAAAGAGTATAAAAGATTTATATAAAAGATCAGCTAGGAGCACAAGTAGCAATTGCTGAGGTATTACAYATGCTGGTACAGATGCCAGGATACCACACTGGTGAAATTATTATAGTGAAGTAAGAACTTAGTGAAGATCCCAGCATTCAAAGCAGTAGTGCACACACCAATGGAATGCAAAAAAGAACATGACTGCTAAAGCTCATTCTTCTATACTGTTCTCTGCTTAACTGGGCCATCCCTACAGTGTTAGGGTATGTGTGCAGACAACCAGCCTTGACCTGTAGCTACACTAACAAGCTTAACTATATGCGAAATGGCAGAAAGATGAAATGTTACAGATAACAAAAGAAAGGTACTAGGATAACATAATTGCTTACTAAAGTAGAAATTATCAGGGCAGGAATACTGAAAATACTAAATAAGCTTAAAAAAGTCAGCAAAATCATAGCCAATGGGGAAAGGGTAAGCAGAAGTGCACTGCTTATTTGGAAGGGTATGAGTGTGATGCATGGAAAGAAGCTGAGAGGGAATAGAGGATGAAAAAGCGAATATGATGGGAAGAGAATCTTGTGATTGGGCTGTGTGCTGGGTACCACTCATGTAGCCCGTGTCTGATCGCCTCAGTCTGGAGCATACGTTAGTCTGACATATGAGTGTCTGACTTCTGTGGCCAGGGGAGACCTGGTGTGCTTTCCTCAATGGCAGTGAGGGAACACCCAGAGAGGACTTCCTAACATAAAGACAGGAAGGAATCATAGAAAATTTTATCTCCTTTTCCCCCCAAACTCACTCTACTTCTTATTGTCAAATGGACCTGGATTTGTCCCACCTTCTTTTGTATGCCTAACTGAAGTGCCCAGTTTAGGTCCTGATGCTAGCATTACCTTTTCTTTCCTTTTCTCAATCTCTCTCTTTTTTTTTTTTTTTTTTTTTTTGAGGGGGTTCTTATATTGGCACTATGGATGGATGAGATTCAGACTGATTTTAAGACAGATAAATTTAGTGCCTATGTGCTCATGTTTACACACAAACTACATATCCAAGTTCCCATTATCCTTTTTGGTTCCTAGTTGCCTGTCCATGGAGACAAAAGCACTTAAATGTACTAGCAAAATATTAGCCACAGGGAACACAAGAGTACCTAGGTAATGTAGCAGTACTGTAATTGTGCAATTACATCAAGACCTAAAAGTTGCAAAATTCACTGACAACTCTAGGAATAACGCTGATTTGGACAGTAAACATCTCACTATCCAAACTGTTTTACAGCTATATTAACACTATCATGAGTTTTTATTTGTAATATCTACTGGCTCTATGAAACAACAAATCTATGTGTTATATTCACTATGAGCATGTAGACAGGAAAATAAGGCCCTGTCTCAAGCAGTTTGCAAGCAAACTATAGGACTATAGATGATACAATGTCAATGATAATGAATAAAGAAAAAACATGGGAAGACATGACTAAGACTGATGCATCAAGGCAGCTGTGTTATTATTGGGTTTTAAGAAGGTCTTGAAGTGCTGCAAGAACATAGCACTGCAACTTTTTATGAAGTGTTCTTCCCATAATAGTAGGTCAACATACAGGAAAGCAGAGGGGATACAGGGGTTGTAACTCTCACCGGATTCTAACATTTTTGACAGAATGAAAATGGGGAATAACAACTTGACTGAAAACAAAATTCTATAATAACATCTACAAACTTAATAGAAACTTCCTCTTTATGAAATTGAATTTTATGTAATGAAATGCAAAACTTTAAAAAGGATTAAATAATTTATTGTATATTGAATTGCAACTTTTGTATGCAAGCATACAACAAAAAGTTCAATAGAAGGGAAGATACAATGGTGTGCTGATTTCTAACAGCAGTTACTATTATAAATCAAAGTATTTGGCTTACTACAGCAGTTCATCTTTTAGCTTGTTTTCATTACCATGCTACCTGAAGGTCTGTGAGTATTGAAGCAGCTAATAAACATATTTAACTTGGAGACCAAACAGCACACCTCGGTCAGAAACAGAATTTGTCAACAATAAATCGACTCAAATAGCCTTTCTGACACTGATGTTTACTTCTCATAAAAACAGGAAAGACCTAAAACTGACTTTAAAATTCTCTCTGTAGGTATCCATACACCATATCACAGGCAATAATATACCATCACTGAAAACAATGTTGGGAAGTGATGGTAGAGTGCAAAAGAAAAGATATGCCTTGCACTTCTTTCATGACCCACTGTTTTCTGATTGGCAGAGCAGCCAGGCTCTCTGCTGTGCTGCTGCAGGGCTTCTAGCACAGAAGCAAGGCAGCAAGCGCCCTGATGGAAACCCAGCAGCACAAGAGGGTGCTGCTGCTTCTCTGGGGAGAGAAGGGGGCTGGCAGCTAATTACGAGACTCTCTCCTTTATATGCAGAGTAAATGACAGCCAGAGGGATTTTTTTTATTTTTATTTCTCCCATTTCTGACTTAGCAACTGTAGTTTTTCCAGGTGTGGTCCTGTCTGATCTGTACAGTTTGCTCTCAGATTCAAAAGGGAACATAGGTAGCTGTTCTTGTATGGAGGATTTTATATGTGAGCATCTTTTCCTGAAAAGTTGTCTAGTCTTGTTAGTGAATGTTGTCTGTACTTCAGCTCTCTAGGTCTCCAGAAACTGAGTTGAAGGGAGGGTTCTCATATCCATCTCTTTTTTTTTTTTTTAAGATGATAAGGTGCCATATAGTGTAAGTGCTCCCTTGAGAATTTCTTACTCTGTGCGTGGTGACGAGAAACTGGGAAAAATTATACTGGAAGGGTGGCCCATAAAGGGCAAGAGTGGTCGCTGTACTGTGCACCCATTGCATGAGATTTTGGGGAACTCTATACTGGAGGGGTGGCCCTTAAGGAAAGGGTGAGAGAGGTCATTGTACCTGCACCTGTGATTTAACTGTAGAGCTCTGATATGTATACATATTTTCAGTTCTCTTATATTTCTAGCTTTACTACACTTTTAGCTTTGTTATAACCTCTTATCTCTAATAAATTCTTATACTTGACGAACAATGATCTCTTGAGTTCAGTGCAACTAACCCTGGAATCTGAAAGAATCATGCCCCTCTATTGGTGCAGCACAATAACCACCATGGAGTTATATCAAGTTTACATATTTTGCAGAAGCTTAATCTTCTTCCTTCAAGTTCTCTTCTAAATTATAAAAAAACCCACCAMCAACAACCACCCCCCCAAAAAAAACCCAACCAACCAACCAACCAACCAACCAACCATAGTTATTGAATGGTTTCTGAACTGAATAAACCAAGTCAATCTAACTCTTGTACTAAATTTCTATTTCCAAAAGTCATTGCAAAGATTAAGTAAGCTATTTGCTAAATTTGTGTGATTTTCAGATAGATTAAAAATACACTACTGTCTTCTCTCTGGAACATATTTTACATATATACACAAAAGTGACATGTCTACACTTATGATTAATCTCCCTTATCACAGGAACACTGCTTTGTATTTTGTTCACTGTATGGTATAAGAAAAGAACTGTATATGTACTTACATAATATATTGCACATCATGTTCAGTAATAATGACATGGCGTGGCAATTCAACATGTCATAACTTTTCACTGACTACTGAGAAATCACAAAATAATATGGGACAGTCCTGATTGATGCTTCTATACACTGCACATCAAAGTGCAAAGAGATGAGTCCCAAGCTGTAACAGTCGCAGCTCATGGCTGAACCAGAATTGGAATAGCCACATTAGCATCAGAGTGGTGTTTAGCTCTGAGTTACTGAAGCCTGTTAGACAGGCATAAATCCATTCTATGGCTCTACTGCGTTCAGCTGCTGTTTCAGCTAACATTTTGATAACACATTAATACATCAGGCTGTGTATACAGGAGGTTCACTACCTTTTCATATGACTTTTTTTTTTTTTGGTAAGTAAACCCTTTTGTAAAGACAAGAAAGGAAGGTGCAGTGTACCTGTTAAGTTTCTATTACGTTTCCTGTTCTGGATAACTGGGGTACCTTGGGTACCAGGATTGTAGGAGGAATTTCAGTATGCACCTGGCTGGCAGTTAGAACAGACAGCGAGTATACTTAAGAGTTAGTATTTCACTGGATGAAGACACAGCTGTTGGTATTCATTCAAGCATCTTTGCACCATGCTACTTTTCATACTACTAAAATAGGTTATGACAACTTCTGTGCTGTGGTCTCAAATTAGTTTAAAATTAAGTTTATTTTTTTGAAATGATGAGTACCCTTAATTTCTGTTGATTGTCTTCCCATCATGGAAACTACCTATCATTTCCTACTGACAATCAGTTGTAAAATAAGGCTAAAGACATTCAATGGACAAAAAAATATATGAAGCTTATACTGCTAAATGATTTTGTATGTTTGATTCCTATTTGCAATGAGATCTCTTTCCACTGTTTTGAAAATGTAAAGAAAACTTAAACTGAGTATAAATCTAACATATGTCCGCTTCGTGGACATTTAAATTACCTTTACTGTACTTAAGCCCTCTCAGACAGAAGGTTTCATACTTGACAGGGCAAGGTGCAGAGGCCTTTCTGTGACAGAGAACATGGACTACTGTAGATATGTGCACACTACAAAATACTCCAAAATTGACTGGCATGTGTCAAGAAGTCAAACTGCAACGTGGAAACAGGGATAAAGAGCTGTGCTATCTGTCTATGTATCTTTAAATATGTATATGAGTGTGTGTGTGTGTGTACATAAACACACACACACACACGTTAGACATATCTATACACACCCACACATGTATATGCATATAGATATTTAGATATGAAGAATACAAAGTAGTAAAGGGTTATTACTGTAACTACAGTTCCTAATTAAGGCAGCATTATTTGTACTATGAATACGTGTACTTTTGAAGCAGTTTGCTAAAAGAAGCTTTTTTTCAGCACTCGGACAGATAATGACACCTCTTATTCTTTCTGAATCAGAAAACAAAAATCTGCTGCGTAGCTAYGTGAATGAACAGCACCAATCCAAGCAACAGACCTAAGGAATTCAAACAGCTTTAATTGTTCTTTGTCTGTTAGGACTTGCATGATCACTAAAAAGGTGTTAATAGGAGTGTGTTAAATTCAAAGGACCTTTCCCATGTTTTTCTTTTTCACTAAATGTGTTCTATCAGTATGCAGTAGACTTACAAATAAGCTCAAGTATTTACTGGTGAAAGGAAATGATAAACAGCCATGCCATATACCCATAAATTTACATGAATCAATGTTTTAGGATGCTAAGCAGCAGAGAAAAGGTACCGGTTCAGTCAATATTCCACTAATCAATATCTCATCCTATTTAAGATGGGGGGGGGGAACTCATAAAACCCCAGAATTACCAAACACTACTAACTTTTTATGAGTGAAAAATTCAGTTACTTTAAGAAGTATCTTTAAAACTAGTACAGACTTTGGAATAGGAAATACTGTCCCTATCCAGGTAGGGACAGGGCATCTTGATTCATAATATTCATACCTGTCCATACTCTATGAGGTTAGTTACTTAATCATTACAGCTAAATTGAGGATAAACAGAAACAGAAACAAGATCTGTTCCCAAAAATTCCTGGAGGTAAGTAACCTGTTCATGTTGGTGAATATGACTTAATAATCCTGAGAGTAACTCTCACTGATAAATAATTACCATTCTCTGTCTAAAAAAAATAATTGGAAGAAAAAAAAACTATTCTAAGTTTAATCAAAACTTTAATAGATGTGTTTTAAAAGGATGTCCACTAGAAGTCAGAAACAAAATACTATTTTTTTTATATATTTCTTATCAATCAAACATCAAAACATTTTGACCAGCTGGATGAGTATTCTGGATGCCCTGGAGTTTGTTTGTTTGCTTTTGATTGCCAATAATATCTAATAAGCACTTCTTGCAGAGAAAAATTGTTCTGCATATAAAATTTGAATCAAAAGTGTATCAGCTGTACCTGGCAGTCAAGAGTATATATAAAGAAACAAAATGACAGCTGGGGAAACAGACGCTCAGGAAAGTGGCACCACTATGCTAGTATTCATCTTAATTTGCTGAAGTTTTTCCATGTATGTCTTCAGAGTAATCAGGAATAGCAAGAGACAAAAATACTGGATTAGTCAAGAGAAGAAATTTTCATCAGGTATAAATCATAACACAATGCTGTAAAGATTAATATGGACAAATATCATGCAGTACTTCTGTGGTTTTGCAACTCTCTTGCAACTAAAAACTCACAATGTAGCAGTTTAAACACATTCTTAATGTACAGAGATCTTTAAGCCCATCTTTCATATTACAATTGTTCACAAGGAATACCCCTTATACAGCATATAAGGCAAACATATTAATACAGAAGCTATTGATCACATATTAATTCTAACCAAGAGCTAACAGAGTATCAAAAAGAATCAGGTCAAGACCCTAAATTTCTGTTTCTTTCTCTTTCAGAAAGAGAGGAACAGAATAATCTGTCATTTTTGCCATATAATTCATATGTATATATTTATATATGTATTTGTGTATAAAATATTATTCTTCAGATATTCAGTATCAAGAGAATAACAACCTCTCATCTCTTAGAAAGCACAAACCACTTTTTTGACTTGTATACCAGACATACAAACATTTGAAGTACTATTATTATTTTTGCCAGTCATCTTTCAACTTAATATAGATGAGTTACATTAAGATCAATATTGTTTTATTTAACAAAAAAAAAGAAAAAATATTTATATGACTTACTAGACTTTTTTTCTCTTTTTTTCTTTTTTACCAAGGAGAGTAGCTCTACGAACTGAGTTTGTGTTTATTCCAGTAATATCACACTACAGAAAAACACAATTAGAGTTTTATCTTTTTTGGCTGCACTGCTAATGAACCCCAATTAGCAAAGCAAAATAGCCACAATAACAAAATGTCTGATGATAATTGTCACCTTTTTTTTTTTTCTTCCCTTCAGGAATATCGAATGGACTGATAACATGTAAACACCTGGGACTCATTTCCTGTGTTATTTTACTTACTGTGCAGTGGAACTGTGAAGATTTTCAAGTCATTGGATTGCAGAAAAACTGAGTGAAAATGAAGTGAGTTGGCTTGGGAATGTGAAAGCAACAGGCAAAATTGTCTGATCTCTCAATGCTTTTTGATTAGCATTCATTATTCAGGTTAAATGAATATACCAGCTATAACAAAATGAAATATGATCTGAAAGAGAAAAATAATATATGATTCTGATGATCACCTGTCTACTGTAGTGCTGTTTTATATAGACAGATAACATTGAATATATATGTGTTTCAAATTACAACATTATGCTTTCTTTATAGGGCTAAGGTATGCTATCATGATCAATCAAAATCATGGAGATTTGCCCTCAGAATACCGACATATAGGAGATACTGTGTCTTCTGGTCAGACTTCTGAAGCAGAATTGCTTTCATTGTGCTTGCTCAGAAGCAGATTACTCAGAAGAGTAATCTGASAAATATCTGCAACAGGAGCTACATGCTCTTTTCAGTATTTACTGTTCTTCTACAAGCCTGCAAAGAAGCCTAGGTTTTCTCTTTTGCAAGGAAAGCAAATGCACTTCCTCTTCTTTCCTCATAGTAGACTATCTCTGCATTAGATTTTTTTTTTTTTTTTTTTTACTCTCTTGTGCACTGTGAACTTAGAATTTGATAACCTCTGGACACCTAAAAGAGATAGGAATCCTTGTTTTTTGCTCCTGTCCTTCGTGTCTGTGTTAGAGTAGTTGCAGCTCCAGCTCTTAACAGTTATACTGCAGTTGTATCTCAAGGTTAGAGTGAGAATCAGCAGTTCTTTATGCTAGCTAGCTCTTCTGCAGAGCTATGAAAACCAAGCTTAAAGATGAATGACCGGACACACTGACTAAAACTATAGCTGTACAGAGATATTTTAAAGATCAGAAAGGCTTGTTTTCCTGTAAATGTTATCATACAGTTCAGATAGGAGACATAATGATTTCAATAATATTATTTATTTATAGAAATCTGAAACAGATTTACATTTACTAACATGCAAAATGCCTGAGATACCATCCCATGGGAGCTTAGAATTTATATACATACATACATACCTGCATATATATATCTATATATCTATATATACATATTTCATTTTTTACAGGTCACATGAAAGTAATTTACAACATAAATGAGCTGCAGTGCCAAATGATATAAAGTTTTATCCTTGTTTGGGGTTTTTGATGATTTAGTATTGGGGATAAGCTCTCTTCAGATATTGTTGCAAATGCTTCAGACAGATAGAAAATGCCCTTTGATTGTATATTTGCAGGAATTTATATCTTTTCTTTTCAAGGGACTGGATTATTGTGTCTGTCCATTTCATATATTAGAGTTACCAGTAGTACACTGGATGCTCATTTTTATCACATAATTAAATACAGATATTTTGGGTTAAGTTTATTGTTTTTTTTTTTTTTTTGATAAAATTGATTCAACATAATGCACTTCACGCTAATAGACTATCCCGCATGAGGACATCTACATTGAAACAGTCCCTTTAGTGTCAAATGATAACAGTGTTTCTTACAGAGTATCAGTCATAAATAACAGTAACTCTAGAAACAAAAAATTTTGAATCTGTAAGGGTCAAACGCAACAAGCATCAGTGGAAATATAGTTTTCAGACACATATGTTGATATTTCTGCTCACTCTAGGCCTCTCAAAAGCTAATTACTCAAAAAACGACCCTGCAAAGATTTAAGAACATAAACTTTTACCTGCATTGTGGAATTTGTCATGTGAATAAAAAATAGAGGTACAACTGAGATGTTTATGTTGATGCTAAAAAGACTGTGAGTAAGAGACTCTGAGATACATGTCTATATCAGATACATATTTCTGTATCAGAATTATAGTTAGCTGAACTTCTGTAATTTTATTACATTAGTGCTTTCTTGTTTGTGGGAAAGCATATTTTTTAATAAGTTTTCACTATTCTAAATTCACATTTTCAAAGTTTTATACTGATGATTTCAGCCTCTGTCACAAAGTAATGGAAACAGTCTGATATCTGACAATATGCCAAGCAAGCATTTGATATATATCACCATTTTTTCATTATACACGACAAGATTCACACTAGAATTCTTATACTGATATTGCTACATCTCTATGTTCAGTGCTGAGAACGAAGCATTTTTCCAGAGCCTCAGCTATACTCAGAAATCTTCCTAAGGTGAATTAATTTTCTCATGCATACTTTTCAGAAGTCACTTATTAATTTAAAAAACCTTCATCCTCAAAACATAACTGCAAATGGATTCTAAGTCAAGCAATACTATTTACTAGACTTTCTGATAAAAGAAACGCAAATGCTAAAATCCAGGAAAAAAAAAAAAGATTAGACATATTCACTGAAATCAAATTCATCTAGGATTCTTATGTGGGATTCCTCTGGATGCTTATGTCAGTAGCTTTAGAGTGCAATTCACCTCTTCCTAAAGTAGACATCTAAAATAGGTCAGATGCATCACACTCTAAGAAGTGTTTATTTCTCTCTTTTGATTTAAAAGGAATCTTGGGGTGACTAGCTTAGCTTTAGATATTAGTAATGCAAAAATGTAGTTGTCTTGTTTACAAGACAGTTATTCTTTCATATGTCACCTCCGCTAAGGGAAGACCCTGAGATGCCCTCTAAAAGCATGAAGTTATTCCAGGGAAGAATCATGATACATTTTCTAAGTACGTACATTCTTCCTCAGGCACACACAGCTGATCTGTGTTTTAGTCTGCACACTGGATCAGTGCTTCTTTTTTCTTATTTTTTGTTCAGTTACGATTTTATGGAAAGTACTTGACCAGGAAATATTCTGGAAAGCTTTCACAGAAAACACATTAGTTCCTCTTAGTCTAAACTCAAGCTTTTAGGTTAGCTTTTCAGGAGAAACAGAGGGGACTTAAACATTTCTAAGGCTGTTTGAAAACCCTAAAACCCAGTTCTGTATGTAACCAGTGCCTGTTTTTGGAAAGCTGAAACTAAGCAGAAAGACTGCAATAGAGATAATATCTGAACTCCTGAGACTCTTCTTTCATCTTCAAGTCAGCACAGGGAATCAGTCCTTCTTCGTATTCCGGGCGGGCGAAAAGAAAAGAAATTGAGAGTATCATGCAGAAACTCTGATATTCTCAGAGAAAAAGAAATGTGCTAATCATCCAAAAAAGTATCATGTTTTTATTTTGTTTCGTTCAATTTTTTAATGCAGTAACTCTGTTGAGCTCACTGGGGATTTATTCAAATTGATGCTATAGTAGCTCTGAACGCAATTTGGCTCACAAGAGGTAACATAGTTGTCTAGCTATTCATTTGAGACCATGAGCCTCATTGTAATTTAAGAAGCTCAGTTTCTGTTATTTTCACTGCATTTTCATCTTTTAAAAACAGATTTAGTACAGTATTGTTCTTCCAGTATTTAGTACCCTCGTGAGACCACTAGCTTAGTGCACATAGAAATATTTCAAGAGTGCTAAAGAATGGAATTGTCATCAGGGAAGATGTTGCTCATATTTAAAGCATTTGCTACTTGATCAGTTTTGGATTTTTGTTCTGTTACTGACAGATGGGTTCAGTTAAATGGACCTATTCTCTCACTCAAATGAGGGAGGACTTGTGTGTAAGAGAAAGGGAGAAAAAAAAAATAAATGCCACGTTAGTAAAAACAAGTAAGGAAACTAGAAGATATCAGAACAAGATATTTAAAGAATAACTGTAGTTTTTTTATTCTTCGCTTCAAAAAACACAGAAAGGTGTGCATAGTTGCATTACCACCTACCAACATATAAAGAAAGTTTGACAAAAACAGCATAATCAAGAGAGAACTCCAGTTTGATAGCACAATTATTGCATGGGTCCAGCTTCTCAAGCACTTGTTTTTTCTAAGCAGGACTTGCTTAGTCACATCAAACAGCATTATCTATTTATTTATAAGATCGGGTGTTAATGAAGAATAACTGAAATGAACCTAGCAAGACTGCAGAAATAAAGGGAACAGCATTTAAAAGAAATGATCAGGGTGATTTGTTAGAGTTGCAAGAAGCAAGAAAGAGCGAGCAATGGAAGACCTACTGTGAAGCTAAAGTAAAAACAGATTTAGAAGATTTGGGGAGAAGAGTGAAATGCGACATAGTACAAAAGTAAACTAAGTGAAAGCTGAAATGTAGAGGTATCAGGGAGTTCCCAGGGGCAAGACAAGCAAGAAGAAAATAGATCTAAAGTAAGGAGAAACTGTGAGGAAAAGGAGATAATGAATGTATAAAAGCAAAGAAGGAACTGGAACATGGACAGAAAAGGCAAAAGGTTGTAAGGAGGCTTGAACTGCAAGAGAAGAGCCTGATTAGTTAAGTATGTTTACCTAGCTAATTAAAGAATTCTTCATATAATTTCTAGTGCTCACTGAAGTCACCTACTTTTTTTTCATCACCTGCATTTGTCCTTTCTTAATTGCTTGGGTCAATTGCTTGGACTAATTATCACTGGTTAATAAAGCTGATTTTCAGAGTTTGTATCTCAGCTGTGCCACATCTTGAGGACCTTTCTTAAAGAGATTCTAGTCCAGAAGTAGAATCAGAAAGCTTAGATCTACTTTTCTGGCATGTGACTGAACAGTGGACTACATATTACAACACTCTGGAATTTTCCAGAGACATTTTGAAACAGATTTGACCTAACTTTAAATTTACAAGGTAGATAGTTGGATTTAAATAGGTCTAAACCATTTGCATTTCAGACACTTGAGGTAATATTCAGCTTATCATACTTCAGTGGTTAGATTTACCTTCTGATTGTCAACACATAATTTAGGTGTTAACATGTAAGTAACGGCCTGGGACTGGAATTTTTAGGTCCTGTTATTGGATATGTAGTTAAAAAAGTCTGTGGAGTCTGGAAAATTGCACAATTGATGAAGTATTTATCTAAATTAGAGTTAACAGAATAGTTTTCCAGACTCAATTGACTATACTGATCAGACTATAGATTTTAATAGGCTTATATAGGAATGTTATTTCCCACATACTATAGCTACTCAAATGCAGATGTCTATAATCTGCAGCTGAAATCACCCATAGGACTTGATGCTAGTTTCTTAAACAAAGGCACCTTGACTCATTTGAGATGTCTTAATGAATCCTGCCTGGCTTCCAGCTCCTACTTTAGAAGGGCATGCCTCTCTCATAAGCCCTGTGTTATACTTTCCAGTCTTGTGCAATTGCCCTTGAATAACTGAGGATATCTTAAATGCCACTAGACACCTATGTTTAGGTAACTGAAACAAGCATTAGGTATCTCTGGCCTAAATGTCTTCATCTGAAATAATCACCCTGGCTTCCTTTATAATTAATGAAGAGAAATGGGCACTTTTAAAGAGCAATATATCTGACCTATTTTTAGGATGAAGTGAATTTTATTTTAAAAGAGCCTATTTCTTTTCAGTCAGGACAACAGAAGCCTAGGGGAACTAGCCTGAATATAGGGATGTACACTATAAATGTCTAAATTTAGTTGTATGAGTCCTGTCCTGTAAGGACATAAGGACAGAACAACTGTATATAAATATTCAGTCATCAGATCAATTCATTTCAGTAGAAGAGATAAACAGATAAGCTAGATAAACCAGTAAAAGACATAAACAGATCCATTCAACTGTGATGGTGTGCTAGGCAGTAGGGGATATGTAGCAGTTCTTCTTTTGAATAAAGATCCACTAACTCACTAACGCTACTATAGGCCAGAATGTTAGTATAAACCAGATTTTTTCCCTTTTCCTAGGAAATGCTCATATGCAGTTTCAACAAGATGGAATTTCTCCAGAGAACAGAATAATACCTCTTCATTATACCAAACAAACAGACAAGCATGTACTTAGGACGTTCACTTGCAATGCCCCCTGCTCTGTTGGAAAGTCCATTTCCCACTTTGCGAGTAAGTGTTAAAACCACCCCACCACATTGGTTATGCTGATGTAAATTGCACTGTCACACCAATCTGAGCTATTTTATAATAGTTTGTATTACCAACAAGCTAATTAAAAACAAGAGAAAGCTACTTAAAACAGGACTTGGGTGATAGAGCTTAAGCACTCATCTCCATTTCATGACCCCACTAAGGGATATCTAGTGCTATGAAAACTCACAATCTCTTTTTGCAGTACCACTTGTCTCGTCTACTCACAGCTTATTTTCTCTCTAAGCCCCACTGGGACCCTCACTGGAAGATTCAAATTCAGCTCTGGCTTAAAAGCAGGACTCAACTACAAGGCAATAGGGAAGCAGTTCCTTCATCTCTTCTGTAGAGACTTCTCTATATTTGTAAGACTCATTAATCCGGAAGGATCACTTATACTCTTCTTTACTAAAAAACAAACAAACAAACAAACAAACAAACAAAAAACACTAGAAAGAATTTATAGATGAAAGTAATAACACTGAAATTTTTCAGCCCAATACTGCAATAATTATATTTAAAATTAAAAGTACTAATTTATGTTTCTATTATTTTAGGCAAATTTTTCATATAGGAACACAAGTTCTATGATATCTTGCTATAATACAACTGAGGAATATGTTTCTTAGAAAAGATATTTTTAACATGAAAATTGTTTAGAATTTGTTTTTTAATATCAGTACTTTCATCTTCAGAATACTGAGATTTTAAAGTAAAAATGAACCCAGCTGGTGACTCCACAAAAGAAGCATTTTAAGAAATCTCAGTTTCTTCTAAGAACAACTTTGTTAGTGCTACAAACATGACCCCCAAAATATAAAGACTTCATTCTCTTATTGCTCATTAGTTTTGCACAACTCTGTCTGGCAGACAACTATAGTGTCTGCTCTACAGCTGAAGTGAAATATTAGACACTCAAAATATTCAGCAACGTAGCATTGTTCTGAATGGCTGCTGTAGTAAAATTTTTGCAATTAAATAAAAAATCAAGATTTTAAAGGCTGGTTTTAAGCAGTAACTGCACTGTCACTTAGACTTGGTTTCCTGATACTGCATTTCAAGATTTTTGTTCATATTCTGGTTTGTATTTTCAGGGTTTTACCACAAAACTGTGCTGAAAATGATTCCTATTTAGCCACAGTTGTAGCCCAACTACATCCACTGGTACAGCTGAATCTTTGGTCAGTAAGGGCTGGTTTTGGTTGTTATGATGAACAAAATTTACATATTAACGACAGAGAAGGCACCCCCTGCCCCCATTTTTGGATGATTTGTAATATACAGGAACAACATAACTTTTTTTAATTGCTTATTTCCTAGTGTATTCAAAAGCTATCGGCTACAAGCTGCAGTTATTTCCAAAAGTACTTGAATCCCTCAGTTGGGTCCATCGCAGCAGCATGGCCCAGGCGGCGGTGGCAGTGGGGCCAGGCCGGTGGGAGCCGGTGGGAGCTGGTTCCCCCGCCCCCACCCCCGCCGTGCTCACGTGACCCCGCCCACCCGGCAAGAGCTGCCGCTCGCTCAGGGAGCTTGGGGGCTCCAGAATGCGCGCGGCACAGTAAAGACACAATCCTATGTGTTAGGGGAAGAGTTATTTTGAGCCGGGCCACAGAAACACGAGGAACCGCCATGTGTTCAAAGAGGCATCCAGCTCACGGCCACAGGCACATTGTTCAGAGCTCTCTGCGGCGGAGGAAATTCCCTCTTCTTGCACAAGAACCCGAGGCTTCTGCTTGCCCCCCAAGGTCGCAGCTCCCCAAAATCACAAGGCTTTGAATTTGCTGCTCCCACTTCCCAGGAAAGCCATCGGTTTTTCAGCGTGTAGAGCCCTGCTGCTCCCCGTCCCGCCTGGGCCACAATGCAGGAAAAGGAAGCAAGCTGTATGGGGTGAGGGGGAGAAAAAAATCTCAGGATTGTTTATTTTGAAGCCTACTGTTGAGGACACTCCAGGTGGGACAATGTGTAGCAAGCCCTGGAAGAGGGCTTACAGCCCAGAACTTTCTTTTCTAGGAGAGTGACTACAACAGTAACTTAAACAGTCAAGCTTCCCCTTGCTTATGCTCCTTTTGGTCTTGTAAATGCTGCATTGCTTTCCCACCTGTTGCCTCCAGCCCTTCAAGGAGGTGCGGAGAGGGACCCTGGACCAGGTGTTTCTAGAGATCAGTGTTTAGTCTCCTATACAGTAGAGGGGGGTTATTTCTATCAGCCTAAACAATTTTTTTTTTAGTCTGGGTGTCCTGCTTCCTAGGGAAGTGATCTGATCACCACTTCCTGGTGTAAATCATGTAAATCATCAATTAAGCAGAACTCAGTATTATATTAAGTGTCACGGGAACACAGATTGGGCCTTTTGAGTGGTTTAGGTATTTAGGTAAATTTTTAGGTGTATAACAGCTTATATTTTGGCTGGTTTGGGGGAGGGGTGAGTATATATGCAGAGGTACTTTATGGAACTTTGCTGTCTAAAATTATCCCTTAGCAGCTCTGAGCAGTGTTCAAACCAAGGTATTCATTTAGGTATTTAATTCTCTTTGGCATTAGAGCATGAGAGATGATTATGACCTCAGTTAAGTCTGATTTCCATGTTATCTAGGAGCTTTCAAAAATTTTATCTAAGAGATGAAGGTGCAGTAAACATGTTCATGGCTTCCTCTCCTTCCTTCCCTAATTTTAAACAAAATACAAACATTTGCTAAGTTTTTAATAGTGTGGCTTGGGTTACAACTTGCATCAAAATCTGAAAATAGCATTTAGGCTACAATTTGATAGGAACAAAAGAACATTTTAGCACTTCCTCAGGTAAGCTGTCATCATTTCCACAGTTTTTATTTCATTGGGATTTTCCACCTTTGTCATAGTGTTAACAGAGATGCTGAACTCTGTAGTAAATCTGTTTTCACTAGTTTCTATAAATGGCTTCCATTTTCATACCACCTTCATCCAAAATAGCTTTCACAAAAGTATATTACACAGTTGCAACTTCAATGTAATTTAGTATATGAGAAGGGGCAGAATCAGCAGCGAGAGACCAGCCGTTTCTGTATGCCCTCATCAACAGCACTTCTAGAATCAGCAGCGTACCACTACCATAATGGATAATGCAGATGTTGAGAGGTTTTATGCTATGATTCTGGTTTAATCAAAACATGATCTATGTTTTTTATGGCATCGCACTTGTCGTTTATGGTACATGATGTCCGTTATCATGTATAATTTGTTTCTTTTCTACCAGGAATCAATGGTATAAAATGAAAATAAAAGTGATTTGGGTGATAGAATGCCTTATGTAACATTAACAAAATAAGTATTTACAATAACTAAATATTGTGTATTGCCTGGAAAATTGGATTAGCTAACTCTTTTTAAAGAAGATGTATGTTATTGTAAAGGGCTGTTATTTCTCCCAGGGTTAATTATTTTCAATGGAATGTGTACTCTTTACTCAATAAAGCTTCCAAATTTACATCTTAGTTTACATTTCTATTGGTTTTCCTTTAATATGATGTTAATGAGCATTACATTTGGCTTTTATTGCTTTTTCACCACTTTAAAATCAAGAGTAATCTATTAAAAGGAACTTTTTTTTTTTAATGAATGAATTTAATTTCTCCTTAAAGTATAAGGAGCAGAAGATGTCCGTACTTTTTCTTGCTCTTTTGTTAAACATTAATAATTCACAATAGTTTTACACAATCTGATTAAATGTAAGCTTAGTACAACAGAGTATTTCATGCAAATTTAAAGGATTTGTGCATTGTTTCATTTCAACATAGATTATCACTTTCCTAAAAATGTTACGAAATATTTTTCTGGTACAGAGCCCAGGATTGTAAATTGTTCTCTTCCATGGAATCTCTTCCTCCTGCCAGGAGTATAGGAGGCACAAAACTCCAGTGAAATTTCCCTTCAAGTAGTAATTTCCCATAATCTCATAATATTAGATATGTTAATGYTGAGGGTTTTTTCTCCCCTTCAGTTCTTTGCCAAAGTGTTGACCTTGCACCATTTTGGCACTTGAGTAAGGAGCTGTTATATAGTATTTCTGAAATATCAGTGCCAATATACTTCCACTGAGTATGTGTTCTAGCCCATTTAGGATAGCACACTATCAGCATAAAATACTATTAAGTGAGCTGAGTAACACTTTTAATTTCTCTGACTTGTTTCCTTGAGACTGTAGATATTATTTAAAATAAATACTGGAGTAAAAAGCCTCATGTCAATGCTATAACTCAAGGCAATTGGCTGCACCTATGGTGGGAGAGGAAACTCCTGTAAGTGTTTTCCTTAGAGTAGCTAGCTGCCTTCAAGCCTTTATAATTGTTTTTTACTTGTTTGCCTTGTTAAGATTGGCAGCATTCATTGTTATTGTAAAATAATCATATATTCTTTATTTCACTCATCTTGCCCTAATATATCACATTTTGAACAGCTTTAACCAATCCATGGATCAATAGCATTGAACTATAACAGTTACAAAACTCATTTTAGGTTGTTGGGGTTTTTTTCAAAGCAGGGAGAAAGCTTTCAGAATTTTTTCATCTGATTTCCTCAACCATTTTCACACATCTTTATCAAAGTGTTCTAATCTGAAACATTGAATGTTTATCTGTTTCCACAGATACCAGATATCACAGATATGTATGTATACAAGTATTTAGTTTTAAAGTCAATATATAAGTACAATATATAAGTACATGACGAATAAATGGTATATTGCAGATTTGCTCTAAACTGTTTTACATTACATTGTTAGAATGATTATGGTTTTAGGCACCAAATAAAGGATAGACCTTTGTTAATTGCATATACATTAAATAATCACTAACAAGTTGATGAGTAGAGTCCTCAGATTAATTTTTTTTTAATTGAATAATTAGACACTTTAAGTGATTCAGATTGGCTTCATAAGGAGGGTATTAGTAATTTATTGCTTTTAACACAAAAATAAATCTATGAGTGAAGTATCAGTTCTTCAACACCGTGCCTTTTCTGTTGGTTTTAAGAGGGTGAAGGGAATATAATTTCCAGAAGACAGTACTGTCCAAGGCTGTGTATTTAGTTTATGTATAATTGGATCATTTTTTGCTTATTTTTTAAAGTACTAAATGGGTAATCACCCAAGGTAGAATAAATTCTGAAGTACATGTTTGCATTTGCTGTGTTACAAAAATGACCTTTTTTCCCTGAGTATAAACATAAAGGAGGCTGAGGGAACTGGGAGCTAGGGAGGGCTTTTGGGAGGGAGGGACCTCATAGCAGCCTGCCAGTACCTGTTGGGAAGTCATCAAAGAGATGGAGACAGGCTTTTCGCAGCAGTGCATATTGGCAGGACAAGAGACAATAAATTGAAACGGAGAGGGTTCCTACTAGATAAAAAGGGTAAAAGAATTGCCTGTGAAAATAATTTGGCACTGGAACAGGTTATCCAGAGAGGTTGCGGGGTCACTGTCATTGGAGGTTTTCAGGATCTGACTGGACAAAGCCCTGAGCAACCTGTTCTGAATTCAGCATTGAGCCTGCTTTGAGAAGACAATTGGACTAGGTGACTTCACAAGGACTTTTTCAACTGGAAAGATTCTGTGATTCTGAATACACACTATGATTGTTTCCTACTATTTTTTATAGATAAATACATTAACTCATTCATTTTCCACAAGCTTATGTGGAACATCCAATCGCATTGCTCTGGATGAAATTCATTTCTCCTAAATTTATATGTAAGCAGTGTAGATGCCTACATTGCAGCTGGTCATTCTAAGTATCCTTTATAATCAAAGGAGAAAGATGACATTAGTAATCTTATCCTAAAATAGGTGAATTGCACTTTTGCAATGCCTGTTTCTCTGCACTGACTATATGTTTATCTTACCGGCTCAGAAGTGAGCATCTGGATTAAGTCAGAGCAATTACACCTTCTTTATTTGTAGTAGATTGAGAAATGGATGAGATCAGTATCAAATGGCTTAAGATAATAGCTTGGGGTGTTAACAGATAAGAAAACATTAAGAGATATCAGAGCTACTTAGGCTTTTTTGGAGGTTATGTGCCTACTTTTAACTTATTTTGCAATCATTAAATCTGGTAATACTCTAGCCATTATTGGAGGTCAAAAAGGAGCTGTACTTGACCTTTCTTGTCAAAATATTTTACCACATTTCCTTTAAATAGAGACAGTAAAATTGTCCTTTGGTTAGGATTAGTTTCAACTAACTCTAGTCATCAAAAAGAATGTCAATTAAAACTAAGCTAGTAATGTAAGTTCCATTGACAGTCAAGGAAGAAAGATAGCTATTTGAAAAGAGTAATTTGTCTCTTTCCCCTGACACTGAAGAAAGGTTAAATGAATAGTAGCTAAATGTAGTAGTTAAATGATTGACTTTTTGCACGACTTAAGTTATGAGACACAGATCTCATCCCTTGAGCTTAAATATAGGAGTAAATCTAACATACACTGGGAAGTCAGACTGATAAAGAATATGGTAGCACATTTTTTGATTGGTGTCTCTTTTTACATGCAAAGTAAACTTGTTTTTGAACACTAACTACAGTTCCCTGACACTGTTCCCCCCACACACCCCGTGTTGGAGAGTTCCAGTCAGCAGCAGCATTGGAGCTAAATCCTTTTGCTGTTCCTTTGAACGTGCTTCATTCTTTTTGCAGAACCTATCTTTGTGGGAAATCCACTTTTACCCTGCAGGGATTATGAGATAATGGATACTGAATATGAAGGTATGTAATCTTGCCGTATTGTACATGAATACATTTCCCTCTCTATTCATTTTGTTGCTTTGTATCAGATAAACCCAACAATTTCCACAAAACTGATAATTTTATATATTGCTTTCAAAACTTAGGAAGGCAGCAAAGACATATGTTGGACACTTTTTAAAATGTTTATTTAAATAAAATACATGTTAAGTGTATTGCCAAGGCTAATGCAAATGGGTTTGAGCTTCTAGGTGAATTAATGTGATATTAAGTCATTGTTTTTTTCTGATTTCTCTCTCTTTTTTTTAGCCTTGATGATTTCATAAATGTTTCTTTTGTATGCAACCAAAAAAAAAAAAACCCACCCCACTTAAGTGGTTTTCATACAGCATGATGCCATTTAAGAGACAGCACATGGAATAGACAATTATAGATTATATTAGGACACACTTAATCAGTGGGTGAAATTAGGTATTAGTGACAAAAAATTATAAGGAAGTGATCTCATCCCACTTACTGCCACTAACAAACTGTAGGGCTTTTGAACAAGTGTCAGCAAGAATATGTCCTTGTGATATGTATGTAATATGTGTAGCAGTTTTGCAGCTTTTAGGGGAGGATGAAATTACTTCACCTGAATTTATCATACATTGAAAAATTGCAAATGATATTTTTAGAAGGCTAAAAATCTGCATGTTTATGAATAAATGTTAGATGATTAGCATAAAAACATCACTTTATTGATCACAGACCACTCTCCTTGATTAAAAAAAACAAAGTATCATTGCAAAATGTAAAGGCTGGAGCTCATCACAGAATAGTTTCTCTCAGGAAATAGTGAATTATCTGCATAAAGGTGAGATTGCTAGCAGCTAATATGATCTTCCATCATGGACTTGACTCTCAATCACAGTTAAGTCAAAAGACTGCCATTTAAATAGGGCAATCTGTCCCTTAAATAAGGGGTCCTCTTCCACAATTTAAATTGCAGTAGCACAGTCCTCTCCAAGTATGAGAACTGTTTACCTGGGTAACAAGATTTCAAGAAGACGTTTTGGGTTTCTTAAGATATCGGCTTTACACTCTTCTTTGTGCTTCACATTTCATGCTAAAAATAGGGAGATAATGTGTGAAATAGTGTTTTGATTTTTATTTTTAAAATAATAAATCTGAAACAACACTGTTGGTTATAATTAAAACGGTGAAAATCTTTGGCAACTGCTTTATTCAGTGTGGCTTAAATAGCAATGTTTGTGTCCTCAGCTCTTAAACCAACTGCAAATACAAGAAAATAATTAGATGGTGTGAAGTTTGTTCTGTTTTGTGGTGAAATAGTTGATCCCTGATAGAGGCAGAAAATCTCTTATTTTAATCTTTCTTATATTCATAATATTGGTAGTAAATTTCTGTTGACTGGATCCTTTCTTAGTCTGCCTAAGGAAAAGAAGTAGGATGTATTTTCCCTTAGGGATCGAGGTATAATACAAGACTTTAATTAAATATCCTGATATCTTGTACAACAAGTTTCTTTATGGGAGGAAATGATCTATGCTTTATTGACAGCAAAGGTCAAAACTAATAACATGTAACACCACCAATGTTGTTTTATTCATGGAAGGAAGTTACACCAATTAAAAGAGATTAACATGCTTGGAGAGAGACCTGTACTTCCCACTCTGAAATTGTTTTTGGATGTAAAGATCTTATCTGAGTTGTGGATCGTAAAGAGCGGGGAACACCCCTAGCATACACTGAGAAAAAAGTTTATATAATGTAGAGTGTAAGACACGAGTGCCATTGCAATTTGCCAATGGATGCTTCAGGTCGGTGGTTTGAACCATGTCATCCATCTTCTGATACCCTCACATCACAGATTAAGACCAAATGACAATGTGGAGGCTAAATGGGTTCAGATACCAAAATGCTTTAATTACAGACCCATGCAATTTTACAAATTACAGGGCTTCCCTGTTCTGCAAAAGAGATGTCAGAGTCCAGAAAAAAAGGCAGATCAGCATAATGGTTCCAGCTGAACTTTGTGTAGTCCTGGAGCAGGGTAGTGGGGTCCCCTGCATTCTCCTTGGTTCCCTGGGTATTCTCTGGATGTTGGGGAAAAAGTCCCAAATCCTGGTGCAGGGTCATGGGATCCCTTTGAAGTCTCAGGTTCTCCTTTTTCTGGATTCCTTCTGGAATCTTTTGCCTTGGAGTCTTCCTGAAAATTCTTTAGTTTTCCTAGTTATAGGATTGGGTAGAGAATACCTGGGTACTTGGTCCATTCAAATTGCACTGTTGTTGTCTGATCTACTGTCGCCATTGTTGGTGTTCTCTATCTGCTTGTTCAGAACACTTCTGGATCCATTTGCTCCATACGATCCTTATAATCAACAGGTTGTTTGCATAGTTTGGGACAGGTGGTTGACAATATTTTGTATACTTCTACTTAAAAGGTTCATTAAAGTTCGTCTACTTCTACTACAGCAAAAAGTCATTTGAAGTTCATCAACTGATGCTAACAGCTATGCTAACTAGACTCAGCTCATGCTAACTGCTGCACCTCAACAGAATTTATCCTGCTGACACAAGAACAGCTGCACAGTATGCTGGTGTTTTGTACTATTAATCACTATAGTATTTTGTTCTCTTGCAGCACTGAGGCGACTCGGTGGCATTCTTCTTTGATGTACTCACAGTTCAATCGGTCTTTAAATCTCTCTGGGTATGTGACTGTTACTTAAACGAGAGAAATGCAATGTGTGAAATCCTTTTTGGAAAGAAGAGTGTCATCATCTTCAAAGTACAGAAACTTTGATAGGTCACTAAGCAAATTTACAGCGTATGCTGACAATGTCTAGGTTGCATGAAAGAGCAAAGGAGGCATTTTGCAACTGTGAATTCATGGTTTATGTTGTAATTTCTATTGCATAGCTCTAGCTATGTAAAAAGTAAGTATCTAGTCTCTGCACTTAGTGTTTAGGCTCCCTCTATGGTTAATAGAGAGCGAGTTACCTTAGCAAGTTAAGATTCTTTCTTGGCATGCGATGCTACTTCATCTTAAAATACCCATCAGTTAATTTTAATTAGATGCCTAAAATTATGTGAAATACGTTCTGCTGTAATGACATGCAAGGAATCTTGAATCAGAATTACTGAGGTAGGAGGAGACTTCTGGACATCATCTGGAACAACCCCACTGCTTAAAACAGGGTCAAACAGAGCAGGTTGCTTATGGCTGTGTTAAAATATCTTCTAGGATGGAGATTCTGTAGTCTCTCTGGGCAACCTGCTCCAGGGTTTACCCACCCACACAAAAAAAGAAAAAAAAATTTTTTTACCCTCATGTTGAAATAAAATTTCTTGCATTTCACTTTGCCTCTTGTCCTGTCACTGGATGGC
The DNA here is from genome assembly GCF_003343035.1 of Apteryx rowi. Lineage (NCBI taxonomy): Eukaryota > Metazoa > Chordata > Aves > Apterygiformes > Apterygidae > Apteryx > Apteryx rowi. The sequence goes on along the minus strand of NW_020447278.1, from coordinate 72,256 downwards.
ATTGAGAAGAGTCTGACTGTCATCTTTACACCCTTCCATCAGGTATTTATACACGTTTATAAGATCCCCCCAAAGCCTTTTCTTCTCTACTCAGACTCTCCTCCTGTGACAGATGCTCCAGTCCCTTAATCACCTTCATAGTCCTTTTCTCGCTCTGATCCAGTATGCCAATGTATCTCTTGCACTGGGAAGCCAGGAACTGGACACAGCACTCCAGATGTCAGCTCACCAGTGATGAGTAGAGGGGAAGATGTTATACAGTGTTGGCTGCGGTGTCGATGCCTGGTGTAGCCCCAGTCACACCACTAGTGACTGGCCTCCAGCCGGATATTGTGTCGCTGATCACAACCCTTTGAGCTTGGCAGTTCAGCCAATTGTTGGTTTACCTCACTGTCCACTTATTTTAGTCAGTATTTCATCAGTTTGTCAATGAGAATGTTATGGGAAACAGTGTCAAGAGCCTTGCTAAAGTCCAAATAAACTATATCCACTGCTCTCTCCTCACCCCTCAGACTAGTCGTTTCATTGTAGAAGGCTATTGGGTTGGTCAGTCATCATGATTTCCCCTGAATAAATCCATGCTGACTTCTCCCAATCCTCTTTTTATTTTTAAAATGTTTGGAAATGGTTTCCAGGATTATTTGTTCCATCACCTGCCTAGGGATTGAGGTGAGACTGGATCCTCTTCCCTGGATCATCTTTCTTGCCTTTTTTAAAGTAGGAGTGGCATTTGCTTTCTTCCAGTCCCCAGGCACCTCTCCCGATCACCATGACCTTTCAAAGATAATTGAGTGACCTCACAATGATATCAGCCAGCTCCCTCAGCACCTGTGGGTGTATCCCATCAGGTCTATGGACTTTTGTGTCCAGTTTCTTTAAATATTCCCTAACCTGATCCTCCTCCACCAAGGGAAGTCTTTCTTACTCCAGACTTTCCCACTGGTCTCTGGGGCATGAGATTCCCTAAGGTAAAGAAGGCATTCAGTACCTCTGCCTTTTGTGTGTCCTTTGTCACCAGGGCCCTTGCTTCATTCGACCAGGGCCCACTTTTTCTCTCATCTTCCTTTTGCTGCTGATATACCTGTAGAAGTCTTTCCTGTTGCCCTTCACATCCCTTCCCAGATTCAACTCCAGGTGGATATTAGCTCTCCTAACGCCATCAGACACTGTCTCTATGTTCCTGCTGGGTGACTTGGCCCTTCTTCCTCTCCTTGAATGCATCCTTTTTATGTTTGAGCTTTGCCAGTAGCTTCTTATTCATCCATGCAGGCCTTCTGCCAATTTTGCTTGACATCCTGCAAGTGCAGACAGACGATTCTTGATCTTGGAGGAGCTGATCCTTGAAAATCAACTAGTTGTCCAGGACCCCTCTTCTCTGCTGGACCGTCTCTGCTGGGATTCTTCCAAGTATGTGCCTGAACAGGCCAAAGTCTTATTCTCCTGTAGTAGAGGGTTGTGATCCTGCTATTTGCCTTACTCCCTCCTCTCAAGATCCTGAACTCTACCATATCATGGTCACTGCAGCAAGGCTGCCCCCAACCTTTGCGTCCCCCAACCAGTTCTTCCTTGTTTGTGTGTATGAGGTCCAGCAGAGCGCCTCCTTGGCTCCTCAGTCACCTGGACCAGAAAGTCATCATCGATGTACTCCAGAAACAATCTGGTTTGCTTGTGCCCTGTTGTGTTGCCCTTCTCCCAGATATCGAGTGGTTAAAGTCCCCCATATAATAAGTATATTTCAGAGAATTGTGATCTATTTAGCTTATTCATTAACTGAAATACTTAAAATTTAACCTATTTCTTCAAATTATTTGCTTTGTTGTATATTATATGATTTGTATGACAGGGATGTCACTTTTGTTTTATTTTGTTTTGTTTTTTAATAGAATTTTGCTATTTAGAAATAGCAAATGGCCACAGTAGCAGTTATAAGGTTATGATGATATTTTGCTGCTGGTATTTAGGAGAAATATGTAGAGAATTTTATACTTAAGATTGATACCTTCCATTCCAAAATACTCTTTTTACTCTTAAATACTCCTAAATATAATACTCTTAAACTCCAAAAGGGTCAATTCATAGATATGTTGTACATTTCAGTCCTGTTGAAGGAAGATGCAGTTTTGTTTATAACTTTGTTTCTGTTTTTAGTTTACAATAGCAGAGATTTCACCAAGTAACATGGCTAGTCTGGGTACATGACGGCATAAAGTTTTTGCTGCTTATCTTTCATTCTAGTCTATCTGTCAGTCAGACTGTTATTGTAGTTCTTGTGTTTGCAGTGGCAGATGTAGCTGTCATTTCTTCATACATCTTCTATAGTTAAACTATATGAAAAACATAATTTTGAAATGACAGTAGAATGTGAGAAAGGATTTGGCCTTGTTAAAGTTTGCTGATAAACCTTCTTATATCAACATTAACACGTTGCTTTCTGTCTTCAATTCTGAGGAGATAATTTGTTACTTTAGCAGTTCAAACTCAGTTCATTATAGGAATAGATGACATCACTGTCTTTGTAATCAGTTGGCATCTTCATTAGCTGCCTTAGGAAGGGTTAACACATTTGTGATGCAAAAATATAAAATTAAGACTACCCTTCACTCTTAAAAAATCTGAAGATGAAGGCTTAGTGAGGCACCAAAAGCTATCTGACCTCATCAGTCCTTCATCCTATTGTCTGTTTAACATAATACCTAGTCTCATTTAATGGGTTAGTGTGGTCCTCAGAGGTCCTGAACTGTAACAGTTATTGATCATATTGCTCATAACAGTTCAGCTATTTCTGCCTGTTTATGAAGGTTATTGCCATTTCCCACTAAAAGATTTGCTCATAATTTTGCCTAAACCTAATTTTGAGATTACTCTTTATTATTATTATTATTATTATTATTATTATTATTTGCATCAGACTGAGAACTCCAAAAGTTTTGGAAAGAAGTGTTTCTCTTCTGACAATGACTTTCTCAAGTTTCTAACAGGTTAGGAGAGAGGTGGCAGAAGAAGGGTACAGAATTATTACCTATGGAAATTATGAAGAAATGGTATTCAAACTGATACTCTTTAATATATTGTTCATTGATAATTTTGACAGAATACTTCCAAGAGTGCAGTTCAGCTCCAGACTGCAGATATATATGCTGTATATGCGTGCATGTAGTCAGAGAAATGACTATGTCTATATGCAAGGAATATGTCTAAACATCTTCACGTTATAGTTAGTGGAGAAATAGGCCTTAACTCAGGTTCCCACACACAAACATCTGTTGTCATTGGAGTTATTCTACAATATTTTGTGTTGTCTCCAGCTGTGACTCAAGAAATCTGGATTTTCCATTCATCTTGTGTATCTGCTAACCCCATATACATGTCTCAGATGCATTTAAATGGACAATTTAATCAAACATGGCAATCGGCCAGTTACAGAGACAATCTGTAAGAATAATCAGAGAAATAAAGAATACATTATATATGCAAAATTTAAAGAGGTTAACTAGCCTGGGGCATATGCAATCTATTTATTTTAGTGTATATGTTAAGATACTAGGTACCACTATAGAGATACTTCACTATGTGAGATATGTGTGTGTCTGTGTTTATGTATGTATGTATTTTATATATATATGTGTGTGTATCTATGTGTGTGTGTGTGTATATATATACAAATACACACACACACACACACACACACACACATACATACACACACACACATATATATAAAACTCTGAAAGGCAATACTATTCTATAAAGTAACAAGCAAGTAAGCTCAAGGGATAATGAAAACTAAATTTTATGTATGTTCTAAATTCTGGCATTTTCTAATACTTTAGTGTTTCAAAGAATGACCTAAATGTGGTTCTTTTTCTAACAAAAGCTTGCCTTGTCTTTCTGTTGCATATGCACATAAGAAGTTCTCAGGATCTTGGATGATTAGGATCCTAGGATAAAACCTAAAGAAATAACTATTGCTTTAGGAGTCTCAAGAGAAGAGAGCACAAAATAACAGGATACATGAAACCTGAATGCACCTTTTTGTGCTGGGTGTGCTATGATTGTTGTTTTGTCCTTTCATGTTAAAAAATGTCATTTTAACTGCCATTTTAGATCAAAATATAGTAATAGAAATAAATAATTAAAAAACCCACAGATTATTTAGATCAGATTCGGCAAAGTACTTGGCCATCAGTTAATTTATTAGCCTATATGCTTTTTGGAATCTGAACCTTAAATGTTGAAACTCAAGTGGTTTAACAGTAGCATATCATGATGTGTTTATTTTTTGTACATCAGCATACATTTTGGGAAAAACATTTAAAATAGCAAGATGGTTAAACTTAGGAAATAATCCTGTCTAGCAATAAGGTGAAAGAAAAATCAGAGAAACAAAACAAAACAAAAAGTATGAAATGATAACAGAAAAAATGACAGAATATACTTTCTAATCATTTTTATGAAAAGTTTCAACATTTTGGCAAGAATTTTGAGTAGGATTTGCAACTAAGCATAATTCACTTATACTCAGAGTTTTATTATTTCAAAAAAACCCCCAAACCCTCTCTAACCAGTATTCTAACTACAAGTTATTGATTCCTTGTCTCTGCCTTTATTTGTCATCTTACAATTGTATAGGCAGTGTTTTAAATTATGCCTTTGAGATTTCTATGTTTTCAATAATAGTGTTCAGTATACATAACTATGAACACAGGCAATCGGGATACTTTTACTGCTTTCATCTTTAAGTATTCACAACAAGAGATAAAATGTGTGCAAACAGAAGAAAGAGAACAGGAGGGAACATACTATATTTATTAGACTGTCTCGCCTGACTTCTTTCTCTTTTTAATGTGCTGGCAGGAGCTGTGGTTACAGCATTATGCCTTGTTGTATTTTTTTTAGCCACGAGTTTCTAATTGTGCTTTCTCTTCTTTAAAGAAGTCATCAGTTGCAATTTACTCAATATAATATTTATTTTTCAGATGTCATCACATTTTTCTAGGCTAGGAAAAGTGTCATCTTTGAAACAGACACTAATCTAAAAAAAACATTACTTAATTTCCTACACATTTTTTTTTCAATAATACACACACATACTTAATTATCAAAACATAAATCTTGCTGCCATTTAAATTGGTGTTAAGGCTTGAGTAATTCCATTAATATGTGTGAATTACACCTTTTGTCAGCTAATCAAAGTTAGAGTTGCTCAGCCCATCCCAGGACCAAGCTCTTTCCTCTTTCATAGATGTGAAACTGGAATGATCAATGAAGTTGATTGTTCTGTTCAAATACATTTGTATAATCTGCATGGCCTTTACTAGCTTTGATGGTGATTTTAATTACAGCAATTCTCCTGAGCAACACTATACATTTACCAGTAGAGTTTTGCCCTATCTACAGACATTCTGTTCCAAATAGAATTCAAATTCCTAATTCTGTTCTTCAAGCACCATGGTTTTAGATGAGCCTAATTGAAGGATGGTGTTCACATGCCTAAATGGGGATTCTATCAAGATGATTACTGAAACATGGTTAGCTGGTTTCATTAATCCTAGACCCTTCCAAATAGAATATACCAATGGAATGAATAACATGACAGTTTCAGGAATTACTGTAAATCTTTTTTCTCCTTTGATAAATAAATCCCCATAGAATATTTAATAGACCTCAAAATCAAAACACCTGAGTGCATTATTGACATTAATTACAGAAAACTTTTTTGGGTTCTTTTTCATTGCTGTTGTGTGGTCGTAAGCAATGAGAGGAAAGCAGGTAAACTACTATCGAAAGAGGTTCCTTTACAAATGTGAAATGATTGTCCTTTGGAACTGTGTATTAAAAAAAGTTATTCAGCCAATGAATAATTAAAACATTTCCTTCAAAGTGAAATAGCTAGACTTCCCGTATTGTTTCCACACTTCCTGATATCGCTTTCAGTTCTAACCTTTAGAAAATGACATTAGTGATTCCCAAGAATGTCCACTTCAAATTAAGCATATATTTTATTGCAAGAAATAGTGCTTTAGAGAATTATTGGAATAAGCTGGTCATGCTTAAAAAGATGCTGCTGAACAGTCACTGTTAGCAAAAGTGCCATTTGTGCTGAAATAGTGTGAATCATTCATACAGCAGTGAAAGATCCTGCAGCTTTCTTAAATAAGTGGGGAACATTAAGTATATTCTTAGTTCATACTGTAGAACTGCAGGATTCTCATATGCAGAGGATGGTACTTATCTCATTAGCATCTGCTGAAAGATATGTACTGAATTCCTGCCTTAGGAGGAACATCATTTTGAAATCTTTTGTAAGTACCTGTACAAGAATGTACTGGTACTAAATGCACCATTTAAACCTCTTCATGCAGTGCTTCCTCAATACCATCAAAGAATACAAATTATTATCAAAAACTAGTCAATGGACTGGAAGAATTAGGAATTAACACTTGCATTGTTAATTAAAAAGTGGCAGTTTGAGGTTTTTGAGAGTTTTTTTTTTCTCTCTTCTAATCTGTATTGCTTGCATTCTTTCCTGTTAATTTTTAATACTTGTGATTAATTTCTCAAAAAAAAAGGAAATATCCAAAATAAATAAATACAGATACTATTTTAAGCATGGGGAAGGTAAGTGGAGGAAAGGCCAAATGCATGGAAATTCTTAAGGATTCTGATTTTTGCAAAAGCACATGCAAATATTTAACTTTATACACTGAACTCTGGATGCAAGAAGTTTGGTAAAAAGTATAACTCTAAAGGATACAGGGTTTAGATAGTACTTTTTAAATTAACCTGGCAAGTAATTGCTAGATATGCTTTTTGTCATTTCCCTATTACATTTTTAAAATATTTTACTTTAATTTTATAATAAATTCATATATTGACCTAATGCACTTCTGTTTCAATGAGAATTGCTTTTTATAAGAATATGTTTCTATTTATTTTATCATATGATTAACTGCAGGAAGTAATGCAATACACTGTCTTTCAAAGTAATGGTTCTCTTTGTGCTTTGTGGATAACATATGATTCCTAGAGGAGGAACTCAAACAATGTGAAAATGCTTTCATATGCTCTCAATGGGCAGCTGGGTACTTAAATATCCTGTAATTGCAAAAGAATACCACCATAGTTATCTCCAACACTGAAGAGAGAGACATTTATTTTTGCTGTTCTGGATCCAAATGCTTGTACTACTGTTAAATGGAGGAAGACTGTTTATCAGTTTGAATGTAGCTGAATTTATCTCATCTCTTTATGTGGATAGTGTGGCATATTATGGAATATTATGCTGGCTATATGTCTATACCTTAGTTTCTCAGAAGGAGCTGCAGTATGGTTAGTTATCTGGAAAAGATTCTCCAGAATGAACTTAATCTAGTTGGTTTATTAAATAATTAAAAAAAAAAAGAAGAGATTTAATGTTAATTCTTAGTACAAAACAAGGAAAATCCTTGCCTTTTAAGGAATAGCATGATTCTGTGGCTGCCAGTTAAACATATTTCAACTAGAAATAAGATGTAATTATTTAACTATGAGATTTACTAAATATTAGAAAAGTTTTTTCCAAGAGATGCAATGAATTACTAATTTCTTGACAGGCTTTAGCTGATCATTCACAAATTACCACCTAAAGAAATTACGTGGCCTTTGAGAGAGGTCAAAATAGTAAATACAGTTATCTCATCTGGACTTCAAATGTAGCAGTCTCATATCTTTAAACATCTATAACTGATATCATGGTTGAAAAGATTAGGATGAATTGCCGTCTTTACACTGAAGGGGAAGAAGACACTATTGTTATTGAAAATCACGCAGCAAGTGTCTTAGACACAAAAATGAAAATTTGCTCTTGAATTGCATCTAGAAACCGCCCCCTTGGGAATCCTTTCATGAAGAGCCAAGAGAACTAAGGTGGGGGGGGGKGTTGTTTTCCCTCCCCCTCACTCAGTTCCAAATTATAATTGACATTAACTACAACCACATTTTTCAGTGTATGTTTATTCACATTGTTTTTATATTGTACATCTTCCTAAAATGACACATTCTCATCATTGTTTTATGCTTTGCTGATCTGTAAACAAGTTCAGCGTCGAGCTCTTTGGTATCAAAGTTGGTGTTTGAGCTGACACTGATTTAAAATAGATCAGTTCATGATAGTTCACAGTGTTGAGCTTGGGGTCACAAATCTTGAAGAGAAAGAATCCTGAGCGAGCACATTTAGAACTAGCTTTTTTTTTTTTTTTTTTAATTTATTTCTATGCAGCACTGCATAGGGCATTGTAGATGTTCTTAAGCAGTTTTTCCTCAAATTTAGTTAGTCTTTTCCTGTGAGCTGTGCTCCAGAATTTAACTAAACAAACTTTTTTATGTGCAAAATCAACTCCTACTTATGTGGTTTATATATAAAAGACAATCCTTTTGTTAATGAAAGTTCATATGTTGTAATATAGGACAATTTTTCATCCTAAAACATATTTTTTGTCTGTTTTCTAATGTTTTCATTTTTAATAATTGACCACAAGGGCCTTCATTTTCAAATTCAAAGAGAATGTCTATAACAATTGAATATCATTCTAGATACATCACCAAATATCATTTTTTTTCCTACTTTTGTTCTTGTTTTCAAGATCTTGTTTTCAGTAATAGACATTCTCAATTCTTTGTGTAGTAAAAGGAAATAACACATAGTGTAAAATCAGAAAAGATTTGTAAATTAAGTGGATTTATTTACTATTCCAAAATATCATGTTAAACTATACTGTGCTTCAAAACTGTTATTATGGGAAAAGTGAAAAGGACAAAATTTCCTTGAAGGCTTGAGAGTCTAAAGGAAGTAAGGTATAAAATTCAGTGTAGAGGAAGAGATATAGCTGACAAATGAAAAAAAAATATGTTCACCAATACTGCTAAATGCTTCACAGTATTTTTCAATGATATTTTGAAGAACTATATGATCCTTCAGTGTTAGGGATATGTGCTAATTGTAAACTGTTCACTGCTTTTATAAACTGTGTGTGCTATAATACCAAAGAGGTGACATAGGGCATGCATAGTCTAAGTAGACAATTCAAGCAAGACAGAATTCAGTGAAGGTAAAATTTAATCTGAACAGATTGTCTCCCTGAAAGTGTTACAAATAAATAAAAAGCATGTGGTCAAATTTAACAAACTTAACCTCTAGCATCTGAATATCAGAAAAATCTCCTCTGCCTGTAAATTCTTCCTGAGGAACTGGTATTTTTTCAAAAATTGTTGATATCCAGTTGTTTTTCCACTGTACACAGGCAGTAAATGTATTATTTGTACACGTTTCAGCCCTTTTTGCTTTTGCTTTGGTATAGACAGTTGGATAAGTGATCAAAAAGGCCAAGATCATTAATTTCAATGCACAAATTTGTTATTGAAATAAATGAAGTCCCATAACTAAGGGATTTTAGTGTCCCAGGCAAAATTTAACTGTTCTGATTATAAAATTGTGATCCTCCAAACTTCTGTTAGGCTCTCGTTTGAGCTGGGAGATGACAATATCAATACATGCTTCAGGATAGTTGTACAGAGGCTTGGAGTTCTGTCTCTTGCATTTCTGCTATTAAATCTGTCTTCAGGAAACTGAGCAGTGTGGTTCCTGGTTGTTGTTTAAGCCTCACTAAGATTTAGAAACTATATGTAGAATTCATTTCACAACTTAAAATATCCACAACTCTAACACTAGATTAGAACTAGCCATCCAGACTTCCTTTATAGAAAGACAAAGTTAATCTTAGCCCGAGACATCCTAAATGGATATTCTAGAAGAGTCTTTCCATTGACTCTAATAGAATCTAGTTATTTCTTATTTATAGTTATTTATATTGTAGATATTTAAGTTAGTTGAATCTTTATTTTTTGGGAGGGGGGAGTCTTTTTTTCCTCATCAGGTTTCTATTTCCTCAGAAGAAGTTCAACATAGAAGAAATGCAAAATATTTGAGGTAAGTTCCTTCCTTTGGGTAATGAGATGCAACCCAGTTCAACTATACCCTAACAAGCTAACAAACTAATCCAGATGAAATACTTATAACCCTTCCTCCCTCTGCTTCCTTTTCTTTCCTGTGCAGTGGAATAACTTAAACAGAAAAGCATTTAATGTGTGGAGTAGGCAAGGCTGAGAATAATTTAATAACTTTAATTAAGCTCAGTTCACTCCATTTCTTCATCCACCATGCGTATATTAAAACCTCTGAATAAAATATGTCCTTTCAACAGGAGTCTAAAAAGTCAAGTTTCCTATTTGCAAGTGATTGCCTTATACATCTGACAAGAGTAATGCACAGACTTGTTTTTCTTTTCTTGCATCCAGTGATTACTGAGTTATTTTATGCAAAGAGATAGTTTTAATGTCAGGAATGAAGATGGCACTTCTACTACACCAGAATGTCTTGTAATGCAATGTGCAATGTGATATTACCCTCCCATCCATTGGGAGATGTGGGTATAAATTTCCAGTGAAAGAGAGCTGACTCTTTGTCATTCATGTCCTGCATTCCATTGATATTCTGGTAACTGATGGATTTCAGGTCAACTGCAGAGGTCAGAAATCTAATAGTGAGCATTGTAATGCTCAGAAAAGTCAGATCTGAGCTCAGTTTGCCTAGCTCTTACAACATGCCAAATTCCATGTGAATAACTAATTCACTCACAGAAGAACTTCCAGTCAGGTGGGGTTTTTTTTTGTTTTTGTTTGTTGTTTTTGTGTTTTCATTTGTTTGTTTGTTTGTTTTAATTAAAAAAGGAGAATTAAGGGATTTTAATCACCTCACCCCAAACTTTTTATTGTATTAGCTTTATCTGCTGTACCTTGACTGCTTGACTGAGATTGCTTGTATTCCCTTTGCAGGGGTCTTCTTTTCAGAGGAGCTGGAGAAAGGCAGCAACATTGTCCTGGAAACAGTAATAGGGGCTGAGTTCAGGAAGGCCTTCCCTGTAACTAGGGAGGTGAGAGGTACTCTGACTATGGAGCTGAAGCATGAAGCCTGAGCTCTGTGCCACAGCCTTAGAGACAGCAGTGAGATCTCTTCCAGATTTATTACAAAGACAGAACAGGGTTACTAGGATAGCCTCTCTCTGATTAGTTCATCGTATGATGGTCCCTTTCTGTTTTATGTTCTTCACAAAACAGGTCTCGGTCAGTGACTTTTCAGAGCACAGAAATCTTAGTAGCCTGTTCTGTGGCTGGCTAACTGTTCCAACCTGGTCATCACCCAGCGTGATGGAATTAGGCGCATAATTTTTAACTCATATGCATTTAGATTTAAAGCACCTAGCATTGGGTAAGGCAAACCAAAATTAAGAACCTAAGCTCTTTGTATAGTAAGTACATAGTGCTGTAAGTCTTTAGAATATTGTGATCCAGTCCTACTATTTCATACATCCAGATGCCTAGTGATTTTGAAGCAAGCGTGTAGTATTTTTGCTATTTTGCATTAAATTATGTACTATATAATTATAAATAATAAGCTGAAAGAGACAGAATGCAGATGAGTCTTTCTATAATATCTCAGTGTTGTAAAAGAAACTACTGTCCTCAGTTCTGCAGCTTCTATACAAATACTAACTTTTCTGTATGCAGGTATTGGCATCAGTGAGTAAAATCTCTATTTATTTTTAAACTACTTGTACTCATTCAAGACATTGTCCTTTATAAGACTGGAAGAAAGATTGTTTAAAAAAAAAATTCTCCAATAATAAAAAATAAGGTATGTGCTTAAGAAAAAGTCAGTTACCTAAATCCAAGTGGACTTAACAGTGTCCTTCATTCTGTACTCCAATTGTACCTGTCAATTTGATAATATTAGTTTTTGTTTGAAATACTTTTGTGGCAATATCTTCAGGGCATGAAAGTTGTCCTTTGTTGTCTTTTATAAACAAACCTCTGTTATACTGCACTATAAAATAGACACTATGAAATGAGATATTTGATTTTACAGCAGTATTTTTTGACTTTGGGCCATCTCATATTAACCCATAGGTAAGCAATTGTCAGTCCTTCACCCTTCTGCAACTGATACCTTTAAAAGATGGAAAGTGTTTCTACTATTTTTATCTTAGTTTTTCTGTGTTTTAAGAGTCTTATTTTAATACAGATGGACTTTTGAAAACTTCTGTCATTAAGTATTGTTTTGAAGAGTGCATTTCAAAAATTAAGTCTGAAGTCATAGCACTTCATAAGTTTCCTGAAATACAGTGTTCCCATTTCTGTTACAGCAGGGCTGATAGACTACATTTAAATTGACAAAATCAGTGTGCCCGTTTCTCTGGTACTGAGGCTGATGGTCATGGAGCAGTCTTCATTAGTTCTATTAAACTCTCTTACTCTTCAAAACAAGGTATACAAACATCTATTGAGAAAGGTCCTTACTGTAAGCTAGCTCCCAGCTCAGGAGAAATAGTGCCTGGAAGAGCTGGCCTAAGCAAACCTCTGACAGACACCATTTAACAGCATGTGTGCTCAAGTTCCTGTGCTGGGCAACATTCTCTGGCAGTGTATATCAGCAGTAGTTGACGACATAAACGGTGTGATGGTTTGAAACACAGCTAAAGTGAGAAACAGTACTTGGAAGCTTTAGGCTGTTGTCAGCTGGTTTCGAGAAGACAGTAGATGTTTGCTTAGGAGAAGCTAAAAGAGTAGTTTTCAAAGTGTAGTCTGGATTATTTTTAGAGCATGCATAAAAAGTCAAAAACCAAAGCAAGCTTTTTGTCACAAAAAATGTTTGAGGTCCACAAATGAAAAGATATTGGAAACTATTGAATGCAAACACCAGGGGCCTGGATAGGAAAGGAAAAGGTTCTCTTTTAAATGGAGGACAGGCTCCATACAGAAGAGCATTTAAGAGGAGAAGGCAATGTGACTATGCTTATTGATGCATACTCAGCACATTATGGGTTCCTATGGCCTCAGTTATCTGGAGTGGAGTTGTGACTGGGCTATATCACAGCATTAAGTGTTTATTTGTAGGTTTCCTTCACTTGGAAGCAAAGGTAAGGAATCTGATGCCTGCCATTATCTAGCCCTGATACAGTGTCAGAACACACACCTATACCTGTGGTTTCAGAAGTGTGCCTGATCTACCAATTCAGATTTCAGTGCTGTATCCTAAATCAGAATAGTCTTTATTCTCCCCTGCTCCCATGAAAAATAGCCACTGGGTTAACAGAAGTAAGATTGAGAATTTTCCATTATGATGCATAAACTGATTTCTGAAGAGTGTGTCTATTGTCAACAGGGAAAATGGGAATAATTTTATTGAAATGAATTAAGACTAACCAGTTTACATCAGATGAGAATCTGGAAGGGACCAATTATTGTGAATAGACATCCAGTATCCTTGTCTTCATAGTAAAAATTGGCTGCACTTTTCTTTTTAATCACATTCATTTTCCATTGTTCAGTTTAAAATGTGTAGATCCTTAAATATATGCTTTTGACTTCAACAAAAATCTCAATAAGTTGTAATAGAATTTTTTGAAAGTTCTATGTTATAGTATACTTAGGAGGAAAATTACCAAAGGAAATTTTAATTAAAAAAATGTTGCAAGCCACAGAAAATGAGACCAAGAAGAAATAATCCGTTCCTTATACTTACAGGTTAATAAAGATGTTTTATCTGAGTTCCCTTTTTTTAGGTTTTCAGGTTAAAAATTCCATATTTATTGTCCAAGTTTGCTTGCAGTCACACCTCCTTAAATATATTGTTTAAGGGGGAAAAAAAAAGTATCAGTGAAATGTACAATGCTTGTGGATTTTGAAGGATGATAGAGGGTGCAACTAGACTGTGAAGAATTCTAACCTCCTTGTTTATACTGGGGTCTTACCTGACCATCCAGTATGGATTGTGTTCGTATTCACTGGAACTTCCAGTCTGGTATTTGAGACTAGGTAGTTCACTTAGAAAACTGGTCACAGATTGAAGGATGATCAGAGCAGTGATCCAGACCTCATTTACATTACATATAGAAGTGTGGGAGCTATCAAGTACTTTCTAATACTGTTTAGAGAGAAAAGACAATGCCAAGAATGCTAGGTTTGAAATACATAAGGCTTTGCAGGGATGGGGAAATAGGACTTAGTTTGTCTTAAAGCACAATACAATTTTCAGCATCTATCTCATGGTCCAAAGAGCAAGAGACTGTGCTAGATGATCAAACCCTTTAACAAATAGTGACAGATAAAAATACAACTTTTTTTTTTTAAATAAACTTTGAGAAAAAGTTAGAGCTCAAGAAATAGTTTTGTGATAGATTAATTTATAAATACTGACAAACTCTATTCTTAAACATGTTAATTCCATTTTTAACAGTGTACAATTAACTGAGATCCTTAAAATGAAAAGGAAGGGTCATGGTTTAGCCAATGAAGAGTTTCTGCTTTCTTATACCAATTAACTAACATATATATAGAAAGAAAATTAATATATGGAATGAAAATTATATATAGAATGAAAAAAAAGAATAATATATACAGAACAACAAAAAAAAATCCCCAAATGGATGGGTTATTGAAGTACTGTAAATGAACCTGCAGTCATGTATTTAATATCTGATTTTAACACCATGCATGAGATTAGTACAAAGGAAGTCTAATGTATTATACTTAAAATAAAAATTAGATATCTAAGAGAAATGTAATATTTGTTACAGCCATTAATGAAAAGAACCTTTTCATTTGAAGAACTTTAAATGCTGAGCTGTTTCCTTAAGACGTTGATCCAAATAATGATGACTTACAGTTACTTTGCTTTAGGAATTGGTGTGAGAGTTGTGATGAGTAAGGTCAAACATGATTTTTTTGACCTTGGATTTATTTATTCTGCATCTTAACTCTTTATATTTATCCAGTTACCTTTGAAATAACAAATTGTTTCTACAGAGAACACTGACAGTGACTGAGCCATTAACCATGATTTGTTAATGACCTCCTTCATGAATAAATCTTGCAATTAACATAACGTAGCATGCAATATATCACAAAAAATCAGGAATGATAAAACTGGTTTTATGACACTAACATCTCCAGAACCTCCTGGAAGATACATTTCAAAACCTGTTGTAGTCAGATCTGCTGATTTGCAGTGGCCTTTGGGTCAGGCTCCAACAACTGAGAGGATCTCTGAATCCCACACACCCAGTTTAACAATTCTTATTGTTACTGCTTAGCACACGAGCTCAGTTCAGTGTACAGCTTTCCAGTACTTGGTAGGGCATTCCACCAGGGAATCTGAATGTTAAATATAATTGTTCTGAGTAAAGAATGTAGGTGGGGAAAGTTTGTTTTAGTAAGAATAAATAGGAAATTTGGGGCTGTTTGAAAAATATATTCAGAAAGTGAATACTAATATGTAAGTTGTCTTCAAGTGTTCTGAGATGAAAAGGGTACTGTTGAAGATAGTTGAGACAAAGAGAGAAATATTCATAAGCTTACAGATAAAAATGCGGAATACTTTGGGGGAAGGGAGATGAATGAAGCTGTCAACTAAACAAAACAAAATGAAAATCTCTCTTAACACTACATAAGACTCAAAAACTGACACATCTGACTGGTTAAGAAATTAAGGTATGAGAAGTCTTACATTTTGCAAGATCTATAGAGGTAAATCGACATTTTAACCTAAAAGGTCAGATTAAAAATTCCATGTCACAGACATTGCACCGAGAATACAAGTCAAAGTAGATTTGTATTTAACATAACACTACTTAGAAATCTGAGACAAAATGTAATTCTGGAAGACAGTCTGCTACCTATCTGCATATGAGAAAGACAATTAAAATGAAGTATATTTCATTGCTTACACTTATCCAAAAGGGAACTTTAGCTAATGCTGACATTTTGCTTCTAGTTGAAGTGCATTTTAGGGAAGACAACTGTGACTGAACTGATAAAATTCAAAATCTTTGCACACATAAATAATTTAATTGGATACAGATTAGCTGAGTGACATATACTGTGTGACTACATCTACTTTTATCTTTTTAAGATAATTTATCAATTATGTCAGTCATTTTTATAGTCCAATTTGTAGACACTTGCAGGCAGATATATCCCAGGCAAGGTGTTGACTTTGACAGTATCCATATGCGTAACATGTATGATGTGTATGTTACAAGATGTAGTATGCATTACACATATGATACGTGTTACAAGATGCACTATGAACCTTATCTGAGAATCCAAATTTATTAATACAAATAATCCTTCTGTTGAGAATGAATGTAAGCTTTTCTCCTCCTTTTATCCCCACAAACTAGACAAAATGTCTGTCTCTAAATTAAGGAATATTACTGTAGAACTTAACAAACATATTTGAAGGCTGCACAACTTCGCTTTTTTTGTCAGTCTACACATTTCTATATCAGATGAAGATTTTGCCTCAGATCTCAGATTTACTAGCTTTTCATGTTGTAAATTGGTTCTTCACCAGTGAAAATGTTTTTTTTTCCCCCAGACTAATGTTCAAATTAGCCAAAATATTCATTTTGGAAAGACATTTGTAAGTTTTGATTTATTTTGTCATTTCTTTTTTCCCCATAAATAAGATGATATTTCAAACTAAGAAGTTATATCACTGATGTTAAATAATATTAAAATGTCTAAAATATGTGCCTGATAGATCTGTTTAAACATTTGGTTATAAATTTAATTCACATCAATGTTCTGAAATATATTTGAATTTACAGGTGAAAAGTATACCTTCAAGATTCAGTTCATCTAGACAACCTATTATGCAGTTGTCTACTGCCTGCAAGGTTTCACACATTCACCTGTAGGTTCCATAAAAAGTTGGATAGGAAAGCAGTAGTCTTTGTCTGGTTTTTTTTGTTTGTTTATTTGTTTTCCACCTTGAGTGGAAAAATAGTTTTCTGAGAGAAGCAACTTCATCTTCCAAGTACTATTCATTGGTTGGTCTTTTCTAGGTTGTTGATTATAAGTTTATGATCTTGTCTATGATAATTATGAAGATTGGTTACAACATTTTAATGAAATAAATTTCAATAGATATTTTGATTTGATTAAACAAAATTCTTCATGAAAACAAAGCTATATCTAATGTAATTTTTTCATATGTTAGATTTTGTTGAGGTTGAAACATTTGATCTTGTTTTCATCACCGTAATGGTTATGGTATGTTGATAACTTAGATGCTTGTGTGAAAGAACTTTATTGAAGCCATAATATATTTTGATCTCTTTTTAATACTCCATTTCRTTAAAAAATCTGTTTTTGCAAATTTCTTCTTCCTGAATCAAAACAAAATCAGTTTTCTTTGTTTTTTTTTTTAAATGAACACTTAGCTATATAGCGTGTGGAGTTTTATCTGCCATAGAATCATAAAAACACATAAAATACGACTGTTTTGACTGTGTCTCTTCCAAATACATCTACTTTACAAAGGATTTTCTCAGAAACTGAGTTTAACTGTGGGAAGTGGGGGAAGAGAAGAGATTCCGTTCTGCTACATACAGATTCAGTTTTAGCATTGCTGTTTTCATTTCAGTATTTTTTGTGTCCAGTCTTAAAACACCTTAATCTACATATGCTTTATAGCACTATATATAAAGCCTTGAATTTCAAATTTTCTAATGTTTTAGTCTGGGAGGGGAACAATTAATTTAGTGTTTCAGTAGCTACACGTTTGACCCAGGATTATAGAGTTGTTGCTGATCTTGAAAAGAAACTGGAATAGGAAGAAGATCTTTTGCCAGCAAAAGATCTTTTGCCCAACAGTATAGTGGACATCACAATATTTCACTTCTAGTAGAAGAACAGATTCTTTTCTTTTCTTTTCTTTTCTTTTCTTTTCTTTTCTTTTCTTTTCTTTTCTTTTCTTTTCTTTTATCATGAACTTACCTATTCATTTTAATAGCAATTTTGCAGAATGAATGACTTACGAGCTGTTTTCCAGGAGCAAAATATTAAAAATTTCTATGTTAAACACAAGAAATAGCAGTTAGATTTTATGAGAAAGAGAAGGGGTCAATCTGGGACAAATCTCTAGTGTGTTAATTTCAAAATAATCATTGAGCTTTGGCAATTTATAGCTATAGCAGATGTGATTAAAAATGCGCTGTATGAATCAGCAATGTTCATATGTAAACAGCATCAATCAGCCCAGAGGCTCAGAAGTCAAAACTGGTGTTTGATGTTTACACAGAGAATCAAATAAGAAATGTACTTACTGTACTAATGGGCTTAACCTAAGCTTCACTATTAAGAAGTCATACAATCTCATATAGCTTGGAGAGACACTAAATTGTAATATAAATAATGTTTGCTTTATCAATTCAAGCAGAGTAAGTATGATGAAGCATGTACTGTATAACAAAAACAAGAAGGCTTGTGTCTCATCTAAAATACCCACAAAATGAATTGATTTAATGAGAGTTTCAGAGGCTAAACAATTGTTGTACATTTTAATGAATATTTGGAAGACTTTATAGTGTATATGTATAATATGTATGTATGTATGTATAAAAAAAGCAACTGTTGCAAGACCCTTGCAGTTAATAAGAAGACAATTGTTATGGCTGGATGGATGTAATTAATCAGAAGGATATGCTGTGATTATATACATTTGGATTTCACATATACATACTTCACAGTAAGTTTCAAGATCAGACAGTTTTTGCCAGCTACTCTGTATTCCTGTCCAGCTTGAAGTGAGGCAGTTCCAACACAGATGCTGTTCTGTTGCATTGCTGGAGCACTGAGTCCAATCTAGAACATCTTGTTCAGATATAGGATACACAACACAGACTATGTATGCCATGGCACAAGCCTGTGCTGTGCTGACATGGTGGCTATTTTCACTGAGGGAAATTCGACTTCATTTTAATTTATTTCAAATGTGCTGTTCTCTCTGGTATATCTCCCTGCCTTGCTCTTCATGCACGTCTTTCTCTCTGCATAAGCTTCTTTTGGATCTAGCTTTTTGTTTTCTTCTGTAGCCAAATGCAGTCTTTCGTACCACACAATTTGGAGCATTATTTTACAGGTGATACAGGTATTTATTCTAAAATAAAGAGAACTGAGGTGGCTGTAGATGCAACAAAATTATTAAGTAGTAGTCATTAAGTTTCTCAGTTCTTCTCTGAAACCACTTATCTTTTTTTTTTTTTTTTAATCCTGATACAGAAGTACATTATTTTGTCATGCTGTAAAGTATTCCTCTCTTTGGTGATTGTTTATTTAACTAGAATTAATTTTCATGAAATAACAAGAGCAAAATATAGCACTCACTTTTTCCTTTTGATATCATATTTTATGCCATGTTCATCAATGGTTTCAAACACTTGGCAGTAAGGGTGAAATAGGTCCATCATTCTGAATAGCCATTTGAGACTGGCAAGACTGGCAAAACTACCTACCACATGACTTACAAGATCAGATCTGTAAGGATTAGATTGCTAAGCAGAATAGAAAGCAATTTGCATATGTGTATGAAATAGAAAAATGGCTTGTGAAGAGCAACGAAGGCAGAAAGCCAAAGAGTTCTGTCTAGCTAGCTCTAACTGTAACCTTTAAATCTGCTGAGACTGTATGGTGCAGTATTAGATTTATTGTTATGTTTTTAAAAGTTTTGTCCGCATTCCTAAATCTCTAATGCAACAAACTGGTTTGATCCAAGAGACACAGTTATACATCTGAGAACTCTATGAGTGAAGAATTGGAGGACTCCTCATGCAGAGCATCCAAATAATCAGAAATATAAATCATTGAAGTATATTCCTACTCCCTGACAGGTAAAATCTACTGCTCAAGAGATCCTCAAATTCAGCATAATGAAGTCTTCTGCACTAGCTGCCTGATATAGCCACACTCTGAAAGCCTCTTGCTTTTAGAGCATTTCTCGACACTAATCATCTAATCCAACACGCAGCTGAATTAATTCATTACCAGTAATGTCTGCTTACCTCCTTGGTGCCAGAAGTTCAATCATCTCTCGGTTATGCATCACAAAACTTAATTTTTAGTTATCCAGTGCCCAGATAGAATCCACTATCCAAAGCTGGGTGCCTTGAGGCTCTCTAAAAGCATGTAGGGATGCTAATGCCTCAGAGATCAAACATTAAAAAAAAAAAACAAAAACTTTGTATGCTGARTGTGGAAATAATCTAGAACTATCTGATGGGAAGCCCTAAACACAGTGGTATGTCTGGACTCCCATAGTTCTCTGGAGGTTGGATGTTTGAATCGGGTGTTCAAGGAAAGAACATCTGTTCACTCGCATACAAAAGCATTCTTACTGAAGGAACTAAGCAAGGCTGTTTCTAAAATGTGATTTCTGAAGAATATAGCTTTTTTTTTTTTACTGTAAATCAATTTAGTATTTCAAATGCCCATGCTTGAAATGGGAGACAGCTGTATAGATTCCCATCACTTGAAGAGACTCACATTTCCTAGGGGAATTTACAGGATGTCTCATACTCAGGAAAAAGAACCCCAAAAACTTAAGTCACTTTGCCTCTCTTACAGAAGGTTTGTCATCAGGAAGAAAAGATTAAAACATTAATAAGGAAAAAGTAAATATAAATGAGCAAGGATAGGTTCAGCTGCAAATTTTAGGCATTTGTGTCTAAGCATAGGGGTAGGATTCAGTAGCTAGAAATAGGTGTCGTTTGAGATGTCCTAACGTATCTTGCCTTGTCTCCAGTTGTCATTGTAGAAGAGCAAGAAGTGTTCTGCAGCTCCCTGCATCTACATCTGAGTTAGGTATCTAAGCTTCCATTACAATCAACCCAGATCAGGGGCATGATCTAATTGCCTAAATATGGGTGATTAGTGCCCTTTGAGACCCTCTAAGTATTTGAAGTATCCATGTGGGATTGACAGATCTCATACCAGAAAGCTGTGCCTCCTAGAGTGTCATACGGAGGCCAGTTAGGGAGGGATGCAGTAGATCATCTATAGTGGCACAAACATCTACATATGAACAACTGTGTTGAGCCCTTGACCAATGCAATCGCTAGAGGTAGAAAACACCTGAATTTTGGTGTCTATGATCTGAAAATGAATGCCCATCCCAAGAATCTGATGTTTTCTCAGATAGGGAGTACTCAGCTGAAAAACAAGAGTATTGTATTTTTGTCCTGGCTCCTGGAACTGTTAATGAATTTAAATTAAACTGCTAAATAATTGTTAATTATTAATTTAAAGTATTACCCATGAAAATCCTCCTTGGAAAAAGAGATAAAAAATTGACTTCCTCCCTTTCCAACTTTAGTGCTTGAACTATGGAGCAGCAGTGTAACATTCTTCCTTGCTTGGTCAGTTTTTTTGGCCTAAAGAAATCATTTTCATATTTCTACTACAAAGGGGCACAATTCCAACATGAGATATGAAGTTAAAGGAGATATTGAATGAGCTTTCCCATTTATAAGTGTTTCATCTGTCAAGTTATTTATTAAAAGCAGATGCAGGCAATGTTATCAGTGCTGTTTTTAAACTCTGTGGTTAGTGTTCACACTGCGGACATGCTCAGAGTTTAAGCAGAAGAAATAGTTATCCTTCTGCTGAATTTACAAATTCCACCATGGGTTAATCAGCACTTGACTGCACAGGCTAAGAGAGTAGTGGGAATTAGAAGCTCTGTTTGAAGTTCCTTCACTGCAAAAGTTGGTATTGACATTTGACACCTATCCTGTTTCAGTTACCTCAGAACTCTTTGCAGCTACCCTAAGCATAATACTGAAGTTTGGCATTGCACATGTATGTAACAAAAATAGATTGTATTAAGTATGCTTTTGTTTGTTTACAGTTTTATTGTTAACAGTAAGTATTCATCTCTGTAACGGGTTAATACTCTTATTTCAAACTGGAACCTCACTACAGTTATTTTCTGAGCTGTGTTTTACTTAACATACGAGTTCTTGGTTATTGTATTGGCATTGTATTGGGCCAGGGAATGTATAAGCATATCCTTGAAACGTTCTGTTTCTATATCTGTTTCTATAATTAAAATAATTCTATAGAAATGGTATGAAAATAAACCTACAAATATTGTAGATTACTTTGACAACTGTTATGGCAGAGGAAAATAAATATGAAAAACTGAAATGCAAAAAGCCAGCTAGAGCTTAACTCTGGATTCTAAAAAAATAATTTGCTACATTTGGAGGACCAATTTGAAATAAAAAAATTGTGCAAGGAATAATTTAATAATTAGGTTTATTTATGATAGATAGTTCTGTTTTGTTTTTCTTGGGAAGGGGTCAAACTTTAAAGATACTTGTTTCAAGGAAATCATTTGTCATCAATGTGTTTTACTGTTCAGTGTTTGAAAGGATTTTTGTTTTAATATCCCTGAAAGCTTTGTGATCCAAAAATTCATACACTACAGATGTTGGCGTTTTCCCCAGAAGCTTAGTCTCTTTGTTATTTTGTGGATTAATTGTGTCTTTGGTTTGCTAATCGATAGAACTACAAAGTTTGGTTTGTAGGCAAGCAAACAAGCAGCTTGATCCTGGGAAGTTTGAATCACATTTGACATGTATTACCATACCTATTTCACATACATTGATCAACCTTTTCATAGCCTTATTTGGTATAATTTCACTTCATAACATATTAAGTATCGTGAAATTGCTGTAGATATATTTTAAAAATAGCTTAAAAATTATGTAGCATTCTTCAAGGCTTCATCTGTAGTAATAAACTGAGGAGGACAACATCATAGTTCCACGTACATCACCATCCACTTTATTAAATTGTTAACATAGTCTCCGATGTGGTTTTAACCTATGTCAACTATTCCCTCAACAATGACCAAGTATGTTTTAGGACTGAGCACAGGTGGAAGGTATTCTTCCTTGGAATTTAGAAATGATCACCATGTTTGAGGGATAAGACACTTTAGACATATTAGTCCTACAGGTGATTGAACATGGAAAAGTGTTTCCCATATATACGTCTATAGCATTTTATGAAAAAGAATATCATTTCATCCTTTTTCTTCTTTGAGATATGAAAGGCCATGGTGATTACTTCCTTCCCCCCCCACCAGATTCTGTTATTAACTCAAGTACAGATAGATATTTTTGTTAGTTGATAGGTACATTCTCTTAGATCTGAGCATCTTTGATTTTACATTTAAATTAAGAATTTAAGCTCCACTTCTGTAAAAAACACCTGTTTTTAGGAGAGAGGTTTAAAGAAGTGCTCTTTTGACATTTTCCTTTGACAATAGAAGGTTTTTAACAGTGTGTGGTTTCCTGTTTCTTTGTGGAAAACAATTTCAGTTTTGTAGATAAAATCTGTGCCAGTGTTTACAATAGGCAGAGATATTTTTGGACCTGACACTTCTGAATAAGTCTGTGTGAAAACTAAGAGCTGTTTTCCCACCTTTGGTTTCCCCACCAAGTGTAAGGAAAACTTCTCCAGTCTGTCTTCTTTAATATAAACACATAAGCAATGTATATATATATATATATATATATATATAAAAAGCCAGAGACCGTCTTATGCTATGGTCCTGTAAAGTTACTTAACAGTAATATAGTGATTATGATAATTGTGTAATAAGGAATGAATTAGTATTACGTCCCACTGCAAAAACTTTATCTTCTGGGACAAAGTGAACTATATATGGAAAATGCTAATTATGTCATTTAATACACTTTTGAAAGCTCATTGCATTGTTAGAACTTAGTCTGTGATATGTAGAAATAGATAATGTGCTTAGAAGAGGTAGAGAGAGGGAGAGGTGAAATGAAAGGATGGAAGTGAAACTGTTCCCTCCAAAAGCTGCAGGCTTTCCCAAACAGAAAAAAGGTTCTTGAAGACAACATTCATTTGATACTTCAAAAGGTATTGGACAGCATTCAGTGCAAGTAAGAGGTCTGCCAGGAAATTTGTAGGATGGAATATATTCCATTAATTAAGTGTACAGTCACTCATAAGCCACCAGAAACTTAGTTGGATGTGAATTAATTCCTGAATGCATTTACTTAATTAAGTCTTGTTCAGTAATACTTCCCCATGGAACCACTGTCTAATTTTGGTTCAGCTGGGAGGTAGGGTGATGTAGCATTATAAGGAACAGCTGAAAGAAGATAATTTCTTATGATTTTAGGGCTACAGTGCATTGAAATTTGTTACGAGACTGCCAAATTTTAAACAGAAGCCTGGAAAATAAAAGAAGGAGTAATAGATTCTCAGGACTGTGCCTTAGCTTTTGAGAACAGTGTCTAGACATGAGAGAATGTCAATGTCACAGTAAACCCAGAATGAAAAGTAAATCAATAAAGTCTATCCTTAGCCTTGAGCGCTTTTATAAAAATATTCCAAGGGGAAAGCAAAATTTGATAGATGTGGTCTATCCAGAATTTATCTATAAGTAGAATTTTATCAGAAATAAAACCTTAGATTGCCTTAAATACCCSTATATACCTAAACTGCCTACAAATACATATTAGAATGTAATTGACATCCTCCTGGGTAGACATTTTCTCCAGCTGTGTTCTTGAATGATAAATCGGCATGCTTGGATAAATCAGTTATTTACTATTTAAGTGGGATAATAGTAGTATTATCTAAGTTATTAATACTTAGTATTAAATTAATAACTAATATTTAATATTAATGCTTAATATTAAATTAATAACTAAGTTATTTACTACTTCCTCCTGAGAGAAAGGAGACACCACCTGTGTAGTTACCACTAAGAATATAAACATTTTTGTACATGCAGAGTTTAAAACAAACCAGATTGTTTAAAAAACTTTGACAGATATGGATTCAAAGGGAGGCCAGCCTCTTCACTGATGTTAGTTACAATATTTCGAGTGTCCTTGCCTGATTTTGCAAGCCTGGGAGACCAACTGTAGACATAAAAGAGAGGCTTTATATCTGAGTTAATCTAGACAAAAGGTTATGAAAAATTCCCCATTGTAATTTCTTTTTTTTTTATTTTATGCACATCTATGATAAAAAGCTAGACCACCAAAGTGTTCTGTCTGCCTGAGCCAGAGTGCACTCCAGTGTTATGATCATTCAAGTGTCTGGCATAGTTCCTGGCCAAAATGCATCACGACCACCTGCCTTTTGAAGGCAACCAACACTATGATCAGATAAAATGTATTTCCACAGGAATCCTTGCAAAAATAAACTAATCAAAGTAGCTGGAGTTACAGCTGACCATTACTGTAGGTTAAAATGTGCAGGTTTAGATTTTAATAACTGTTACAGTCTCCATGTGATGCGCATAAATATGTATGGATTTAAGTATGTGTCTTAAGACCTTTCTGTGTGCCAGAAAGCCTTCAGTGTCACCAGCAGTGACTGGAAGATCTTTCTGTCTACCTGACTTGTGTAGTACAAACTTGCCACGAGAATGTGCTGTTTTAGCCTTTGGATGTGGTAGAGAGTGTGCCATGGAGTTAAGGTACTGGTTAAGATGACCCAGAGACTGATCTACAGATTAAGCATACTATTATGAAGAGGAGAATGCTATGTTACTGTGAGGTGCTGAACCATAAAACATTCAAGCTAGGCTAAAATTATTTGCAGATACAATACTTTACTCATAACATCAAAAATAGTCAGCACAGATATAAACACTTGTAAGAGGTGCAGAAATAAAAGAAAAGCTGGTTAGTGTATTTACAGTAAGTTATCAGAATGATCTCTCTCTCTCCTCCTTGTTCTAATGACTTTATGTGTTCCTCCTGAAGAGGTGGCAATCAGGCTTTCAGTCTTTATATCCCAACTTGAATTATTTGGAAATCTTCATCAGCAAAGTCATTCACAGGAAAGAGTCTTAAAGAGCTACTATGAAAGAACACCTTCTGGATCACTTCCTAGAGTGTACGTTCAGGTAGATTTGGATCTCAAAGCACACCCTTTTTCCCTTTTATTTTTGGAAGAGCCTGTTTACTCCTTCAGCCCGTCTCACCTCACTGAATTCTCCCAGTAGGTCACAAAAATGTATTCTTTCATCCTAAAATTTATTCTGTTTCCTCCTTCTCTTGGAGATAATTGGGCCACTCTCTTTATTAGAATAAATGTTAGTTTACTTCTTTAGGAAAGGAATGTTCCTTTTGTTAGAGTAGGAACTGTCATATGCACGTAAATGGCTGATAAACAACCTTGTATTGAATTGAGTTGTAAAACAGTTCTCTTTTCTTTGGTGACTGTGTGTTGTATTTCAGTATGAAATATACCTTTCACTCAACTGTGTGATATGGTGAACTAACTTGTGACTGGATATGTCTATATTGCTATATAAAATAGGACCAAAGACTACTCTTTGTCTATAAGTTAAGTGGCACATTTAGGCCCCATTTCTACTATAAGGCCCTTGGCCGTTGGTCCTTTTTGTGACACTGAGGTCCTAATATGCAATTATTGTTTTATATGTTTCCCTTTGTTCAACTCAAAGTGTTTGAGAAAAAGTGAAGTTTATGCAGTTGCCTGCCAGAATAGTGTTTACACAGCATGAAATTTTTGGCATGTGTTATATTCCTTAGAATGTGACATGAAGATCTGTGGAAGTGCTTGAGAGTACAACATTTTTTGGACCAGCTGGAAGACTGTATGGGAGAGAGGAGCGAAACCTGGTGCAGTGCTGGAAATGCTCCCTCTYTGGTACTATCCTTTAAACCATTGTCTCAGAAGTCCTAGTGACACTGGCTAAATATGCCAGGGAGCTTTCTAGTGATTAAAAAATATAGAAAATCAATGAACTAGTAATTAAGATCTTTCATTAGTGCTGTGTTATTTAGCAGAATGGGCATAGGCATTGACGACATACAAAAATGGAAATGAACATCTCTGGGATTGTAGGGTGTATGCTGTGATTAATCCCCAAACTCTTCCTTCTAAGCATACAATAAACTCACTATCAGTAAAGTCCTGACCAGAGAATATTTTGAGAGTGGGACGCTTACTTGTTTCAACAGGGAGATACTAACATAGATACACTAATTCAAACATAAAACCAAAGCAATTTGAAAACAAAAGGATAAATTACATTTCTTATCTAGGCTTATATTTTTAACTTATTTCTTTGCAATATGTCAAATACTTTCTATGCAATGTTGCGACAATGCATCTGGCATCATCATTATAGCTATAAATAGTATTACAGAGTTTCTGGGTTTTGAACTGTATAGCAAACAAGATTACACACAATCACAGAATCACAGAATGGTTGAGGTTGGAAGGGACCTCTGGAGATCATCTAGTCCAACTCCCCTGCTCAAGCAGGGTCACTTAGAGCACATTGCATAGGATTGCATCCAGGCGGGTTTTGAATATCTCCAGAGAAGGAGACTCCACAACCTCTCGGGGCAACCTGTTCCAGTGCTCTGTCACCCTCACAGTGAAAAAGTTTTTCCTCATGTTCAGATGGAACTTCCCGTGTTTCAGTTTGTGCCCGTTGCCTCGCGTCCTGTCGCTCGGCACCACTGAAAAGAGTCTGGYYCCATCCTCTYGACACCCTCCCTTCAGATACTTGWACACRYTGATAAGATCTCCTCTCAGCCTTCTCTTCTCCARGCTAAACAGGCCCAGCTCTCTCAGCCTTTCCTCACAAGAGAGATGCTCCAGTCCCCTAATCATCTTTGTAGCCCTTCGCTGGACTTGCTCCAGTAGTGCCACATCCCTCTTGTACTGGGGAGCCCAGAACTGGACGCAGTACTCCAGGTGTGGCCTCACCAGGGCTGAGTAGAGGGGGAGGATCACCTCCCTCCACCTGCTGGCAACACTCTTTCTGATGCAGCTCAGGATACCATTGGCCTTCTTGGCCACAAGGGCACATTGCTGCCTCATGCTTAACTTGGTGTCCACCAGCACTCCCGGGTCCTTCTCCGCAGAGCTGTTTTCCAGCAGGAAATGGATTACAATCCATTTTATTATTTTTAGAAACAATATCATGTACAAATATACTTGTCACTGCTCTTAGTGCTTTTTTTAATACTATACTTCTAGAAGAATTAATAATTCAGGAAGATTTTTCAGATTTTTTTTTTTTGGTCCATGTTAACAGAAACATTCAAGCCAATTTTTTATTGTACAGTATGATTACAGATAAGATATCAGTTGTTCTTTTTCTTAGTAGATAGTTGTA
Organism: Apteryx rowi; assembly: GCF_003343035.1. Classification (NCBI taxonomy): domain Eukaryota; kingdom Metazoa; phylum Chordata; class Aves; order Apterygiformes; family Apterygidae; genus Apteryx; species Apteryx rowi. The sequence goes on along the minus strand of NW_020447278.1, from coordinate 44,166 downwards.
CCAGCAGTATGTAGCCAGATTTTCAAAAGTTTGTCTGAGGTAGCTGTCCAATGGCTGGGCTCTTTTGTCTCAGCATTGCTTTTGTTAGTAATGGTATTAAATGGTTGATAATGAAAACTGCATCTCCTGGCACAACTGCTGCACTTATACTTTTGCATCTGTAATGCTGCTGTAGCTTGGTCCTAGCCCAGAATCCTTCCTCTCATGCTTTTCAAAAGATTCATTAATCATAAGAATGAAGCAAAAATTTCAAATGGTGAAGCATATCATGACATATCAATGAATGCCACTGCAACGAAGGGAAGCCGTGACAGGATACCTGTTTTGTTCACTGTTCTCCGGACATTATTCTGCCATACTCTCTTAAATACAGCGTAGCTTTGTATAAGAGGAGGAGCATATTGCTTGTTTGCTTTATCTTGTTTGCTAAAATTCAGATCAGAGGAAATCTTCTGGAGTAAAAGATGATTGTGCCCTTCCTAAAAGTAAATGGCATGCCTACAGGAAAATATATTCAAGGGTGCAGGCAATGAGAGATACTTCAAATGGAGAGAGTGCAGCACAGCAAGAGGTGGAAGCATGCTGAGAAGAAAGTGGATTAAGAGGATATGAAGGCCTCCAAGGAGATGAGAAAAACGCTACATTTCCTAGGAACTTAGAGTGGATTTCTTGAAGTGTTTTACAACCTAGGAAGTCTTTCAAAGTGCTGGGTTAAGAGCAAAACTGGAGAGAAAGATCCCCCTTCCTTTTCCCAGAAGGACGTAGAAGAAAGCAAAGATTTGCCTGCAAAATATTTTCAGTTATTTCTGTTGTATAAAGTGGAAGTTGCAAAACAGAGCCAAAGACTGATCTGGCCATTTAGTTGCATAAGCATGAGGGAGCTGTGCTTCAGTTAAAGGAAAAGAGTTTAACATCTCAGCCTGTTTCAGTAGAACTGGCTGTTAAAATCAGAGTCAATTCATAAACTGCCCATAGAAAAGCACCCCAAAGCTTGTCTTCTCACTGCTGCTACACCTCCTTTCAGGAGCTTTATTGCCAATGCTGAATTCCTGTTAGCTTCTTATCTCTTTTCCATCTGTCTTCTTAGACTCATTCCTGGCCCAACCCACTTGATCTGTGCACCTCTCTTAAGAACCAACTTTTATTGTTCTAGAAGCGTTATTTCATACAGAAAAGAGATACAGACTTTTTCTTATTCTGAAATTCTTCCCCTCCTCTTTAATCACTTTCTGTAATGCTTGCCCAGGAAGGGGTTGAACTGAGAAGTCTGTGTCCACTAGAAATCACACCAGAGTAAAAGTTTATTTGGGACCATCAAAGTATAGATACTCCTTATACAAGATTTCTTTGTGTAGGCAGACAGCAAAAGTGTTACCCCCACCTCCAGGCTTCCCCTGAGTACTTGCATGAGTATTTGGTGTCATCGACATTTACCATGCTAACTGCCTAATTCTGACCTATTCCTGTCAATTATAGATGTATGTCATTCACTGTGACATTCCACAATGATGTCTGCACCTTGTGTACAGTTTTAATGTAGATAAAAGCTCTCCTCAAGAGTTTTGTAACAAATTAAATCAAATTAAATGTGGAAAATAAATTGTATGCAAACACTTCTCATGCTCCTAAACATGGTTGGCTGTTTGTGAAGCAAACAATTTTGGCCCTGGCCTTATTCTGATTTTCAGCCATAATAGACCCTCTATTTTTTTCATGGCATTTCAAGGTAGGTCCAATTTCTTGGCAGTTTCAGAAGAGATTGTCTCCCAACAATGGGTAAAAATGTATAGAAAATCTTTCTATAACCGATCCACCTCATAAACACTTTTAATTGAAACTTCATGCAGTTATGTTTTATGAGTATGTATTCACTGAACCAATTTAAGAGAGTTACTCATGCAGCCTATGCAGAGTCTCACAGTTACATAGAGTGCAGTCTTTCCTGTCTCATAAAAATCTAATTCTGTTACACGATCAATAATCAAAGCAGCACAACACATTGCTGTTTCCAAAACTTGATATACTGTGCCACAAATGTGACATGCTACAACAGCATCAGTTCCATTTTTTTTATTTCCTTCTGTAGAAAATTATTTGTTTATGCTACCATTGCATCCTATCTAAGAATTCAGAAGACTGCTGAATGAATATATACAACTGTGTTTACTGAGATGCAAATACACTGCCTGAGTGGAAGGCATAATCACCTTATGATGTATTTAAAGGATGCAATGATGCTACTCTTACAGAACCACACAATACTGTAACATAAATTTTCCAGTATGTATGAACATATATTTCATAGGTGAGTAAATGTGTGTGTGTGTGTGTGTGTTTGTGTGTGTGTGTGTCTTTGAAGAGACTTAAGAATCTAGATGCAATTATAAAAGCTATCTGGATGCAAATTCAGGGGTATGCCCTCTTGGCAAAATGTATTCTTTGTATCCCTATTGATAACAATGATTAGGGGAAGAAAGGATTTCTCAGCATACAAGCAAAAAATTCTGTTCTACATAATTCTTTCCCTTTTTCTTTTTCTCTTTTCCCTTTCCCTGCCATGATCATTATAATAGCCGAGAACCTCTTTAATCAGACAGATTAATATTTGATGCATATATAGTCTCTTGTTCTCTCCCCAGTGACAAATATATGTACAGTGTCATACGCTGGATTATTGTTATTTTTTTAATCCAATATACTTTACATTTGTTTATGTTAGAAAAGGCAAGGATAAACTGAGGTGGAAAAGGTAAGTTTTATGATGGTCTTCTTTCACTTAGAGACTTCATGCTACTACATCAGACTAATATCCAAGAAAACAGTGTACACACAGGTTATATTTTCTGTTATTTATCAAATGCTCTTTTCTGTTCAGGAAAAAAATGTATTGCTGGTTTCCTTTATCCTTGCAAATTTAGTCAGTCCTAAGAATTACAGGCCCAGACTACTGAGGTGCTTGAAGATAGGTATGATAGATACAATCCCTGTAGCCAGTGCAACTATTCAGTCAAGTTCCAGTTATTTATTTCTTTAGTCCTTTGACTATGAAATTCATAACACTTGGCATTCATATGTAGTTACTGAAAAAATATTGCAGAGAAGTATATCCAAATAAATAAATTAGACATTAGCATTGTTATTAAAAGCATCAAAATAAACAAAGTTCTAAGAAAGTTCCAACAAACAGAAAGTTTAAAAAGTTCTAAGAAGGGTCTAAGTTCTGTGCCATACTTACAATCCAAGTGTGTCAGAAACATGAGGAATAGATGGCTAGATGTGATGTCATCCTTGCAAATAGGACCTCCAAAAGTCTTATCCTTTTTATCTTACATTAAATAGTTTTCATAATCATTAATTAACAAAATATGATATATATGACCCTTAAGAAATTAGGAATACTATATTCTGTTGGTTGCTATAACTTACATGTATTTCAAAGTTAGTGTATTGTGTTTATTGATTCTTTGCTATTTTGTGATTAAAAGAAATTGCTGTATAACATTCTGACTTATCTGTTCACACCTTATGCAAACTGTGTTCTCATGACTTCTTTACTATTACAAATATTGATTCTGTTTTGGTTTTGTAATGAAGATTGAAACAAAATCTAACTTGTACTGACTTCAAGACTTGTCATCTTCTAGAGTACCCTGTTCTCTGATTAGGAGAACAACAGTAGCTCGTACTTCCCATTTGTTCCTAGTAAAGGTTAAGCTTTTCCTCATTTTGTCAAATATCTTATCTTCTGAAATACTTTTCCTTTAATCATGATTTAGCTGGACAGTACTTATGACAAGTACAAATCAGAATTTCTTGAGCCTGAAGGCTTCTAGTTAGGCATATCAGAGCTTGGTATGTTCCATCTGAATAATGGCAAAAGTGTAAATAGTTGATTATAACCAGAGAGGGGGTGGAATGGGATTGTCTGTTATAGGTATGGATCTTAAGACTAAACTACTGTGTACAACTCTTCAAATGTTTTCTCTTATTACAAGCCTATTTTCTGTCTTACTTGAATTGATCATCGATCAGGCATTCATCATCTTTGGAAAGAACTTGTCAAGATGCAGGACAAATTGGTAATAGTGATACAATCATACGTGGTAAGAAGATAGAGTTTTTTGTCTTTTGCACTTGTCTGACACACAGGTCTGTGTTGCCTCATTAATTCATTCAGTAGGTAAATGTTAAATAACATCAGTGAAAACTGATTATCTAAGACTCTACAATTAAAAAGTTTTTTAATAGAAGTGTGGTTTCCATTAGGACTTATTGGGTGTTTCTCTGAAGAGCATTTACCTCTAGGTTATAGGGATTCATTTCCCTATTTTTTTGCCATGTCTCCCATGTGAGAATATGTTATTTTATGACTGATAATGCTTAGTGGTTTGGAGAGATTCAGGAGGATGGTAATGAACATCTTTCCTAAATTTATTGACAGCAGTAAATTATCATGCAGCATACTAATACTGTTTCAGTTGGATGTCCACACTAGATTTAGATTTTTATAGGTGTACACTGTTCCCTCCCACCCCCCAAATAGAAAAGCTCGAAGCTGGCCTTTGATTTGCCTCTTTGTGACCAGACTCAAGGATGGAATATCTGATACTGGATTATAGATGGCTAGAACTAATTTATGCAGTGTGGGTTTCTTCAGAGATGTGCTTGCTTGTGTCTCCTGTGTTGATGTCGTTGCTCTATGTCTCTAATAGAATGTCAGAGAATGCAACGATTATCCCGGAAGTTTTTGAGGACCCATACCTGACAAAAAACATAGTAATAACTCTGACTTAAGACAGAATTGCTCTCTTTATCTAGACCATCATGACCACAGCAGTGGGGACAGCAGAAAAATATTAGGAAATATCTTTAAAGGATGTAAATGAGTTGATACAAATCACTAGTAATATAATTAGCTTATGAAATTTTATCCTAAATGAAAAACAATGCTGTTGCAAAAATGGTGTGGTCAGCTCAAGCAAAAGAGGAAATTGTCTTTAGATTTATTTTGTGAATACCCTGACAACCTCTGATTAGCTCACACTCACTAGAAATCATATTCATCCTTTCTATAAATAACAAAAATCACAGGGAATTAGTTTATCAATGAATGTTCAGTGACTGCTTTAATAATTTGTTGTTTAAATAAGCAAACACAGCTGGACACAAAAATTGATTCTTGCTTCTTGTATACAGCTTTATTTTGTAGAACTTCCTTACCAAATGGCACTCAGTAAAATTTTGATAGCTGAAGGAGACACAGAAATTTGAAAATGACTCTCACAGTAAAATCTGTCCAGCATCTCATAGGCAGGCCTTAGGCCATCTAAACAGCAGAATAGTAAGCAGTACGTTACTTGAAAATACAAAAGGTAATATACCATTGCTATGACAAGTGATCTGGTTTTAAAAGCATCTTCAAAAACATGCTATCATGCTTTTCCTTTTTCCTTGCTTCCTCTGTTTGGAAAACACATGACTAGTGTTTGTTTGGACTTGGGAGACAGATATCTTTCTTTTTTAAGAGCCATGTATTTCAATATGTACAATTTATAAGGTAGAGTTTGAGATTATTTTTCCTGTAGCTTTTAAAAAAAGTTACATGAAATATCCCTTATGTTTCAGCTAAGTCTGCCATTTTTTAAAGTGCTTTGTCTCAGATGCAGGACAAATATGACAGAGTCAAATATGCTGTCTTTTTTTACACAATAGATCATTTCAAGGAAACCTATACAGTAAAGATATTTTGAAAAAAAAAATTGTAAACAAAATGCCCTTGTGTAGCAGAAATACATTTATTACCAGTAAGACAATCAAAATAAAAACACATTTTATTTGGGTGAGCCATACACTTAAGTTAAACATGTCATTGTTTTTTCTTTTTTTTTTCCTTTGTACATTGCCAGTCTTTATTACACCTAGACACAGAGTGTTGTTTTTTTTTTTTTTTTCCCAGCCTTTTCATGCATTAAAGATATTTTATCTGGCAACACATAAATTTTTCACCTTATGTTCAGGCAGAGAAAGAGGATTGTCTGGAAGGAGAGAGAAAAATCAAAAGTGGAAGAAAAGTCCATTTAGTTATATCGTAAAAGTGTCTTAATGGATGTGCCACCACAGTGATCTGCAAATAAAGGGGATGATGCAGTCCACTGATTTTAGTAAAAACATGTTCTCTGAGATTTTAACGGTATGTACTTTTCAAGTATAGTTGATTAAATCAATTCCGTCCTACAAAGATTGGCTTGCACATCAACAGCCCAGTATCTTTTACTATTTTGAGGAATCAAAGGAGCCAAGAGACAAGAAGATCTCACCAGCTTGCTATAGTGGCCCTGTCATTTAGTCATAGCTTCAGGACACAGGAACAGGAACAGGAAGGATCACTGCTGAAGCACTGCTGTTCTCTAGATAAGTTTAACTGAAGAAATACCTTTTGGCTCTTACCATACCTCCAATGCAGCAGAAGCAAAGTCTGTGTTACAGATTGCCGAATCTGAAAGTCCCATAGATGCAAGGCTGCTGCAGCTCTATCTCTTCGGGTTCAGCCAATAGCAAAGCTGAGCATTTATTCCTGATACACAAGTATGGATGTGCAAACAACATGCACACATGACTAGTCACACAGATTAAGACAGGCAACGGTGCCTTACCAGCACCCACATAAACACACAACACTAAACAGCACAAACAGCATGGTCAGCCTGATCCTGTTCCTGCTCTCCATCTGATCCGGCTTGGAGTCTGCTTGTGGAATATATACATATATATATGCACACAATATGTATCACACCAGTAGCTGGTTTCAGTCCGCGCAGCACCTGTCCCCCAGGTCCCCTGGGCTCCCCTGTTGCCCTAGTTGCTTGTGTGGATACACAAGCCCCTGAGGTTCTCAGTTCCGCTCCAGTTCCTGGTACTCAGACTTCTTACCCTACTCACCAGCTGTTCCAGCTTGAAGTTGACTATCATTAACATGTTCACATTCAGAATAGAAGGCACACCCACATAGAAGATAGAAATAGGATTTAATGAGAATATAGGATAGACCTTGTAGGGCTGAGACAAGCATATGCACTAGCCACCTGTACAGTTGGCTAGCCACTTCTATATTTCTCTCCCTCTATTTCCACATGCTTGTTCCTCCTTGATCCACCTTAATCCCTCCATTTCCCTATCTTCAGCCCTTCCCTTAAATATCCCATAATGTCTTGCACATTCCCACTCTTCCCCAAAAATGTCCCATAGTAAGTTTTACACAGTCCCCAAATTGCTTCCCCGCTGCATCCCATAATAAGTCCTGTGCCCCTGAAGGTGATCATTTCTTTTGTCTGCAAGGAGTTCCTGGAAGAGAGTTTCTTTGGTTGACTAATCTTGTGGGGTCTCACTTTAGGGAGAGTGGTCTCATTATTCTTTTTTGACAGTCTTAGGAGTAGCCAGTTTGATGTGGTCTGTTTTCACTGATTATATTATTGGGGTTCCTCCACCTGTCATTGTTCATCTAACCTTTACCAGGTCTTTTTATTTTTAGCCTTTGGTTACATAACCTAACACTTCTTTTTTAAAGATTGGAAAACTTGATCTGTCGTAACCCTGAGGCTTAACTAAACAGAATCAAACCAGCTAGCCAACCAACCAAATGAAAAAGAAACGTTTTAAAATAAACTCCTCAAAACAGAAAGAGCTTCTGAGAAATTAACGTATCCATAGTCTATATTAGTTATCTTTTCAGGTTCCTTGTAGGTCAACAGAGTAGGTTTAATGTGATATTCCAGTCCCTAATTCACCCTTTCTCTTATGTGTCAATCTTTAGAACTTTGTCATGGGATCAAATGAAAAATTAATGCTACATACATCAGAGGTATCTATCTATAGTCTACAAAGGTGGGGAATTATCCGAGATGGGATTTGATTAACTAAACATAGATGTTTACTTTAGGATGTGATTAATTTTGCTGTGAAAGATGACAAAATGTGTATCATTCTGAAGTAAACATTCACATTTGGTCAGAAGAATTCCTTTCTAAAAGTAAATAAAAGTAAAAAAAAGTAAAAAAAGTAAAAAGGAATTCCTTTCCCTTCACTGACTACAGAGGGAGTCAAGGTTAGAAGTAGGTATTTGGGGCTCAGTTCGATTGCTGAAATATAGATGTCTGGTGCCATTTCAAGATACTGTAGAGCATCTGAGACAACAGCATGGGGTTGGAAAATATAACACAGGCTCTGAAGAAGATGGAGCTCCTGGAGTCCAGGGACTTGGACATCTCAAATGACACTAGACACCTATGTTTAAGCAACTAAGCCTCACCCTTACACTTTGGATTTCCACACTGAGAAGTGATGAATCCACTTCTACAGTCTTAAATAAGAAATAGATAAGGAGTCTAGTAAACTCCTATCAAATGTCAATTTCTGTAGTACTTTGCACTTTAGATTTTGTTTTGGATCAGGTAACAGTTCAGCATAATACAGCTTCTAACAGCACATGTTTGAGGAGGTCTTTTTAATTAAAAAAATAACAACTGAGTTCTAATGTCTTTGAATCTTCAATTTTCATTTGTGTCTCATGAATATAATTATGCATAAGTAAAATACTATATTTTAAAAATGATTTTATCTACACACAAGCAAAATCATTGTAGTTTGACAAATAACTTTCACGTTCAAGGGGCATAACTTTAAATAAACAGCATTTTTTTCATCCTATTTTTTCTGTAATTCAATATTATCTCTTCCTTGGCAGTCTAATAATTTGGTAATGCAAGTAAGACCAAATGGATATAGAATTGCATATATTTTCAAAAGATTAGTCAAATGCTCTGTCTGAATTAAAAAATTCTCTGGTAGAATTCAGTATTCTTCTAGGCTAAAAAAAGGAATTGGATACATTCTCCCATGAACTCTAAATGAGTTTAAGCATTTCTGTGAAATACATTGACATTTTATATTCCATTTACTCAGATAAGTTGAAGTGAGCAAGAAGACTGTTTATCATTAGAAAGATGACTACTGGGATGTTTCATCTCTACAGTTAAAAAGAAAATTAGGAATATCAATTTATATCAATTCTGTGTTGATATTGTATGACTCTGTTATTTTCAAACCTGTTTTTATACTTCTAAGCACTTATACTTGATAGACTTTTTATAAATCACTTGAAGTCAAAACCAGACATTTAACTGGGAGAAGGTTGGCACTTCAGTAAAAAGATTTAGCTTGATAGAAAGAATATTCAAAGTTATCTAGTTCAGTGATCAAGTAGGGGACAGAGGGACTTAAAGAAGATTAAGTAAATTTAGGTGTAGGTGAAGTGCTTAAAGTTAGGTAGATTTGGTTTCTCTTGCAGAGTTTGATATTTAAAAAATACCATGAGTTTGTACACGTGTAAGTAGTAGAGACAAGTTCTGATGTTGTTCACCTCAAATAGACATCTAAATAAATTACCAGATTTTAAAGGGTCTAACCAGAAAGAAGCTGCTGATCAAAAAAAAAAAAAAAAAAGTTGTTGGTAATCTTCACAGATAATCCTAATGTTTTATCTTCCCAGCTGCAGCTTGTGGTCATTACCTCTTGTATCATCTGAAACAATCAAGATGAATTTGACTCCGTCATCTTGAAATGAATTCCCAGATAGTTGTATGTTGCTATTAGATTGTCACTCAAAGCTTCTTTTTGGAAGAGTAAGCGAGCCGAGCTTCTGCAGCCTCTTTTTTTCTATGTCATGTGGTCTGGGCCACTCAACATCTTGGTAGTCCTTCACTTGACCCTTTCTGATTTCTCCATATCCCTCTCAAACAGGAGATCCGAACTGGAATTGAATATTCCAAATGAGGCTCCCCAGTGCCATGTAGAGGGAAAGAATAGCTTCCTTTGATCTGTTGGATCTACATTTTGTCCTCTTAGTGTATCCCAGGACACAGTTTGCCCTATGTTCAGTGAGGGTGCACTCTTGGCTCATATCCAGCTTGTAGTGCTCCATTCAGGTCCTTCTCAGCAGGGCTATGAAACAGCCAGTCAGTTCTGGCCAGTATCAGCTTGTCGGGTTATTTTGCCTCAAGTGCAAAATTTTTCTTATTGTACCTCAGGAGGTTTTTGCTGGCCCAGTCTTGCAGTTTGTTTATGTTCCTCTGGGTTGAAGCTCTACTGCTCAACATTGCAATTAGGACCCTAATTTAGTATTGTATGAAAATTTGTTGAGGGTATATTCTCTGTTGATGACGATGTTGAAAAATATGGACCTCAGTATAACACCAGAATACTTCATTTATTACCAGCCACCAGCAGGACATCAAGTCATTGTTCACCATCCTTTGAGTCCAGTGGTCCAGTCAACTATCAGCACAGAGAAAGCTGTTTATGATACCCCTACTCTGTTAGATACAAAATGGGAATGGTGTGGGAGACAGCACTGCAAAAGTTCAAGTAGATTGAAACAAAAGAACAAATGAAAAGAATAATGCATCAGTTAAGTAGGATGCAAAAAATAGGCAACAAAATGTTAAAGCCTGAAATTAAGGTGGTCATCCATAATTCATGTTTTTTATGGTAATCATTGGGGTGTTGTTCTGCTAGAGTGCAAATTATAAGAGTTACATGGTAAACCATAATGCTAGACATCAAATAAGGAAATATGTTAAATTATTAAAATAATAGAGACCAGTTAGGAAGCACAATGGAAATGAAAGAATATGAATTCATAGTTCTCAAGGGGAGTGGCAGAGCAGATACATTTCTAAACATGATAAAATTAGCTTTTTTGAGAAAAATAGCCATAGAAGCCACAAGAGGGAACATAAATTTATGACCAAGGCACAGGAAATCAACCTGTTCTGTTACCTTCCTATGCTTAATAGGTAGGCAAGGTGCAGAAATAAGCAACAATTTATAGTTCTACCGGTGGTCCCTACACAATTTAGCAGAGTATCCACATGAAAAACAGGCCTGTCAAGACAGGCTGTACCTGTAGCTGTACCTTCTCCCCAGCCATATAAGCCAGGAAAATCTGAGAGATCTCTGCACATAAAAGGTCATGGGACCAAATGGGATGCATCCAAAGATGCTGAGCTGACTAATGTCCTTGCAAAACTGGTCTCCAGCACCTTTGAAATTGTGGAGACTGGAGGAGGGTCTTGAAGACGAGAGAAAGGCAAATGTTGCACCCATCTCAAAAAGAGCAAAGACTACAGGCTGGTTCAGCCTCACTTAGGTCCCTGGGAAAATCATAGAGCAAGTCCTGTTGGAAGCCATTTCTGCATCTCCTGTGAAGGACAAGAGGTGACTGGGAGTAGTCAGAATGGATTTACTAGGGGTAAACTTCCTGACCAACCTCATCGACTTCTATGATGAGATGATTAGATCTGTGGATGAGGTGAAAGCAACAGATGTCATCAACATTTACTTTAGCAAGGCTTTCAGCACAGGTTCCCCAAGCATCCTTGCATTCAAGTTGGATGTTATGGTCTAGATGTATTGGCTTCTAGACGGGTGAAACTGACACCACACTTGATTATTTATCTTGTGTATTTAGATGCTAAGAGCTGGATCACTCTTTACTTTTAGAATATACCCAGAGAGGARGAGAAGGGCACTTTTTTGCATAACTCTGTTAATTAATGAAATAACCAGTGTTTGACACTCTAATCATTAAATGCTTCACACCATGGAAAACTTCAAAACTTCCTCTCCTGGTTGAACAACTGTATGGTCAGTGAAATAGAAGTAATGTTTTGAGAAGGGCAGTAAATAATGGAAGTGTAACTTAGGACCCCTCTGGTTAGGTTGCATAGTTAGAATATAGCAGCCTATATTCCTTATCCTTGCTCCCTACTACTTTTTTTTTTTTTTCATCATATTTATTTGTCACCTTGAAACAAAATTAGCCCAGGCAAGTTTTCTCTGCTCTTCAGGAGAAACTATCCATGATCTCTGAAAATATATTAGTCTCTGAACAGTGAAAATTGAGTGTTTTATTGGGAGAGAGCCATTTTGATCGATTGCCAATGTCTAAAGTGTATGATCTTGGAGAGAAATAGACTGTTSCCTTACCTGATGGCTAGCTTATAATATTTTCAGTACTGACTGCATTAAATGTTATTGGGTATAATCACTTTTGCCATCATTGTCATATTGAGAGGTTGATAATAATACTGAGAGCACTCTGCCTGCTTTTGGTGTTTAAGTAATATATATATATATAAACTATTCTGAGCAGGCTGACTGAGTACTGGGAGTCCTTACTGGTATAGAAAGATAGATTTCTTTCTTTCAAACTTTGAACTGGAAATAAATGCAAATTTATATGACTTAGCCTCTGGATTTGCACAGAGCTACAGTCTAGTCATTTGTGCCAAATATCACAAAACCATAAGAACTCTACAAGGCTCGGCAAGATTCTATAAAAATGGAAGATTCTGAGGATCTTCGGAGAAATTTTTTTGCTCCAGAGAGAAGTGTACAAGATAAGATAATAAGAATCAGCAGAAAAAATAGTGGTTCCCTGTTGGGAATTTTTACCGGTGGAAAACACTTAAAGAGTGTTTTTCATTTAGATAGAGCACTTCAAATAGCAGATAATAAGAATGAGATTCAGTTCACTTAAGTTTAGCTGTCTAAAATGCGTTTCCTGAACACAACTAGAGATCTAGGCTGCTGTTGTAGTCGTTTGGTGGAATAGGCAACTGCTGGAGGAAGTTTAGTCCACCTGTCTACATGGGAAAAAACACCTCTACTTCAGTATTAACAGATCTGGGAGTGTTTCTGAATTCCCCCATCCTAGTGCAACCCTTAGCCATATTCTGTCTGCATGCAGAAATTGGACCCTATGTCCATGGGAAGGAACCATTGAGCTGGAGTGCACTGTAATAGATTCTTTAATTGATTATCAAAAAAACTAAATACTGCATAAACCTAGATACAAATATTTCCTTTTGCTGATGACAGAGAGATGCTAGATGGGTATTTTAAATTAGACATCTAATGTCACACATTGAAATTAAGATGGTGTACTGGAAAAAAAAAAAGGAAGAGATCAGGTGAAAGGTTAGGAAAGAAAGTAATTTTGATACTTTTAACAAGAGGTTAGGTATTTTCATACATAGGGTAGGAAAAAGGAGCACTATGTAGTCTAAATTTGAGTGGAAAGTCTTTCTTACTTTTGCACTACAGTTACTGCAAGAACTGTGCTTCATCTAGATAGGAAATTAAATGAGGCCAGATTAAAAAAAAAAAAAAGTGCTAATGAAAGAAGTTAGATAACAAGGAGATTTAACAAATACTTCAAGTTGTCATGGTGTCATGGTTAAGACCAGATAGCAGTGAGGAGACTAAATGGAACTGGATACCAAAATCACAGATTTTAATCACAGCTAATTAATTTAATTAATCACAGATATATGCAATTTTACTAATTACATGACTTTCCTGTCCCATGGGAGAGACAGTGCAGTCCAGAAGAAAGTTGGGTGGGTCAGGGTAGTGGTACTAGCTGTACTGTCTGCATCACAGAATCACAGCATGGTTGAGGTTGGAAGGAAACTCTGGAGATCATCTAGTCCGACCCCCTACTCAAGCAAGGTCACCTACAGCAGGTTGCCCAGGACCATGTCCAGTTGTGTTTTGAATATTTCTAAGGATGGAAACTCCACAAATCGTCTGGACAAAATGTTCCAGTGCTCGGTCTCCCTCACAGTAATGAAGTTTTTTCTTCTTGTGCTTCAGTTTATGCCCGTTGCCTCTTGTCCTGTCAGTGGGCACCACTGAGGAGTCTGGCCCCATCCTCTTGACACCCTCCCTTCAGATATTTATATGCATTAATAAGATCCCCCCCCCAGAGTCTTCTCTTCTCCAGGCTGAAGCCCTCATCCCAGCTCTCTCAGCCTTTCCTCATATGAGAGAGGCTCCAGTCCCTTAACCATCTTACCAGCCCTTCAATGGACTTGCTCCAGTAGCTCTTTGTCTCTCTTGTGTTGGGGACCCCAGAACTGGACCTAGCACTCCAGATGTGGCCTCACCAGGGCTGAGCAGAGGGGAAGGATCACCTCCCTTGACTGGCTAGCAACGCTCTTCTTAATGAAGCCCAGATTAACATTGGTCTTCTGTGCTGCAAGGGCATGTTTCTGGCTCATGTTCAACTTGTTGTCCACCAGGACCCCAGATGGACTGGCTTTCCAGCCAGTAAGCTCCCAGCCTGTCCTGGTGCAAGGAGTTACTCCTCTCCAGGTGCAGAACTTTGCACTTAACTGTGTTGAACTTTATGAGGTCCCTCTCTGCCCGTTTCTCCAGCTTGTTGAGGTCTTTCTGAATGGCAGCACAACCCCCTGGTGTATCAGCCACTCCTCCCAGTTTTGTATTGTCAGCAAACTTGCAGAGGGTGCATTCTGTCCCATCATCTAGGTCATTAATGAAGACACTGAACAGGACTGGACCCAGTATTGACCCCTGGGGGACACCACTGTCCTTCAGATCAGCCAGTGATCACAACACTCTGAGCTCAGCCATTTAGCCAGTTTTCAGTCCATCTCACTGTCCAGTTATCTAGCCCATACTTCATCATTTTGTCTATGAGGATGTTATGAGAGACAGTGTCAAAATCCTTACTGAGGTCTCCCCATATCTACCCAGCCAGTCATTTTATTGTAGAAGTCTACCAGATTGATGAAGCATGATTTCCCCCTTGTGAATCCATGCTGACTACTCCCAATCACCTTCTTGTCCACTGTAAGGTGCAAACCAGGCACGCACCTGCTGTGAACCAGCTGCTAATAGTTATTCCGTTCCCTAGGTCTCATTAGAACTAAGCCAAAATAACATCTCCACTTACCAACACATCTAGTAGTGTGCAAGTCAGGTTCTCACCAGCAGCTGTTTTGTTTTACCAATCCACTTCTATTAGTGTACACTAATAGCTAATGTAGACATAACTGTAGTGAATCAACCCTTCTCAGGTAAGGGTCTGGTTTTTTAGTGGAAGGCTCCTAATATTCCACCCAGGCACATATGTTCAGCTTCAGTTAGATGTAAGAAATCCCTAGTCATCTAACTGGACAGGATCTCCCTCTAAAGGCCTATAAAGGCAGCTAGCTCTCTCCGTTGTCCGTTTAGGAAACATGGACATTCTGAATCCTAGATGCCTAATTTTTAGATGTAATTTAGGACAGAGTAGATCCTTGCACTTAGCTAATATGCTTTATTTACGGCTGTGGAGGGTCATGACAGGGTTAAACTAGTGGAAAGTTGCAAGTAGCAAGCAACAGGAGCCTCAGACAAACGTACCCAAGGACACCGGTGCAGGTGGGAATGATACATCCTGAGAAAGTACAGATAAACTAGCAGAAGGCAGTGGGAACCAAGGTTAAGGGCAAGACAGTCTTTCCAAACAAGTAGCAGAGTACAAGGCGTGACTGCTGCGTGCGTGATCGGTGCAATGACTGGCTACCTGTGACATAATCTGCATGATGATTGGCTTAGCAAAGTGTGTCTGTGAAACCACTGAAGCAGCTAACTTTTTAAATATGCTCAGAAATAAACAATAAATGTCTCAGGACGCAAACCCCCCTGAGTCCGTGCCATTCATCTGCCACATATGGCCACTGCTTTTAAGAGTCAGCTAAAAAGAGGATATAAATTGGAAAAAAAAAAAAAAAAAAGACATTGCTATGGATCTAGCTCCTGAGGAGATCTACAGTGACTCAATTACTTGCCTACACTAGAAACCAAGTTGCTTTGACAAAATAAAGAAAAGAAATGTGAAAAAATAAAATCTAGTCTTGTTCAAGAGAATGGCCTTCAGGGAGTTGCAATGTGATACCAGTCATACATGAAATCCTGGCATTCATGTCATTATGAAAAAAACAAAAAAAAACAAAAAACCCCCCCAAACTTCCACAATGGCTCATTTACTATTTCCACACTCTTTACTGATTTCTTTTTCCTGAACATGAGACACTTGTGTAGACCATATTTTTTCCTGGTGTAAAATGGTTTAAATGGATGTAACATTACTAAATTAAAGTAATGGCCTCAGTTTATACCAGCCATGAATTTTCCTGTACATTAAAAGAAAAAAAGCTGGTCATTTTTAACCTAAGAATTCATTGCATTGATTATATAAAATTTATTAAAAAAACAGCATAGAATCATAGCAGGTAAAAGAATAAAATGACTACATTATGCAGAGGAATATTTTGACTATAATTATGATTATGCTAACGAATTAAAATGTTTAATAACACTCTATTTGTGTGTCTTTAAATTACATCTATAGGGCAAAAGGGAAGAAAGAAATACTGCCTTCCTTTTTGCCCTCATTTTTATTTCACAAGGACTATAGAATTATATCAGGCATGATCTTTACAACATTCTGAACATATTAGGAGTGGCTAGCTTTTATGTACTGGAAATGCACTTCACTAATCAATGCACTAGTACAGTACTGTGGTTAATGGAAATCTGATGTCTTTTAAAAAGTGAATCATTGCAGAAAAACACTCTGCTTGCAGTTGTAGTATCTGTTATTTAATCTTATATGAAGCTCATAGACTAAAGTGTTGAGAGATTAATCTGTAGTTTACCACATACTCAAATAATTTTGTGGTTCCTGGACAAATCTCTAATTGTTAACAGTTCCATTTCTAAATTTTACAATTATGAACTAGCTTGTGCATTCTCTATGTTCTTAAAATGGACATTTGCATAACATTGGCTAATTAAATCCTAGTTTAGATAGATTCTTTCTTCCCATTGCAGCTGGCTTAGCTGTCTATTTCCAGTATCCCTAATCATACAGGATTTATGGCGCTTTACTGAAAGACATAGTATATTTTTTCTGTACAATGGGAAATATATTGAGCATTTTCCTCAGCACCACATCTGGCATTTTATCTTCACTGTTATTGAGAAATAAAATCATACTGGTAGGCAGAATAAGGTGAGCTACATCTTCCTCTTCCTGAACTGTTTTCAGATGGAAGTCCTTACATTCAACAACTGCAGTTACACTGTGCTGTCTTGAGTGTACTCTTGAGATAACTATGAAATGTGTTCTGACTTTTCTGTATGGGATAAAATACTCTTACAAGGTGATGCCAAGAGATTATTGGCATATAATGCATGGAACTGCATACAGATTTGAGTCACCGCTTAGAGTCATATTTTATCTGCAGTTTTTAGAGAGAAAAAAAAAATCTTTAATGTTCTTACTAAACTTTGTATGTAACCAATGGGTTTATATGTCCTTCCCACAATACTTAACGCAGTACACAGACTTTCAAAAGCATTACTGGGATTTCTGAGATATATAGTCCTCAAGATGTACTTGGGGATGAATCAAGGGATGAAACCTATCCTTATTAATTAGAGTTTGTCCATACTGGGGACTGAAATACAGTTCATTTCAATCAGTTTCATTTCAGTAGCTTACAATGAAGTACCTCAGGCAGTCTAGCCACAGCATACAAATTATTTCAGTCTAGACTGCTTCATGTATATGAGTCAGATTTTATAAAGCAAGTGCAGAGTATGTGTCTTTCTACTGGAAGATATGAAGTCTTTTGTGAGGCACTCAGTCAGAAATTCATATGGTAAAGGATTACAGGATTAATTCATGGCTTTGTAAAGCAACTCAGAAGAAATCTTTGCTTCCTGTTAGTCTTCGTAGGTACTTCTTTTATTTTGAGTAGAATAATTTATTTTGTTTATATTTTCTTTTTCTTTTATGAGTATTATCTGCTACAATATTTGTTTACTTAAGACTTTATTCTTTACATGCCATTGCCAAAACATTTTCTCAGAGGAACGTCAGCAAATGGAGAGACCAAAGAAAGTTTCAAGTGGTCACCTGTCAAAAGCTGAATCCTTCCCATTGTATGGAAACTTAAGCTAGGTCTAAACTGATGTAGAAAAGTCGAGTAGAAAATGCTTGTTGAGCCAAGTGTAAGAGTTACATCTCTTGGATATAATCCTTTACTGTTTTATTTTTAATCTTTTATTCTTCCCCTTGCTCTTTCTTTAACCCTTCTCCTTCCCTGAAGGTAGTGAGCTGGTTACTTACTAACCATTGCATCAAAGATAATGATAAAAATGAGGACTATGAGACAGAATCAGTATTTCTGTTCTGAAGTTTATCAAATTAAAGTTTGAACTTTAATATGATATTTAGTTTTTGCAAGGTGCGCATATGGCCATTGTCTCTGGATCAGAGTAGATTTGAAGAACTGCCACTTTTTTAAAGTCGGTTAAGTTCTTACCTGTTTTAGCAAAGGAATTGCACTGACTAATGAAAATACTTCAAAACAGTTTAGACATCAATAACGCTTATACTGCAGATAGTCACTAAGCACTGAATAAAGGACAAGCAAGTAAAGACTTTATTTCAAAAAATAAGGAAATGAGTTAGCATGTTAATATGTTTTTTTGCCCTTGGTTTTCTCAAGAGTTAAATTTGACGATTATCTACAGAAAACAGTGAGAAGGTTAAATAGTAAAGGCCAACAGAAATAAAGAAATAAGGTTTATTTATTTATTTTAAAGTTTTGTATTAACATAATGCAAGTTCCAAGTATGACAATATATATGCAGTTTATGAACTTTTAATAAAAGTAATAAAATCAAAGAATAAGGAGTTGTTTGAACTCAAATCTGCCTAATTATAAAATAAAATTTGAACTTTAGAGCAAAGACAGTGTTGGCACTATGTGGAGAGTCATGACAGGGTTAAACTGGAGGAAAGTTGCAAGTAGCAAGCCGTGGGAAAAAGAGAAGCAAGTAGCAAGGTACAAGGAGTTACAAGTAGCAGAGTGTGTGGGAAAGGAGAAGCAAGTAACAAAGTACAAGGCATGATCTCCTCGTGCGTGATCCACGTAATGATTGGCTACCTGTGACATAATCAGTATGAGGATTGGCTTAGCAAAGTGTGTCTGTAAAACCGCTGAAACAGCTAACTTCTCAGTATAAATATGTTCAGAAATAAACAATAAATGTCGCAAGATGCACCACCTCTTGAGTCCGTGAAATCATTCACTACGACACTATATGTGACAATGGTTCTCAACACAGAGAAGTTTGGCCTCTCTTCTCACATTGGATCTGTTCTGAAACTGTAGAAAAGTGTGTAGAAAAAATATATTTTAACTTTTTTTTTAAATGGATGAAAATCCTTTTTTTTCCAGCTGTGTTGAAATCAGTTTGCTCCTCTATAAAAACCAACAAAGTGTCATTCAAACTGTCTTTAACTTCTATTAGCAGAAGTTATGCTTCTGCACTTCTAGGAAAATAGAGCTTCTCAGGGCACAGAAGTTCAAAACTGATGGAGAGATTATTGACCAGCCTAGACATACTATGGTTAATTCAACATTATAAATCAAGGGGAGGAATTTACATTTCACTTACAGCACAATTGCGACAGGAATCGACAGTTTTGAATTATATTCCATTCTTGCCCTTGGTAGATTTGTAAAGTTACTGTAAAGCAAGATCTATCCCTTTTCAAGGCTTTTCCCTTTGTGTTTCTCAGAATATTTTCAGCGTGTGCACTGTCTGTTCTTTTTTTTTTTTTTTTTTTTCCTTTTTTTACCACCTCAAAAATTTCTTGTATATATCCTTGGGATTTTTATCTGTTTTTGTTGTTGTTGTTGTTGTTGTTTTTTTAACTTTTTTTATAATAACTTTTTTTGTTAGACTTCTCTTTGCCAGTAAAGCAAGCCAATCAATACTGAAAATGTAAAAATAAAATATCCAACTGTGGACATTTGTTTTGCAGCATCTTTTTTCTTTTCTCTTTTCAGGTCACCAAATCATATTTCATGGTCAGATTCTTCTCTCCTTCATTTATTCTTTTTTTTTTTTTCTTCTTGTTTTGTGAGTATCCTCAAGCAAAGCCAAAGCATAATAATAATAATTATGGCTTTAATGTGTCATAGCTGTTTGTCTCATTAATCCTAGCAAGGCCAAAAGAGTCAATGTTGTGTTTTAGACTATTCTTACACTGTCTATTAATTTGTGTGCTGTATGCTCACAGTCCGTGTAGGTTTAGTTCACTTTTTTTTTTTTTTTTTTTTTTTAAGATAAGGTCAGTGTATAGTGAACTTAAAAAATTTTAATTTAATTTAATTTAAAACAAAACAAAACAGAATCTGTTTCTCTGCCTATTTGTTATGATGCTAGCAACCCAGTGGTTTAACCTCTGTGATATTTGAACATATAGAGGCAGTAGAAACATTCGTGCTAGCGTGAACCTGGTGTTATATAAATGACTGTAATAATTCCAATAACAAAAATGCTGAACTTTGCAGTCTTAGCATACCTGCAGATAAATGTGAGATCAAAGTTCAACAGATCAAATATCCTGATTTGTTTCAGAGTGAAGCAACTGGGAAGTAAATAATTTATTTTGATTTTCATTTTTATCTAGGAAGAACTTGTCATCAAACAAGACTTGTATTTTAATTCTGTTTTCCTGAGCCAGGATTAAGCACATGATGTCAGGAAGATGTCATATCTTAGGGGTATCTTTTGCAAAATGACTTAAGTGTGTTGCCATCACAAACGATCCTTCTTTTTTTGTAATTTCCTTTCCTAAATAAATCAACTTTTTCAGTCTATTACCAATGGAAGATTTTAACAGATTCTTTATGCTCCACTGGCCAGATTTCTTAAATAAACTTATAGGCAGTTCATACTTCCATAAATTCTGCTATCCCATTTATTCATTTTTTCATCAAAGTTAGTCTGCTATAGTTAAAATGTTTTTTGTCTCTCATTTTAAGGATTCCTTTTATTGATGTCTATTTACTTGCAAGTTGTCAAAAATTAATGTAATTTATGTCTTGACCATATGTCATTAAAAGCAAAGTAAAAGATCAAAAGTTAATGACACAATTCAATTATTAATGTCTTTTTTTTTTTTAGGAAGCAGAACATTATACACTAGTATTGGAACTTGTTAGCCCAGGATCTGGTTGTTAAGATGAAATTAAGTCATAAAATTCTTCTTCCGGGGCAAGTTCATTATTTAATTTCATTAATTTTGTTTGCCTTCTCTCTCCTACTATAAGAAAATCTTTTTATATTTGTAAGCTCTATTTATTGTTATATAGGAACAGTCAGGCCTGTTTGGTTTATGTGAAAGGATCTTGGAATCTGTGAACAGTAAAGGACATCCAGCTGAGTTGAACAGTTAGTGTGGTCCCTAGAAAGAGTTAAGTGGCTGTTGGTTAAGATTGTGTAATAACATGTAGAAAGAACAGCAAAATGTACTACACAGTCTATTTCCATGATTTCTCTTGAGGAATTCTGTGACACTGTGAAGGAGTCATCTGTGGATAAGCTTGCTGGAATGGTTGCTGCCACCAGAAATTTCAATAACAGTGTTTTACAAACTTGTAGAGTTTTAGGAATTGATATGTTCAACTGAAACTATAGAGCTTTTTGGAGAAATTAAACTAATGAAAGCTGACTTATAAATATGCTCTCAAATTTGCATATATGAATAAAATCAGGCATAGGAGATGGATAATTTAGTTTTGAGCTTAGCAAATGTGTAAAATTTAATATTACACAATAAGTCCTCTGTGGTTTTGACTCCCAAAGTCAATTATTGAGGTCAATATTTTTTGGTTTATTCCTAGTAAATGATTTCTCCAAAGGGACAAATTTGAAAAAAGGATCATATAATTACAGCACACACTTAATTTAAACTTGCTTTCAATGATCAAATAATTTGTCAGGATGCCAGGAAAAGCATTCTGGGTAGAATGTAAAAAAACCCAAAGACTTGCAATACTAATATTGAAGGGGTAGTTAAGTCAGGTACAGTAATGTAGCATGGTTAAACATTCTATTAGTCATAGAATGAGTGATGATTTTAAAACAGCAAAGATATTAGTTATTTTACAATACTTTTTAATATAATTCCAGATAATGAATTTTTATTGTTAATATTTGTTCACATCCAAAGCTTTGTTTTAAATTTGAACTTCCCCAAACTGGGAAATAAAAAGTTTTCATAATTTGCATCAGACCACTCTGAAGACAGATCAAGCATATTATTAGGAGTCATCAGAATGTTCAGTATGTTTCCTAAGGCCTATTTCTTTTGTAATTTGTCTTTGCATGCTGTTGTAAAATGAAATGTAGTGCGCACAGTAAACACTATTTTCATTTAGGTATGTATCACTTTCAGAAGTATAATGTAATCTAAAAGTGTCATTTAGGACATGATTTAACTCATATAAAGAGTCAAGGAAGATAAACAAACTCATGTACGCAAAAATTTTGTCATTCTTAAACACAGCACATGCCCATGCTGTAGACATGAGTGAGTGTGAGTATGAAACTACAATGCATAAACAACACCCTGAACATAAAATCAATCTTCAACAATTTTTAAAAGTTTCAGAGCCATTTTCTTTTTTTTCAGTTAAAATATGTTGCTTTTAAAATTCTTACAAGTTGATTAAAAGAAAACAGTCTAAAGCAATAGCTAAAAAATCATATCCTAGACAAATAGAATGTTTCAAGCTGTGTCAGTCAACAACTATTTTAATGAAGATAGTATAGTTCCCCTGGGTTTACAAGATGCAACTTGGATCAGAATCTACCTCAGAGACACTAACAGTGATTTGAAATGACATCAAAGCTGACAGTCATTTTTCTCATGTAATTTTGGATTTTAGAAGCACAAAGTGTAGTTTGTTTAGAGACAAATAGTTAGATGGAAGGATTATACATACAAAGAAATATTTCATGTAAGAATTCAATCACAAAATGGACAAAATGGACATAATATGCAGTAACACTGGACAGATGTCTGATTCATAGGTTATGATACAAATTAGTCCTGCCCCATTGTACCATATGAAAGGCTTAGAAGCAGTTTCCAATTTAGTGTAAATATTCTTGCTTTAAAGTCTGTTTCCAAAGGGTATGGCAAGGACATCTAAAGAAGAGATTTAAAGATTTCTGTATGAATTGAACCTTGGTGCAGACAAGCAATCTGATGTTTTACCGTATCTGCTAGCATCTTCTTAAAATTCCCATATGAATTATAATCTGTTATATTAATACAAACAATCTTAATATTAATATAAACTTGGTAGCAGAGCTAACTGAAACTGAAGAATTGAATCTGATCTGTATAAAAACAGTAATTTAATAATAAACTACATTTTATCTAAACTTTTGACTCTAAACAACAGTTCTCATACAGCTTTTAAAAATCTATCTCCTATAGCAGGCTCAACATCCTACCTTTCTAAAGGGATCCCTAAATATTGACATTGTCTGAGGACTAGACAGAGATAGCTAAATTTGTACTTAGTTAGTTTTTCTTCTGCAAAACATTAAACTCCTTTTTGGAAGAACAGAATGACAAGAATAGTAATAGCTTACTTCAAGAAAGAAAGAAAATGCTATCATGGCACCTCAAATGGCGCTGTGTATCTAAACAGTTATAATAGTCAGTGTATTCGATGAAGGCTTAGAAAACTATTCATTTACCCTGAAGTAGAAATCTATGTTTGGTCACCTGGATCATTCTCTCGGCTGTGTTTACTGTGTTGACCAGGGATTCAGTTCAGCTGCCTATGGGTATACATCTAATGCCATCTGACACTTCCTAAGATAACCAAGACAGAATCTGCACAGGACTGATAAATAGGATACAAGACCTAGGGCAGAGGCAGTTGAAGACAAGGTGAAATGGCCTAGGTTGTCTCAAATGGCATGAGATGCTACATTAAACAAATAAATGGAGCCCAAGATCTCTCTTGACTATTATAGGAACTTACACCTCAAGGAGTGAGACAACTGCCTATACATAAGAGTGTGTCGACCTCTTACACACCCTAGCTCATCTGAGACAGCTTCAGCTGTGGCTGGTAGACAGTACAGATGCCCTACAGGACACCTCAGTCCATCTAAAGATGCAGCTTGAGGTCAGACAGAATGCCATATAGCATCTACAAAAGCACTGGATACCTATGTTTAGAAAACTGAATGGGTCCCCTACAGCTAGATGTCTGAGCTGAAACCACTTCTATATTTAGACCTAAATATAAGAGTTTTATTTTGGGGGAACTGATAGTAGATTACCGAGACCTTCTCAGTGTTAGGAGGAGCAAATATCAGGATTTCAGACCTCCAACACTCCTGCCTATTAATATATTCATTCAGTTATATATGTGTATGGCCAATTCTGGATTTCTTAGATACTTGTTTTAAGAATATTAAGAAAATGACCCTAACCGTATGAACAGCCTGTATGCTAATTAACACCTAATGGTAGAAATACAATCCTATAATATAATTTGGGGTATAGGTGGAAATCAGGTTTTGATTGTTGACTCCTTTGTGTTAAATAGTAATATTAATCCTTATTACTTTGGTGAGACACATTGCAAGTAATAGAAATTATTGAAACTGTGTTGAAATTGGAAGCATTAAAACACGGAGCAGATTAGCCATAACAAGAACAGTATGGGGTGTGAGGAGAGGATTGGTCAGCTGCAAAAAAAGTAAAAGTCTTTGAGTAGAGTAATTAAGTGTAGAACAACTAAGTGAAATCAATTCAGTGTTTAATCTACTCACCTACTGATAAATCAGATCTTGCAGTTTCCAAGATACAATTAATTGCAAATACAGATCTGATAAAAAATTCAGTAATTGCCTGTTGAAACATTTCAACAATTAGTCTGTGTTTTTTAAAACTTCTGATAATCAATCTCTTTATTTCATGCTTTTCACTGTTGTGGCATTCCACATGCTGGAATAACTCCACTGATATCAGCAATATTGTGTAGGATTTAATTCTAAATTAGTGCAACAGTGAACAAGTGCTCAAATATCTAAATGTCTCATTAGTAATTGAAATAAAATAGTGTTTCTCATGAGACACTTAACAGGAGAAAAATATCATTTCCATCATGTTAGTACTGGAGGAAAATAGCAATAATAATTGCACCTCTACTATGGAGCAGATAGCCTGCATGATGCTCCTTTTAGTCACAGTCTTGAGATATGCATCATGACTGTACTCAGACATGTCAAGAGGGGACCATCAGGTTCGCCAGCATCTGACTCCTCTGGAATGAAACCTGGGCATGCAGTCAAGGAGGGAGCTGAGGACTCTACAGTAGATCCCTGGTCTGGCCTGTGGGATGCTTGGTGGTGTACACCTGCTTTTTTAATATAAACATAACTTTGGAGATCTGTCTTTCGCTCTTCCTTCCCAAGCCCTAGAAGCCAAATAATTCAGTGGAATAAAAAGCAGTGATAAAGATGTCTTTTATCATTCTTGTGTGATATAAGGAGAGAGGAAAAATTTGTGAATCTTCTCACTGAAATAAATTGTGTAATTTAAGTTCTTGATTTTCTAGATGAAAAACTACCTAGCAGCTATTTATCTGCACAGGAATCCTATATACTTTTTCCCCCAATTCAGAGATCCAAATGAAGAAATAATTTCTCTAACACAAATGCATTGAATAAATTTGAGATGCTGCTTCCAGGTTTTACAGATGTGAGTTTACAGATTCATAGCTATACAGGTCTAGAAGTCCAAATAAAGCAAATCTAAAATACATTTATTTCTTCTAGTATGTCAACCATATTGATTAATATATTCTAGTTTTGTCATTTCTGAATTACAGCTTTGAAAAATATTGTGGGAAACGAACAGGTATCTAAGAAACTTTTGATAGAGAAGTGTTTTGTGGCACAAAATGTTGTATTTGAATGAAAAACACGTCACATCCTGTAACTGTAGTTATAGTTTTAATAGTTTTAGTGGCATGTGAATGTTAATGAATACATGACCACATGAAAATGTTACCCCTTAAAATGTGTGGTCATTCTAAGAAAAACAAGAACCATAACCAGAATCTGATCTTATTTATATCCACTGAGCTTATAGAAGTTTTCTCTTTGTAAAACCATTAACATTAAAATGAATTTACTTTTTAAGTAATTTTCTTTGAATGTGGAAATTACATTATTCTACCACAGATAAAACCAGTAAAATGCTATTTCAACCAGTTTCTATGTAGAACTAGCACAACTAGCAGATTAGCTGAATATGAACAAGAATTTTATTGTCAAGTTCACTGCTAGAAAAACTACCGATTAGAGAGGAAATAATGGATATTTTCTTATAAAAATATACCAAAAATTATTATTAGAATTGAAATTATTGTTAGAATTGTTACCTGTTTTTAGTGTACCTTGCAGGCAAGAGACCTGAGTTAGACGAACTTTATATTCCTGTTCTCATTTGAAGCTTCCCTAAAGTTTGATTAATGAGCTGCAATAATGATACTGAAACAAGGATTTTTGTTTGTTTGTTTCAAGACAGCTGTCGTAACGATTTCTAAACCAGAACTCCTGAACCTGCATCAGTTCAAGGGATTTGGATAGGAGAGAAACAAGAAACAAGATGGAGGAAAACTTCATTGTTTTACTTGGCTTTTGCTAGAATGTAGAACCATTGACTTACGCAGTCTTGATGGTTGCAGTCCAATATATAAGCCAATCATGCCTTTTGATATTAGACTTCAAGTCAACATCAGCTCTTGAGTAAAAAAAAAAGTTTTTTTTTTTAATCAACATACAGAATAATAGATAATGTATGTTTATATTTAAGAAGGCAGATAAAGTTAAACATAGTACCTAGATAGAAAACTGAAAATTATCCAATTAGAAAAAAAGCAGTCCATCTCACATTAGGAATTGCTATAACATAAGAATCTGTTTCAGATCACAGAATCACAGAATCACAGAATCGCTGAGGTTGGAAGGGACCTCTGGAGATCATCTAGTCCAACGCCCCCTACTCAAGCAGGGTCACCTAGAGTACATTGCATAGGATCGTGTCCAGGCGGGTTTTGAGTATCTCCAGAGAAGGAGACTCCACCACCTCTCGGGGCAACCTGTTGCAGTGCTCTGCCACCCTCACAG
>NW_020447278.1:0-16311 GCF_003343035.1 Apteryx rowi | reverse complement strand
CATTCCATCATAGAAGGCGATCAGATTGGTTAGGCATGATTTCCCCTTGGTGAAGCCATGCTGACTACTCCTGATCACTTTCTTGTCCTCCACATGCTTGGAGATGGCCTCCAGGATGAGCTGCTCCATCACCTTTCCAGGGATGCAGGTGAGGCTGACTGGCCTGTAGTTCCCTGGGTCCTCCTTCTTGCCCTTTTTGAAGACTTGCTTATTTGATGCACTGATCAAATTAAATTTATTAAGAATCAGAGAGAGGTCATCCTTTTGGCTAAGATCATAAAAGCAAAATGAAAGATAATATCATTTTTGACCTTGTTCAAGAATCCATTCCTTTCTTGTAACATAGAAATCATTTGAGAATTTCTTCAGTCAAAAAGATTGTAGATTAGGATTTTAAGAGATATCTTTTATTTTTTAAATTCATATAATAAGATGTACATATGAATAAATATTTCTTCATTTTCCTTATTTTTCAAATTAAATCAGTGAGACTTAGACAATTTAAGACACATCTGGGTTTGGGGAGGTTTTTTTTTTTTAATTTCTTCTAATGGAAACAAAATGTTCATAGTGCAGTGTGCTGTGAGTTTTTTTTTAATCCCTGTGTTCAGTGAAAAAGAAAAAAATCACACTGATTAATACAATGTTTATGTAGAAGACAGGTTTACAGAGTACTATATTTTAGGTATGCATTCAGAAGAGTACATGAAATCACTCATATTTACTATGACTTACTGGTCATTCCAGTTACAACTTTGTGAAGCATCTTCAGTTTTTGAGTTTTTAGGGGGATGGGGGGAATTGGGAGGCAAATTATTTGTTACTAGCTGCATTTCATTTCTAGAATGACATCAAAACCTGAAGCAAACCTTTCATTTTACTTTATTTATGCCTGACAAGCAAACAAAACAGCACATGAAAATTACAGAACATTGCCTATATGGCAGAAAAATGAACAATTGAAAGATTATACTCCTTGAATGAGTTTCTGGTATGTTCTTTTTCACTGAATCTTTGAATTGCTTGCTTTGCTGGTCCTTGGAAAAACTCCATTGAGACGGAAGATGCTCATACAGGGGGAAAAAAAAAAGTCTTAAAATTGGCAATAATGTTTAAATTATTTTTAGTGGAGATACAATAATATCATTCAAATTCAAACAAGCAAACAAACAAACAAAAAGTTACAGAAAATAATATCCAAGTATCATTGATAAGAAAATTATAGGATAGTGTTGCATAACTGATTTTTTTTCAAGCAGATACGTTGATTTAAATTGTGAATTAGGGCTGAATGCAGAATTTCCATGATTCAGGGAACTATGGGAGCTTTTTTTTTTTTTTTTTGATTAAGATGCCTTTTTTGGCACTCCAATAGATAGCCAAGTGTTTAAATTGAGTATCTGTCAGTAAAATTACTGCAGGAATGCATACAAAAAACCTGCTTTCTCTTACAATCTATACAAACACAATTCATAAAAAGCACTAGACATACAAGATTCATATGAAGTTAGTCATTCAAAGCATTTGTTTTATACACATTGCTTTTGTTGATGTTGCTTAACAAGTGTTGTTAAAGGAAGGGAAAAAGCACTACAAGGAAATGAAGATATTACAGTGTTTGATGACTTGTCTGTGGTAAACAGTATATTTTTCCATCTCTCCAGACATGGCAGTTCTCAGTGCTAAGGCACCTTACTGTAAACAGATCTGCAATGTAAAAGACAGTTCTGGTGAATAGTCTGTGCAACTGGGATTTTTCCAATAAATTCTGATGTCTACACCTGAGCTACTCACCTAACCCTCTTTGTATAGTCATCTATGGAGAAAGGTGTCATCATAGAGTAGATGTCTATTTCTGATCCAATGAATCAAGTATCAAAAGTTCAGAGATAAACAATGCCCACAGTGTAGACCTCTAAATTTGGCTGAGATTAATTTCATCTTGAGACTCATGGAAATGATGAATGATGGCATTAGCATGCATCATTTTATTTAAAATCTTGCATTTATCTTTGCATCAACATCCTGTGCATTTCATGAAATGGCATAAATAAGACAATTTCTCAGCTGCCCAACCTTTGCTCATTCCTTCCTATATTGAGATCATGTTCTCTTTTATTGTCTACCACTTGCCTCCTTTTCAAGATTTCAGCATCTTCCTTCCCTTTTATTGAGTTCAAGCCTCTTAAATGAACTTCATTTTTATTGTGAAAATTATTATAAATATAATTATGCCCTGAGATACCTTTTGGAAAAACCATTTATGCTTTGGAAATCACACTTTCCTAAACATTAATAGAGCATTAGCAAACAGGAGTATAAAAGCATTTTGGCAAATTTATGATTTTCTCATGGAAACATTTTTGTAGTCAGAGAGGTAATGAGGGCAGGTAATTTTGTCTGCAAGGAAGGCAACAGTTATCTAAGTAACTGTAGATACTAAAAGTCAGTACTATGCAACACTCCAGTGAAAGAAAGTCAGCTTGCTTTGTCTCCTAAACTGTAGATTGACTTGAGTATTGTGGAAAAGTAGTTTTCATTACACAGAACAACTTGTTTCAATCAAGGTAACTTTACCTATTTTTTATACAGCATTTACGTCACAGGTCATATCCCAGAGTGAACAATACAGTGTAGTAAGGTACATATAATCTTTAAATTGGACAGAAAACATGCATATTGTGAAGTAAATTTACATGTAATATTTTTGGTATCCTCTGGGTATGTAGTGTACAGACTAACGAGAAGAAAGGCATAGAAGGAAACATAACAGAAGGCTGAAGGTGTAAGTCTGTGTTACATAAATTCTCTCTTACGTGTTGTTCCCTCTCCATTTTTTTTACCCTGTGATATGAAAGCTCAACTCACATCAGCTGTTAGATTTTTATATCTCTACTATCAAACAATCTTGGGGTAACATCTGATGGAACATCAACTAGCCTTTGTCTTACAGAACCGTAGCAATAAAATTCACTGAGACCAAATAAAAACACAAATAAGAGATGGATCAAGCCTCAAAGGTCCTAACAGATCAATAATGTCATTCCCAAAGTGCATTTTAATGGGAAAAACAATACAAAAACTCACTGTAGATAGAGGACAGTACGACAAAAATATCACTCCCTGTAAGTGTCTATTATCAAGAACTGGATTAGTACTTTCTTTTTTCCATTTGTGAAATGTCTGCCATTGGATTACTAGTTTCTGAAATAAAGTATGTGAAATTATTAACCAGGTGTTTTCATTTTTAAAACAAAGAAGCAGACAAACAAATAAATAATTTCCTGGTTCATTATTTGAAATATAGGCTAACAGAATGCTATTTCATTCTAAATTGTCGTATGCCTAGGGGGTAGGATTCGCCCCTTTTACTTTTGATGTCTATGCTGTGGATAGCTGTATCTCAGCTGGACATTTTAGGCTTCCTTTACAATAGAAGAAAACAAAGCATCTAGGATGTGGTTAATTTCATTCTAATATAGATGTCTAAAAGGTCGGATGGCCTAAAAGGGGCTGTATAAAGGAGCCTTAAGGGTCTGTGTTCGGATAAATTCCCAGGTATCTACTGAGTGGTATCCATCAGGTGAAGCAAGCAAAACTATCTGACAGCATTGTTGAAGGTTCAAATATGAAATGAATGGTCTTCTGTTTCTCGCAGATCATGTGGTTTAAAAATTTTGTAATTTTTCCAAACAAATTGGGAACAGTTATAGGAATCTTGCATAGTTACATTTTGGTTCATGGCTCAGAGAAATAGAAGATTATATGCCATTTATATTCCATAATGAGAAGTGCAAAAGTCCAGAAGGGATTTTAGAAAAAAATGTTTAGGAAATTATGTGTTAATGTTCAGGGCTACAACTACACTGTTTAATAAAAGAGGTTAGGATGTAGACTTCAGTGCTGGACTGCTAGTCTTACTGCTTATTGTGAGCTTGTTCCATGGCTTTGTTGTAACTTCTCTAATTTATTCTATCTAAAACAAATTTTCTACAGCAGAGGCTAACCCTAAGTAGCATGGCCACATGCCAGTTTATGTCAGTTGGACCTGAGGCTAAGGATTGATTGCTGGCCCTCTTTTGTTTAGCACGGTAGCCATATTCAAGTAAGTCATTTATTTCTACTTTTTTCTACTCCTATTTGCCCCCACTTGTAAAGAACTTTTTTAAGAACATCTTTTTTCAAAGGAAAATAAGGACTAGGACTAGGACTATCTCTTTTTCTCATATATTCAGGTTTCAGAGCACAGTAAGTAAAGCATTTACCATAGACTTGTCACACAGAACTCTGATTCTGCCTCCTCGTGAAAATCTCTAAATTACTAAAATCATGAGTTAGCATCAAAAGGCATAAACTGGAGAAAAATTTGGTAACACACAAACAGTTCTGTCTGATATTCTAATCTGGCAAAATTTCTACTGCATTCAGTGTCATTTGGCCTGCATAAACAGCATTGCAAAGACCCCCAAAAAACACAACAATCTTTAAGGAAGCATAGATTACTGAAAATGGGTAATCTAAAATTAACCAGATGAATGAATAAAAAGACTTTGCAGTAGTAAATATGCAGTTAAATCTACTTTACTTGCAGCTGTCTTGATAATTTCCAATTAAGCAACTGAAGTCTCTCTAACATATTAGCATATCAATAGGAATATATGTTCATTCTTTATGTAAACGTCTGTTTGTTACATGACAATCAAATTTCACATTTATTCTCCCAGCCTTAGTTTTAAGCTGTATGGGTACCTTCAAGTTAGCATCTTTACATGGATTTGTAATGATAGAGCTAGAGCAAGTATTTTTAGTAAAGCAAATATTATTGCCTATAGATAGATAGATAGACAGACAGACAGACAGACAGATTGACTGATGGAAAGATACTGAAGTGCCGCTAGACTACCTTGAAAGTGTCTGTCCTGTTAAAGCTTTGTCTGAGTAATAAGTAGCATAGTATCAATGAGGTGTACAAGTAGAAATCAGGGGAAGGAATAACACAATGGATTAGGACAATTAAAAAAAAATGGTTCTTTAAAGTGCAAAAAAGGTAACAAGAACAATAACAGGATATTTTGATTAAAATGAGGAAGAAAGAAAATTGTTATTAGAACATGAACATAGGCAGCAAAGAGAAGATGAAAAAACTTGGTGTGGGGGGATGCTCCCAGCTTCCTCCCCCCCCCCCATACACATTTGGTGCCAGTTACAAGTAGCCTGAATTCCTGTGTTTTACACTCCAAAAGGGAGGGTGTCAAGTCTTTGAGATAAGGCCTGCTTGGGCCCCAGGACCTTGAGAAACAAAAGCCTCCTCTCACTGCTGGGGCAGTGCTAATTGCTGTGGTCAGGACTGTCTCCTCCTCATCAGGACCCTGAGAGATAACACCTGCTTCCACTGCTGGGGCCCCACTGCGGACTGGAATTAACTCCTTCCTAGCCCAGCTATGGGATCTCTCCTTGGGACCCCCACTGCAAGAGTCAAGCAGTCATTCGCAGTCACTCAAACTCCTTTCTTCAGTGCTGAAGAGTGCGCGAGGCAGCTAGCCTRCCMTTGGGGGTGTTCGGCCACCCCAACGCCTCGACTCATGACTGTGGGTGCGACGGTCATAGCAACGACGGAGGAGGAGAGTTGAACCCTGCAGCAGCCAAGAGCCAGGACTGCGCCTGCGTGAAGAGAACTGTAACTGGCCTGGCGACTCCACCTCCACCTTCCCCCGAAGGGTACAAACAGGTTGGCCCCGGAGGCCGTCCTTGGCTCTTCGTGGGTGGCAGTGGGTCTGCCAACTCGCGGAGCCCCTCGGGACGGGGACGCCCTCCCGCAGTTACTTCCCTGGGATTGAGTGTACGTTGGCCGCTGAGGCAACGCGTGGGTAAGATCGATCAGAACTGGTTTGCCTAGTTCATTCGTTTGGGTATTTACAGTTAGTATAAATTAGCTATCCTTTTCTGTTTACTAAGTAGTTACTGTTAGCATAACTTTTAGTGTAATTAGAAATAAGTATTCTAGTTGAGCTGAGTTTCTGTTAACAAGAATTCTTGCTTGGTACCATTGCAGCTTCTGTAGTAAATTTTGGTCTTTGAAACAAGTTGTGGAGTCATGCAGTAAATCTCCTCTCCCCCTCCTCCCCTCCCTCGCGCCACACGAAACCCACACGGTCCGGGACTGTAAGATAGTCGGTCGTTCCGCAACACTTGGCTGAAAAAAAGGTGCTATGGAGAAAGAAGGTATGAGAGATTAAAAAGAATAGTTGGAGTTAGAAATAGTCCAGGGATTTTAATAATCAGTCAACACTTCAAATTATCCTAAAGTCCCTGAAAAACAGACTGGAATTTAGTAACATACTGATAAAACCTGTAACATCCTGGTAAAATCTGTATCCCAGAATGTTGAAGAAAATTAATATACACAGCTATACAGACACTTCTGCACCAAAATAAGAATGTAACCCAATGTATTTAATGCCACTTTGCAGTAGTCTTTTTGTTGCAGATAAATCAATGGCTTGAAAACTCTCTGTACTATGCAAAATGAAAGTCAGTACAAATTTGGATACTTTAACTATGGAAAATAACCTTGATTTTTATCCTGCTTAATCATCTAACAGTACCTGAAGAATTAGATGATGAAATTAAAGTTTTGAAGTTACTATTAAACATCCAGTTGTTAATGAAATCAAAGTGATACATATTAGATAAAAAAGGGCAAGTAAGAAATATAAGTAAGTATAATACTGATTTGTATTTTTATTTGCTATAGACCCAAATATGAATTTTTATATAAAATTTCTGATGCTTACAATTTTCAGAATAATTTAAAACTCTTCATGAAAGGCAAGGAAACAATTACAGATTAAGTGCTTAAGGAAAATGTCTTAGAACAACATGGGAACAAATGTGTTCCCTTACAAAAAGTGAAATACGGGGTCCAAGTCTTCTCTTGCTTTTCTTCATGTGAAAGACAATGAAAGTAGAGAAGTGATGTAATTGTACAACAGCAAGAGAATGCAAGTTTATAAGAACGGCTGTACTAGGAGCCAATATTTAGAGAAAAATACATGAAAAATTAAGCATATAATAATGTCCCACTCATATACTTTATCTGACTCCCATGCCAGATTTTTCCAGAAAAAAATAAATGATGTGACAGAGACAATTATTTTCTAGTCACATTTTCTTGTCACTCTGATTTCATAGACTTCTAGCTTACTCCCTTAATTATCAAATCTTGAAAGTCCGTATGACTACAGCAATAATTATACGTCTGAATAGCCCAACTATTTGAAATTAAGAACCTAAAAAGCTAAGTGAATTCAAGTAGTTGCATTCTTTCAATAGTAATTTTAAAAGGCTAAATCTCCAAAGTTCTTTGCACCCACTAGCTACAATGTTCTACTATCTCCAGTAGCAGAAAAAAACAAAAAATCTGTACCCAAATTCATTTGAGTTATTAAGAAAATAAAATAAAACTTTGTATCTGGACTTCCAAGATAACTCTTTTGCCAGGAGTAGGAAAGTAATGTAAAAATCTTTCAATGAGGTTTGCTGACTGTTCTTTTTTAGTGTTTTGTTAAATTTTGATTTATTCCTCTTTCCATTAATAGAATTATTCACTGTAACACAAAGAAAGTGAACAAGTACTTCATATAAAACTCTAAGTTTATTTCTCTCCTTTCAGTTTTAATGGATCATAGTGGACAGTGCTGATCCATTGAATTCGATGTATGTAATAAACAACTGTTTAGAAACACAGAATTTCTTCACAATATCATTGTAATTTAGATGCATTACCTGAGTATTCTTAGACTCTAGTGATCTGAAGAAGAAAGGACATTTTACTTCCCCTCTTAGGAAGACAATAGCATCCTTTCCGTACTAAGGGGATGTTAATGAGAATATAACAACCAAGGCCAGTTCTGATGTAACTATAGAATGTCTACATTCAATTTCAAGAAGGTCTTATTATTGTAGCAGTAAAAAAAACCCTTCTGATTTAGCATTACAAATATGGAGATCTGTCATATAAAACTATAGAAAAATCTGGGGGGGTGGGGGGGCACCATGCACTATGTTTCTGGCTTGTTTTACAGTAAGTGTAGTTTTGCAATATCATAAAAGTACATAAAGATTGGAATTCAATATTTTCCTCTTAAACAGAAGATGAGGAAAGAGTTAACTTCTGCTGTAGTCTACAGTATCTCATGCCAGTAGCATGTACACCACTGTATTTGTCTAAAAACTGTACAAGTTACAAGAGTTAAGCATCAAGAAGAAATTGCTATCCAAGATACACAAAAATAGCTCAGTGAAGGGCATGGTATGATATCTGACAGATTACATCTGGAAACACTTAGAATAAGTATATTCTCTTCAAAGAGGCAAAACTAAGATTGTCTTGTATATGCTAACATGTATTCACCACCATTATTAATACTGACATAACAGAGTGCCATATAACACTATACGGCAAGGCATCATATTTCTTTTTCTTTCATTTTTGGTTTCTTGCATTTCCAAAGTTGTGGCTGCTATCATAGTGAAAGCTTTTGAATGCTTATTTCTGCCTCTAAATTTCAGGTCTGCATTTAGCATGCTGTGAATCTATGCTATCTCCAAGGCCATCAGTGCAAAGCAATCACTCTAATCAGGACATTTCTGAAGCCTTTATTTTTATAAAGCTCAACTTTAATGACCCTATACTTCTTTTCCCACCTTTCAAAAATTTCCCCATTATTTGGCTTTTTATGTGATGGTTGGGAGGTGCACTTATAGCTATTTTCTTTTTCAATGGTTGAGAATTTTTCCAAAATTATTTTATCACAAAGAATTAATTTTCAGCAGCAACAACAAAAAAAAATCTACAAATTGTTTTCTGCTTATAGATAGGGTTCCAGATTCCTAGTTTCTTAAAAACTTAAGTGTAGTGGATGGTTTTTTTTTTTTTAGCATGTACTTATACAAAAATACACATTCACAATGTGCACATACTCGCACACATTTGCTGTAGACCAGGGATACAGAGAAAGAAGCAGAAACAAAATACTGATACGCATGTATCATACGCATGTATCATACGCATGTATCATACGCATGTATCATACGCATGTATCATACGCATGTATCATACGCATGTATCATACCTCTGTTTTTGGATGGTACTATTATTACAGATGAGAAATTTCAAAATCCAGGCCAAAGTATATGTTCTGTTCTTTCTCCCACCTTCCTTATAGTATCATCAGAAACTGAAGAGGGTGTAATTATGGAATCGTTGTAGCACGGTATGACAAACGATTCACTGAATCCACAAGGAGGTAGGACAGAGCACTCTCCATCCACAGTGTGTGTAAGACAGTCTTCCATTAGATGACTTTATACAGCTTTCCCCATTCTCCCAGAAGAATCTGCTGTAGTCAGGGCACTGAATGAATGACATTCACTTAATAATTATTCAGTACTTATTTCCTTAATATTCAATGTATAGCTGAGGCCTTATTTCATGCATATTTCTCAAATGCTTGTCTGAAGACAAAATTATTTTCTTCTGTGGCATTTTCCAAGGTAATAATCACTCTGAAATTTGAGTACTTCACAGACATTCATTAATTAATTTTCACTGTATTGTATGAGCTGAGGTGTAAATATCCTAATTTCACAGATGGCTATCATCTGATAACCAGATATAAAGAAAGGAACGCCACAGAGAATAAATGTTCATAAAATATAAAGGCTCATTATTACATGCTGTGGATCTTATTTCAAGATCAGCAGCATTTCTTCATCACATTTTGCAATACTTTTTTTTTCTTTCTTTCTTTTTCATAATACAGTTTCCAATAGCTTTGTCATTTCTTAGCAGTATGAGCATTTCTGCAAATTGTATCCCAAGATGCTAGTCATACCTAGAAAATAAGAGATTTCTGGCTAGGAGGTGAGAACCTTCCAGGTTAGCTGCTGAAGACTGAGTAACCTAATCTTGCCTTCTCAGCAGCAGGACTGGAAGCCTCTTGCCAGTTTTGTTTTTTGAACACTTTTCCTTTCCTTCAGACAAAATAAGGAGAAAAGAAAAAAAAAAAGACAATTATTTTTTTCTGAAACTAACTTTTTCTGAAAAAAAAAMCCACTTTTCTCCTGAGAGAAAATCATAGTTTAGCATAATTGGCCATTTCAGTTTGTTTTAAGAGAAAGGCTTCAGTTTTCTGACCCTTTTATTCATTTGGCCTTGCCTCCTTTAGCCTGAGCCATAAGACTATCCCTTTTCCTTTCTGCAATCCCAGGAATCATAATGCTTTGCAAATAAAGTTTGCAGAAGCCAGAAATCTGGGGAGATTGATAAATAACTTGGGAGATTATGGATAAACAGTATTCTAAAGCTCAGTTCAGGACATTCTCAATCAGGTAAGTATTTTTATATGACCAAACATAACTGTACATCACATTTATGGAGTCTAATCTAGGGAACAGCGTCGCTAAAAAGGACACAGTGTCCTGAAAATGGTTCTAATGTCAGACTGTGAGTAAAGCCTAAGAGTCATACATGTGTGAACAGGAGAAAGCAGAGTAGAAGCTGTATTTCTTTTGGATTTGGAACTGGTGAGATAGATAGCTAAGATCCTGTGTTTAATTGATATCCACAATTTGGGCAGTATTTGAATAATTGGAAAGAATTCTGACAATGA
Source organism: Apteryx rowi (assembly GCF_003343035.1). NCBI lineage: Eukaryota > Metazoa > Chordata > Aves > Apterygiformes > Apterygidae > Apteryx > Apteryx rowi. The sequence goes on along the minus strand of NW_020447278.1, from coordinate 5,638 downwards.
CGGGAGGACAGAAAGGTGTCCTTCATACTGAAACATTACAAGAGCATTGTTGAGTTACCAAAGGGAAGGTAAAGAGACCGACTTGAACAATGTTTATTACCTTTACATGGAACATACATTTGAAAATAAAGTGGACAAAGTAATAATGGACAAACTCACGATAAGATCTAATAGCAGAAGGATGGATTTATACAGCTACCTTTCTACAATTTTGTCTTGCTTTAACTGCCTGCTAAATAGCATTACACAACTCTAATAGCAGAAGGATGGATTTATACAGCTACCTTTCTACAATTTTGTCTGCTTTAACTGCCTGCTAAATAGCATTACACAACTCTAAATAAGACAAGTTTTCTGTTTTTATTTTAAGCAAAAAGGCAATTCACCAGTATAACAAGACCAGCAAGGGCCATTTTAGATTCTTCCGAAGTGAGAATTTTAAATTTCGACCACATGTTTCCCTAAAGACATGGTCTGTGTAGAACAGAAATTAACTGAGAGAAGCCCCATGGTCAATTTACGTATAGGGGTTGATAATTGCAAAAGGTTCTTCTGCGGTTATAACCTAAAACTCATAAAACATTCAATTTCTACCTTAAACAGAGTTTTGGTTCTTCTAACAAAAGTCTCTTTCGTTATAGTGTCTCAATTCTCCTTTAAAACACAGTCTGTTCATTGAATGATTAAGACATGCAACACAAACGAATGAAACTTGTCTTCCTATGTATTACCTTTTGATTGACTTGTTAACTGAGTTAAGATTTTTGTATAAGCTCTTCTTATACCTACATAATTCAAAATTTTCTTACTAGTAGAAGATCCATATAGTTTATGGTAAATTGTCACAGACTGGGAGTCAACGTTGGGGGAGGGGGAAAAAACCCAAAACAGTATTTATTTCTTTGTTCATTAATGCTTTCATCATGGATAAACCAGTCAAACACTTTCAATTTCTATTATTTCTTTCCAATCAAATGCCTGAATAATCAGAGATTGCTGGCGAGATCTAATGAGAGATACTATGCAGAAATCAGTCTGAAGATGTTGGGAGTCTGTATTGTAAACTGAGGTCTCAGATAAAAGGGCAGAATTGGAGGAAGGTAAAAGGTATCACTCAGGAATGGAAGTAAGTTTGGGAAGCAGGACTAAGTGTCAAGGAAATGCTGCTCAGTTCACCTAGTTTAAACCAAAGCAGGAGCTAAGTGGCTTATTGACTTGTTAATGACATGTAATTAATCATCAGTCAGTGAACCACACATTCGGGATCAATAGCAGCAATAAAACAGATAAACCACAGTACTAGACACTTTGCAATATGCTAATGCATGAATACAGTTTTCTGAACACCCTTCTATAATCCCAAGAAGCTTTAATTCCCCCTACCTGGCACACCTACATGCAGTTACGTGTGTGCTCCCCACCTCTCCCAGCATCCCTGCCCGGGGGGACCGTCAGCTGCTCCGATCCCCATGGCACCCCAGCAATCCTCCTCAATGTGAACAATTGTGGTCTCACAACTGGGTTTGGTGTGTCCCATTCATGCACGCTTTTTGCACTCATTTCTGGCCCAGCAGGTGTTATCTAGGATGTTTAGCCAAGGGTGGACTGTGAGAGCACCCCCACAACACACAAAACACTCTGGAGGAAGAAAGAGAAAATAGGAATACAGTGACACCCAAGTGACAGAGTAGCCAAAAGCAATGCTTGGTTTTACCTCATGTATGTGATGGGCCTGGCAAGCACCTTACCAGCTTTATAGGTCAGTTGTTAATCCCCTAGGAAATTGGATGGATGCATCTTGACATGGACTGAAAGCACATGCACTGGATTCTTCAGATTGTAGCCTGAAGCGATGCTTGGTGAAAACAGTCATGTTTTCTTTTCTGAATATATTCTCTGCTCTCCAGTACTCACAGTGTCTTTTACGTCTTTAAATTCATTTTTAAAAATGTTACCTCCATGTACTTGCTTCCTTTTTTTGCAGTGTGAAAAGATTCAATGAGCTATAGCATCTCCTTCCTTTGTCAAATATAACTGATGTCAGCCAATAGATTTGAAAGTTATTAGGATAGAAATAGGTACTTCAGTCACAAATGCACACAAATGTGTTCATACACAGTGATCACATAAACCTTGTATTTATCATGGCCCTGAGAGCACTCCCAGCCCTCCCTGTCCCAGACCTCAGATCATTCAAAGACTCTGGATTGGAGTGTACTAAAGGGACTCAGTTTTCTGGCCATTTTCTCCAAGTTTGACACTTTCTGTTCATTGAAGCCCAGCCTTGCCCAAAACCTTCCTCTTCCTCAGAGTTGTCCTAGCTATGTTCTCAGCTGTGAAGCCCTATGACAGTGGCCATCAAATCTACGTGGGTGTCTATAATGGACAGAAAAATACTTTTATGTATGGTGGGCATTTCTGTGCCTAGCAGGATATGTTATGTTTTAACTAAACAAAGCATATAATTTCTTCCAGCATGTTTTATTTTTTAAATAAATTTGACAGGTTTTAGTATAAAATTCAGTAGTTTCAAATACTCATATAAATTCTCAATGATTTTCCACTTTTAATGATGTATAGCACTTTTGAATTGATTCATACTTGATTCATACTTTGTTCAAGTTGTCCTGGTGTATTAATTTGAGAAAATATAGACACTTGTTTTAAATATCATTCAATTTTTTGATAAATCTTAGGATATTTTGCACTTATCTATTAATATATCTTAATAGTATTAACACAGCCTTGACTGCAACACTAATGGACTGAAATACTGCATTCATATGAAAGTTAGGAGATTAACTGTTGGTTCATGCTAAAATTGTCATTTGCTATGTGGCAAGAGCTATCAAATTTAAATAATAAAAATAAGGATGAAATTGACGTTTGTGCTGTAGTTACTACAGTCTGCATGTCAGGGCTGTGTGTATCCAACACACTTCATCATTAATTCTCAGGCTGTCTGGGACCTTCCCAGCCATCTCATCATTTACCTAGGTGAGACAATGGACGAGCTAGAGACAAAGTGATTGACAGAACTCTTAACTGACTTTGCAACAAAGTATTTGACTAATTGCTACAGGAGCTCCGCAGGTGGCAAATTCAGACAGTCCCAAAGATTCCCCCAGACAGCTTCTGCAGACAGACATAAAAGTTGTCGTCAATACTTCTCAATGCAGAAGATTGAGATATCATATGTAAAGAACTGTGCAAACCTGGACACTGGAATGATAGAAATAGAGTTAAATAAAATAATGCAGACTGTAAAATCATGGACTGAGGGACTAATAATAAAAACGTCTGATATAAACCGGGACCTTATTATCAGATAATTACTGAGAAGGAAAACTATCTAATTGTAGTACTTCATCACTTGATGACTAGAGAGGTCAACTCAGGCATGAGGAAATCATCAGGAATCCATGTTTTTACCAACAAGACAGTTTAAACAGAAAACCAGGATCACAGAATGGTTAAGGTTGGAAGGGATCTCTGGAGATCATCTAGTCCAACCCCCCTGCTCAAGCAGGGTCACCTAGAACACGTTGCACAGGATCGCATCCAGGTGCATTTTGAATATCTCCAGAGAAGGAGACTCCACAACCTCTCTGGGCAACCCGTTCCAGTGCTCTGTCACCCTCACAGTGAAAAAGTTTTTCCTCATGTTCAGATGGAACTTCCTGTGTTTCAGTTTGTGCCCGTTGCCTCGCGTCCTGTCGCTGGGCACCACTGAAAAGAGTCTGGTCCCATCCTCTCGACACCCTCCCTTCAGATACTTGTACACATTGATAAGATCTCCTCTCAGCCTTCTCTTCTCCAGGCTAAACAGGCCCAGCTCTCTCAGCCTTTCCTCATAAGAGAGATGCTCCAGTCCCCTAATCATCTTTGTAGCCCTTCGCTGGACTTGCTCCAGTAGTGCCACATCCCTCTTGTACTGGGGAGCCCAGAACTGGACGCAGTACTCCAGATGTGGCCTCAGCAGGGCTGAGTAGAGGGGGAGAATCACCTCCCTCCACCTGTTGGCAACACTCTTCCTGATGCACCCCAGGATACCACTGGCTTTTTTGGCCACAAGGGCACATTGCTGCCTCATGCTTAACTTGGTGTCCACCAGCACTCCCGGGTCCTTCTCTGCAGAGCCGCTTTCCAGCAGGTCAGTCCCCAACCTGTCCTGCTGCATGGGGTTATTCCTCCCCAGGTGCAGGACCCTGCACTTGCCTTTGTTGAACTTCATGAGGTTCCTCTCTGCTCACCTCTCCAGCCTGTCCAGGTCTCTCTGAATGGCAGCACAGCCCTCTGGTGTATCAGCCACTCCTCCCAGTTTTGTATCGTCAGAGCGCAGCTAACAGAGGCAGCGAACAGACGCAGCAGTTTGCGCAGCAGTTCGTGCAGAAGGGCGCGCGAAGGAACCTTTGTTTCTGTTCCCTGTGGTGTAGGTTTCCTCAGGTATGGTTGTGACACGCCGTACAGCACGTTCCCCAGTAGCTGTTGGAGTTGCTGTGTCAGAGGCTGGGACCCAGACTGACCCTCTGACAGTAGATGCGACTCTACAGGTCTCAGGCTGCAGGGAGTGCTTGGGGCCTCTCCGGGAGGCCTGGGCTGGCAGTCAGCTCTCCTGCAGGAGGTGTGCTGCTGTTGACGAGTTGTGTCGTCAGGTAAGGGAGTTACAGGAGGAGGTCAGTAGGCTGCGCAGCATCCGGGAAGCGGAGCAAGTGATAGGGTATTCTCGGAGACTGTGCAGCTCCAGGAGTCCCAACCCCCCACAGCAGTGGAGTTGCCAGAGGGCTCTGTGCCCTGTGAAACGGTACATCATAACACCGTAGAAGGAGGCTGGAAACTGGTCACTGCTCATGGGAGGAGAAAGGCTCCTACTCCTCCTGAAGCCTTGCAGCTGAAGAACAGGTTTAGTGCCCTCCAGGATGAGGAGGAGATGGGCATGGCTGCMAGGGAAGTACCTGGGACAACAGACCCTGTGCCCTGCTGGAGCGCCCGGAAGAAGCAGCGGGTGATTGTTGTGGGGGACTCCCTGCTGCAGGGGACGGAGGCATCTATCTGCTGACCTGCCCTCATATCTAGAGAGGTTTGTGGCCTGCCGGGGGCTCGTGTGAGAGATGTCATGCAAAGACTGCCAAGGCTCGTCCATGCTTCGGACTATTACCCACTGCTGCTCTTCCATGTGGGCGCCAATGACGCCAAGGGCAAACTGGAGACCATCAAGCAGGATTTCAGAGCTCTGGGGATGGTGGTCAAGGGTCTGGGAGCCCAGGTCATCTTCTCYTCAATCHTGCCAGTGAGGGGGATGGATGAGAGGAGGAGGAGACAGACTTTCCAGGTTAACAACTGGCTGCGCCACTGGTGTTGGCAACAGGGTTTTGGTTTCTATGACCATGGGACCCTGTTTGAAGATTGACAACTAATGGCGAGAGATGGGATCCACCTCACAAGGCGGGACACGCGGGTCTTTGCCAACAGGTTGGCCAACCTGGTAAGGAGGGCTTTAAACTAGGAAAGATGGGGGAAGGGGAGAATTATAGTGCCAGGGTAGCTGGCAAAATGCAGCTCAAGTCAGGACGCCTCCAGCAGGTGAATGCAGCCAGGGAAGTGCGCATGGGATGTGGCTATGGAGGATCCTCTTGTA
>NW_020447277.1:0-172690 GCF_003343035.1 Apteryx rowi | reverse complement strand
GCGCGCGGCCCCGCGGCGCCCGGCGCGGCGGCTCCCCCAGCCCCGGCGCCCCGGCAAGTGTCTTCGGAGCAGCAACAAGTGCTCGGGGAGGCAGGAGAAAAGGCCCGGCGGCACCTGGCTCGGCCCCATCTCCTGCACCGATTCGCTGCTCCCCGGGCGCTGAAGGGCAACGTCCACCTGATGGTTTTGCCGGCGGCTTGCACACAGCCTCCTTTGGATACGGGTCCGCTCGGTTGCAACCAAAAAGCACTTAGACTGGCACAGTGAACGAGTCTACCTTCAGGTTGCAGGCACAACGCACTGACCAGCCGCCTAGCCCTTCCCCAGCACTCAAACCAGGGAATAAATACCTCCTCCCACCAGCCATGGGACAGGCAGACAGGAGGGAATGCAATAGCAGATAAGTATCTTAGTTTGGCCCAGCTACCACCAATGTTTTTCGGATGCAAGGCACAACACAGAGCCAAATGAGTCTGTTATTCTTCAAATGCCCTAAAAACAGACCCAAAGTAGGTGGGAGTAAAAGCATCCCAACAATCAAATGCAGCTTACCCTCTGCAGAAGGCAGAAGAGAAACTTCAGAGCCCTAAGAAAAAAATGCTCTTGTGGTGCTAGCCTGGACTAACATAATAATTCCCCTGGATTATTACAGTCTAGTCTCAGCTCAGCCACTTACTAAGCGATGGTCTGTAAATTACCCTTCTTAATAAGATAACAGGATCCCATGCCCCACATACACTGCGGGGACCCAAGGGGAACAGCATGCAAATATGCATCTCTTCCTTAAAAGCACAGCGGGCCTGGGAGAGATGGCCAGTATTCCCAAATGCCGCAGCGCACACATGGTGTAAGCCCGGGAAGAGCACGCGCACTGGGCGCAGGCGATGTGTGCGCTGCCACAGACACTGCTCATCAAAGATCCAGCTCTGCTCTGTCCACGCTTCCTGACCCTGCCGGGATACCTCCTTTTGCAACCAGCGGACAGCTAACTGAGCTCTGTGAGGGTCTCTTCTGCAAAAAGCAAGTTTTGGCGAGAACTCCATGGGAGAATTGCACAGTCTGTATGGCTTACTTAACTCAGGTGGGTTGCACTAACAGTGTTACACAAAAGGCCGTCATTTTTCTTCAGCTTTTGCTGGACCTCCCATCCAGTCCCGTCCAGTACAGTCTGATTGCAAACAGAGCTAAATTTTTACACCTTAGCCACAATGCATCTTTCTGCTATGCAAACATTGTCCTCAACCTGCAGACAGCTTTAGTCTTGAAAAAAGCATCTAGCTGAGCAATTTCTAGCCAGGAAGAGGCCTACCTATTATGCCCCATAAGTAAATCTCGGTAACTTTTATCTACTCTATAGCTGAAGACTGAATGGCATCCTTTGCCATTTGATTCAGTCACAAATGCTGTGACCCATCTGGCTGCTTTGCTGTACTATGTGCACAGTCCTGTTTTAAAGCAAATACTCTTCTGAAAATTGATGTCATCAGAAATCTGCTGGGAACTAGTCCAAGCTCATGCAGAGGAAGTCCTAAAGATATCCACAAACCTGCAAGGTGATCACAACCTTTAGGGACAATCTCAGCCCACTGCTTACCACTGCAGCATGTTTTACAAAGTAATAACTGGCACCTGTTGGCTGGAGTAAACTCTCAGGATACAGGAAAGCTGCTCCATAGGTGGGAACACTATGGCTCCTTTCCTCTAAAAGCTTCTGGCATGAAAGATGTGAGGCCTGGTCCTCCCTGCTCAGCCCTGCAGTGTGTAACACAGGACCCCCCCCCTCCCCTCCACCCTCCAGTGTTCCTCCTTGGCTAATGGGACTGTGCATCTTGCCTAAAACGCTAGAAAGAATTAATTCAATATCAGCTGGGTTTAGTATTGCTCCAAACTGGATGCCACAAACACTGCTTGACTTTCTGTCCCAGGTCCCATCACGTAGCACACTCTCCTCCTGGGAATGCAGCCCATGCTTTCCAGAGCACCCTGCCTGCAGCTTTTGCAGCTGGGAAGCTCCAAGAGGCCACAGCTCTGCAATTAGCACTTCCTTGCAAGGTTTTAATGCCTCATTTGCATGCACAGAGACCTTAAGGCATGTATGCAAAGAGCACGCCCTGCAAGGCACACCTGAAAACAAAGAGAATGTGTGCAAATAATTTGGAACAAAACCCAATCCCCCACCACCCCAGGACACATGTAGGATGGATGTGAATTTTCCTACTATGTAACCTATATAAGAAATATGTACCTTTAAAAATAAGTTACAGGATCCACTCTTTAGTCTTACTTACTGGCAATGCCCTGTAATACCATCAAAACCCTTGTACGCGTCCCCTTCTGTGTGCATCCACAGAGGATACAAGCTGTTCCCCCCACACTGCAGACTCCCCGTGTTTTATCTCCCGCTGATGACCTTACACACAGGCTTTGTGCTCCAGAGATCCCTCTTTAATCCCACAGTGCCCTCCAACAGGGCAGTTATCATAAAGCATTTCATAACAAATTAAGTCAGCTTGTTAACATTAACCCTTCTTTTTCAAAATAAAGGTTTCCCACAAGTTCCCTCCTGAGCCAAACAGCTCATCTGTCCTTACAGTCAGTACAGAGAGAAGAAGGAAGATACGGATCCAGGAGCAGGATGCCCCCAGCAGGTGCCAGGCATCCCCCTGCAGTGCCTGGGCACAGCAGTGGCCACTCCGCGCTGCTGCCAGCCCGGAGCTAAAATCTGGAGCCCAGCATGCACCTGGCTGAGCATCTGCCAAGCTTCTGCTCCATCAGCAATGCAAGGCATCAGATCTGAGGAGGAGACAGTCCTGGACAGAGATTTTACCCCTCCGCAAGTGCTCTGAAGGCAAAGCACTTCCCAGGCACCTCCTTGTGCTGTGCAGGTCTGGAGCGCAGCAAAGGGTCCTTCAGACTGTGCTAGCTGGTGGAATGGGAGGAAGGAAAACCGCATTTCTGGATGCTGATTCCAGTGATGGATGCAAAGGGACGCACTGAGAGTGGGAAATCGCACCCAGAGGGAGGGGACAAAGTCTGTCCTCATGGGTGGACTTCCCTCTAATGTGCTTGAGATAAAACCCAAAGCCTGACTGAAGGCTCTTTGCCTTGGATCCTACAAGATTATTGCCATTGTAGAAGTTCTAGTTCCCAAGACTATTTAGGGAGACCAGCTGAATTTGATCCTTGCCTCCCTCTTGTTTCCAGGAACTCAAAGAACTGAGCACCTATAGGTCATGAAATCTCTTCCCAGATCATACCAACAACACAGCGCTACCACAAAGCTGATGGCAAGGTAAAGAGCCAGAGTCTGAAGGCCCTGAAAAGCTGGTCAAAAGCCAGGACATGCAAGTGTTGGGCTTGTGCACCCTGGCCACAGTTGTGCGTTTCCGCTCATCTGAGCCACTGGGGGATAACAAAGAAAAGAGACTGTGAAGGCTATTAGAAAGCACTCAAAGGAAAGAGCTGGAGAGATTAAAGTCCATACAACTTCACAGCAAGGAGGGGTCTTAGAAAGCTCTTAGGCTAAAGGGCAAAAATAAGAGCCAAGGAAGCTACAGAAAAGTCTAAATTCAAAGGCAATTTAGGAAGGGTCCCCAGAACAAAGAGAAAACCGAGTTTCTCAAAGATAAACAAAGCTCCACTCCCAAAGCAAAAAAATTAAATCGAGAGCAAGAGCAGGAGGGCAGTGTGCATGACCAAGCAAGGGGCTCAGAAGGAACCAGAAGATCAATGAGAACCGCAAGGACAAATTAGACTGAAGAATACATCATGAAACACTGTATCTCTCGCCCGGGGAAGCAGGCGCATGGCCAGCACTGGACTGTCCTGGGGGAAATGGGAGGATGAGCACCAGAGAGAGCTCAGGATCCCTCTGTACTGGGCACTCTCCCTTTTTATGGTGCCTTTTTCTAAAATTCACACCTCCCACCAGAGCAGCCAAGAGGAGCAAATACAAAGGAGGAGCAAGGAACCCAAGAGGCCAAACCGTGCGGAGAGCCAACCTGCCACTGAGCGCACAGAGGGCTGCATTTCAGGCCTTTTCCCCTGCTGACCTGAAGAAAATAAAGAAAATATGTCTACAAAATGTTTAGAAAGCCCTGTGCATGTGATGCTCTAACACTGCATTTTCACCAGCTGGTTAAGCTGTTGTAAACCATCACTACTGCTGGCAAAAGTAGAACCACTTCCCCACCTGTCTTTCCCCTTGGGCTGGGGCAGGCGCTCGCGCAACCATCTGAGGTAACATTTTGGAGAACTAACCCAAGGCAAAACTAATTTTTTTCTTTTTTGCTGGGCCAGGCTAAACCCAAAGGAGTTCCCCGATGCGGTTCGCCACACAGCCGCAAAGAAGCATTTGCGCTCGCACAGCGGGGGCATGGGGGGAGCAAGCGGCCAGCAGCATGGGGCACCACCTCGTCCTGGGTCAGAGCCTGCTGCTGCCTCCCCCCAGCGCTCACAGCCCTACAGCTTGCTGTAGCAGAGGATGGTTATTCTCAGGGTCTCCCATAAAGGCGCTGAAGTGCTGAGGCACAAATCTGCTGCTTTTTTTTGCAGTTTTAGCAGCATCAGCCAGGCTTTCAGCATAGGTTCCTTGAAGCACTATGCATACAAAGCAATTTTATACTTAACTCGCTAGCCTGAGGCACCACACAGATCCACCTAAGGCTGTGCAAGGATAAGTGAACTTGCTCTAAATCTCTGGCAGTTTGCACACCCATGTGCATGCACACACACATGCACATGCGTGCGCACACACAGCCCTGGGTGACAGCAGGGGGACGTCGGGGCAAAGCTTTACCAGCAGAAGCAAGCGCGTAACCTTGCAGCCGTTCACTGTGCCTCTCCCCCTCCTCCATTAGTGCCCAGGTACAGATAAATTGATGAGCCTGCTACGGCCTCGGAGAGCAGCACTTACGCTTTTAGCAGCCTCTGCGCTTAGCTCCATTAGGCTCAATCCCGCTGCTGGCAACCCAGCCAGGGCCACTGCAGCAGAAGGCGGGGTGTGGGTTATATATAGAGTGCCCCAGTTATCCTCCACGTTGCAGGTGTACATGCAAGCCGACACACTTTATTCCAAGGCTACTGAAACCTTCCTTTCCAGAACAGCCTCCCTTTCCAGCAATTTAGGAAGTGCTTCAGTAGGACCAGCCCTAAAAAGCCTCGCCATCTCCCTTTCAGGGCCGACATATTCTAGTTAGGACCCAGCAAATGGTCTTGCAAACGAACACAGTTGCAGGTGGGAAGGGGAGCACTGGATGGGCACCAGAGAGAAACGACCTGGAGGTGATGCTTTGACCAATGAAAAATGTCTGGGCATCAAAGGTGGAGAAGGCAAAAGGGACTGGCTTCAGCGTGCCTTTGCCAGGCTGGAGAGGCAGGGAACCCTGCCTCCCCCAACCTGGTCCATGCCACTGCTTTGGGAGCTGTCACATGCCCTCGGTGGGGACACGCAGGCAAGTTGTGACCTTCCACCACAGTGAATAAGGAAAGCAAAGACACCACTGCTTCCCCAGAGAAATTTGGGGGGGACCCATCCCTCCAGCTGCTGCCTTGGCTCCCACACTGCGAGGCAGCTCCAGGCTGCCGGGAACAGCCACCAGCCTCTCCTCCCTCCCAGCAGCCCCAACCAGCTGCTGTCTTCTCCGCACATCTGCTCTCCCTCCAGCTGAAGTGGTCTCCCTGGTCCTCCTGCCGTACGGTGCTTCGTAATTCCCACTCCCGTCACTGTAGGGATGGGGCAACACACTTGGGTTTCCAAAAGCCACGTACAAGAGATGTGACAACAAACGCGCAAGCACAAGGGCTCTGTCATGGCAGCAGACCCCCCCTTCTCCACCTTCCCCAGTGAGCCAGGGAAAAGTGGAGAACCCCTCCCTTGGCTGTGTTTAACCCCCTCTTGTGCTGGGCTGCAAATCCCTCTGTTGAGCTCAGAGATCCTTTACAATATCATGGAAAAATCCTCAGCCCTGCCATTTTCCGGATGCAGCCCAGCTATTATCCTGCAAACTGCTCAAATGATATGTGTGGTTCAGACCAGAATGGATGAGGGGGCCAATTCCCACCAAAATAAAGGGAACTAGGTATAAAGGTCTTGGCAAATGTGACCTTTTGTCATTGCAGCCAGTTTGACAAGGTTAGTCAAGTGATGATCTAGAAGTCACTTTATTTAATTGGCTTTACATTTCTTGCTTTTTTTTTCTGAGTGAATCTCCATCTAAGCTCATGCTCCAAGATAAGATGAAGTGGAAAGCCATGTCCACTTTGCTACAGGAACCATTTATGTCTTTCTAAAAGTTCTCCTGTCTCTCTTCTTTCCCACTGTTCATTTTCCCAGGTCTAAAAATACCCTGAAGCCTTTTAAAACCCTCTTCCCTTGCAGCCTCCTCCCTCCTTGATGACTAATAATATCTGTTGCTCCCTCTTGATCTTTCTATATTTCTCAAGTCTTCCTGGAGAGAAGAGAACAAAAATGGAGTAGTGCTTTCAAAACGAGAACATCCCATGGATTCATGGTGCATCCATTGCAGTATTTTCCATGTGATTCTTCATCCCTTTTGAATCTGGATGAAATCCCTCCTCTGTCCCTGCCATCAGCATGAGGGGAACCTGCCCTTGCCCAAAGCTCACTCATATTCACCTGGGCTTACATGGGCTTGAAGCCGTATTTACACTTCAGGTTGCTTCTGTGTGCAAGGACAGCAAATGTCATAGCCTCATTGTCAGTAGTCACTTAAATTATTTTTCCTCAGGGGATGCAATTACTTCCAGATGCATCAGAGTGTGTGAGTCGTTTAAACCAATCTTCCCAAAGCATCTCTCTTTGCTCAGGATTAGGACAAAATTTCAACTCCTGCTGTCCTGGACTGATCTGCAGGCCCTGAGATCCTACCCCACAAGATACTGGCATGATAACCTGCTACAGCACCTTTCAGAGACTGGGAATCCAGGATCCAGAAATGGTTTTTCAGAGCTCTTAAAATTACTGGAAAAAGATGAAATGGTGTTTTCTGAAGTGTGTGACAAGGCCTGACTTGGACTCCCAGATGACAAACGCCAACTCGCCCTGTCCAAAGCTGTCAGTGGGAGACCCCTCTGGAAATAGGTGCTGTGCAGAGCTCGGCCCAGCCTTTCCAGAGCAGCCATGACCGTCACGGGGGACGTGGTAGAGCACCACCACTCCCAGCTGCTTCGTGGAAATGCTTCCTGGCACGACTGCCCTCCTCATTCCCGCTGGGTCGTATCAGGAGCTGTGTGCAGCCCCGAGGCACGTAACTGCTGTAAATCCACAAGTTGGATGTCGCATGAAGTCCTCTCCCTGAAAACCCTACGTGCTCCAGAACGATATATAAAGTAGAACAGCAGGTTCAGTGGACAACTACTGAGTATATATAACACCATTTGCTTTGTATTTTCCAGGCTTCAGCTATTTTAAGCATATCTCCCGAGTCAAAGGGGTGGCAGTCACTCGCTCTGCATTTACAGTAGTGTGGGTTGGGGAGGATGTACCATCAAAGTATTTATTATGCTAGATTTAATTCCCAGTCCATGGAGCCTGGTGGTCACCTCTGGCTGTGCAAAAAGCATTGGCTGAATTTGGTATTTCAGGAGAAGGAAGTGAAAAGCCAGCCACCTGGGTATATTTGTAATATTGTGATTTAGAGGAAAAACTCAACTAATGTTGAGTGTTTGGTGTTTGTGGCAATTTTTTTTTTTAAACTGATTTGGGAGATTAGATCATCCTAACACAGAGGAACTTCAAATATTAATATTGGACACAAATTCTTCCACCCTTTCAAATCCTCCAGTAAGAGACTCTTGTCCTGCAGACGAGCACTCAGCAGACTGCCTACACGCATAAATTCAACTGCTCATAAACTTACTGGGTGAGCACTTATTCTCCTGTATGGGATCCTTGCATGGGGTAGATGTGGGAACAGAGCATTTCAAGGGATCTGCTGGAGGTCAGCAGGCATCTCTTCTCCGAACGATGGGCTTGCACTGCAGTACAACCATTTCAGGCTCATCTCACACCGAGGTGCTACTCTGATCTTCAGGCTTCCTGAAGTGATCCAGCAATGAACATGCTTCGTAAAACCCTACGCCTATTAAGATTGGCAATATAAAAAAATATTCATGAAATCTTTACAATCCTGGTGGATCGGCTGCTTTCCAAAAACAAATCTGCACTAGATGTGGTGAAGCACTTTGGGTGCCACAACATTTCTGAAAATCTCACTGGACTACTAGTATCCAAATACCATTGCAAATCTTGATTTAGGAAAATATCCTATTCAGAGCAGAACTTAGGAATAAGCTCAACACAATTCTAAAATCTTTTTAATGCTACCATTGCAGTGCATGTGAAACAGAGAGGGAAAAAAGAAGTCAGTTTTAAGTGGGCACAGGTCTAGGTCTAGCTGGCTGCACGGACACTTGTGCATGCACAGGATGGGCAGCACGGGGCAGGACCAGGCAGCGCAGCCTCCCGCTAAATGGGGTTATTTCGGCAGTGGTGGTGGCATGTGTGCTCTGAAGAAAGGTCCCAAGCCCCAGCCTGCGTGGACAGCTGCGGCTGTGCAAGGGCCAGCTGGGCCCCGCAACAGTAGTGGTGTTTCCCCTCCAGCTCTACGCTGCTCTCAAGGTGCTCCTAACCTTGCTGTTCAGACTAGCAAGGTTTGTTGGTGAAAGTCGAGGAATGTGGCCCTTCCAGATCTCCCAAAGCAGAAGATAAATCAAGCGCTCTGGGTTTGCAAAAACCTGAGAATACTCAGGTGACTGATGGGCAAAAGCAAAGCAGCAAGGAGCTTCTACCCCTCCGCTCTCAGCCCTCGAGAGCAGTAACTGCTCCAGGCTTGGGCACCCCCTCCCAACACCGTGCAGAACGGGCAGGGAGCCCAACCACATTATTACTGCAGCCTTACAGGAAGCTGCCTTGTTGGGCTGTCAATATACAGATTTTTTTTCTTTTTTTAAAATAAGTAATACAGCCACACTTTGTGCTACAATTATTGATCCTTTGTTATTTTTAGCTCCTTGTTCAATCTATACCCGCTCTTATTACAGCTACCGCACGAGCTTCATGTAAAATCACTCAGGCGGCAGCTGCAAATGGGGCCAATTCAAGGTTAGCAGGAACTCTTGGCAGCAACTCTGCAAAGGCACCCATATTAAAAATGCAAGTAGGAAGGAGATAGGAAAAATAAACATCATCCTCCCCACTTGTTCCCCCAACAGTCCTGCTGTGGTTGCAAGGAGACAGGCAGATCTTCCCTTCCAAATCTGCAGGCTCAGAGCAAAAGAGACTCCTGCTCCCCACCTGGGGCAAAGCAGTGAGTTGCAAGGAGCAGCGCCCAAATGACTGGCCCGGTCCCACTGACTCCAAAACAAACCAGGAGCACGCTGTTTTGCAGAAACACAATCTGAAATGCTTTGGATGCACGTAGCTATATGAGAGAAAGTGGGTGCCTACTTAGAGGAAAGCACACAACTTGGCAGATAACCAGTGCTGGTCACCGTCACCCAACCCCAAAGACAAGAAAATGGACACCAGTTTCCAAGCCGCTGCAACATCCTACCTGTTCAGAGCTACCTCACGGGCAGTTTTTTCTTCCTTTCCAGTTGCACCCCGTGCTAACATCTGAAATCATCTCAGCCTGATGTTACTTTTATGCTGCCCCTACAGCTTTCACTTAGAGCCCTCCCAGCTCTGCCAGGCTTGAGTTATGAAGCGATATAAAAGATAAATGGGGAAGGTAACAATTTAAGTGCTTGAGCCAAAAGCAGGGCATTCAGTAGCAACAATAACAAATGGGTGTAACTGAATTATGGCAGAGGCATATAAAACTGCACACTTTACCTCAGCTAATGTGTACGTGACCACTTGCTTATGACTTGCAGATGTCTCCTGGGTTCCCTGTGTCCCCATCCATACGTGTAGGTAACCTGGAATCCCTTCTCAGCTCTAGCAGAGGCTCACACTCTTCCTTTCTACAAATACAGCCTGTTCTGCACAATACACTGGTTTAGTTATTTGCTTCCTTCTTGTAAGCATAAGGCTGACACTATCAAGACAAGCAAAACACCCTGAGAGGGACATACGTGTTAGCAAAGTTCAAAAATATGCCAGCACAACATCAGCACTGTGCTCATCACTCTAATTTTTGCTGCCCTCATCAGGCAGCTCTGCAAATCTGGCAGCACCGCAGTGCTATGGCCCTTCTTTGCTGCACCATGCATTATTTCTGAGGCTGACATCAGTTGAGTGACTCCTCGACCACCCGCTTCCTTACAAACCCCAGAGGTTTACTTGGATAAATGCTTTTATCCAGAAATCAATGGCTCCTACTTCGTCCTCGCTTCTCCACTTTGCAATCCCTCCATAATTGGATCATTGCCATAAATTATTCAGGAAACAGTCGATAAAACATGGCTCCTATAAATTTCCTTTTAAAGTCCTTAAATTCTGCCTCAGATGCACCTGCTTCATTTACAGGGAGAGGAAGGTGACTTGCCGAAGACTTCATGTGAAGTAAGCCTGGTGACTGAAGAGTGCGCGAGGCTGGAGATGGAGGAATGCCAAAAAGGAGTAGCTTTAATATGCATTCAGGGAGCAGCTCAGGTGTCCCTCACCGTCACAGACAAGAGTTATAGATTATAAATGGCAGGTTCTTGATCCCTTGCAAACTAATAGCTGTTCTTCACACGTCCCGTGGCAAAGGCTGGGTTACTTCCACGAACCTGCCAAGGTGCCTCCGCGCAGCAAACAGACTGAGGACGTGAAGACCCTGGGAAAGCTCCCTAATCTGAGCAGTCACTGGCTGCTGCATGGCTCTGCCACCGTCCCTCACTCACGTGAGCTGGCAGCTCTGCATTGCCTTTGGCCTCTGGTGCACTCTCTGCTTTCTCTATTGTTCCTTCCCAGGCACCTTGGAGCCCTGCGGCTGGGGGCCATCGGGATCAGCACCAGCCCCCTGACTCCCCTGCAGCGTAACCCCCTCCTCTTTGAGCACACGCTGCTCTCAAGCAAGGGCCAAACACAGGAACCATCCTCATCCCAACAAAATCCAGTCTGGGCATTCATCTCTCTGCATCACTTTCCTCACAGCTTTTATGCAAAAATATTCATGGGTCTAGACCTCAGCTCCAGGCTGAGCCATCCCTCTCCACCTCACGAACCTCTCTCATAGGTGACCTTCAAATTGGCCCATCAGAGGAATCATTTTGATTATCTACTTCTTTCTGCTGGTCCCTTCAGTTAAGACTTGAAGATCAGGTTGCAACCCTTGCTTTGGGCACAGTGCTTCAGCTGAACACACAATCACAACCTGAAAGACCTTCTGCTCTAGGCACAGCACAGGAATTTCTCCCACCATCTCCTGAGCATTATTTCAATACAGAACCAAAAAAACAGGAGAGAAGGTGGCTGAGTTGATGCTCACAACAATTTCCAGTCTGGCAGACACACACAGCTCCCAGCACCTACAAGAATCCATGTAAATGTTAACAAATTTGTCACATCTGCATAACAACTGAGTAACAAATAGACTCATCTGAAATGTAACCACCTGATGCAACTGGTCTGATTGGGAAAAGCTGCAGGGACTGTTTTCACTGCTGCTCGAGAAGGTGCTCTACCCAACAGTGGAGAGCCAAGGGCTGAAGGCTGCACGGCTCAGACGCTGTGCCAGGCAGTGCCTACAATTTGGAAAGCAGTGCTAGAGGAACAGGGAGGACTTCAGACACTAGGCTTGTTTCTAACTAATGGACAAAAGCAAAAGTATTTATAGGAAATAGGCAACATATTTACAGCCCCAGGAAAGTTTCCTGTTCTAAGAATATTCATATTTAACTGGACTAGATGGCTCAGATCAGATAGACCTACTTTGCATAGCATGGAGTTAAGGTGAGAGAGAAAAAGGAGAAACCAAACCTCTAGATAGGACAGCATGTCAGTGTGAAGTGCTATGACTCTGCACACTGGAATCCAGTACTTATCACGAAAGGGGTATAAAAAAGCAGCTCATTTCCCGCAGTTTCAGAGGAACCCGTGCAATGCCAATAGCAGCACTTCCAGCCAGAATGAAGTGCTGGTAACGCTTCTGGCAGACCTGGGGATTGCTCAGAGAGAGACTGCCGGATCCACTTTGCTATTTCAAAACTGTTCCACAATCCAGAGCATCTAAACCAATATGAGCAGCAGGATTCACTGCCTGCATCAACATGCAGGGCCCTTGGTTTCACTAACAGACCTGATCACAGTGTTTAAAGATTGCTCATAACAACATTGCCTCCTTCTCTGAGTTTGCTCCCTAAAGTTTTTCCACTTTCTTTGGTATACCAGGCCATTTTTCAGCTCTTACACTCACTAATTCAGCCACGGAGACCTCTTTCCATTTCTGTATCTCCAAGAAAGCTGCTTCCCAGCAGTGCAGCTTCTGATCTCTGAAGATCTAGAAGACATCTTCAAGCCTCTGGACTGTGGATGGCTAGAGGAAGACATTGCAGATTGGATACAGAAAAAAAGAGCATAGATTAATGGTCTGGGAACAAAAAAAAGAGTCAGATCTTGGCTCTGTCTTCAGCTCAGCCACCAAACAGCTGTGTGCATGGGGATATTTTAATCTTTGTGCTTCAGCCTCTCCACCTCCAAAAGAGACATGAAGACTCACCTCCCTCATTAGAGGCTGCAAAAGCCAACTGAAGGTTTGGAAAATGCTGGGCAATCATCAGCTAGAAGGTGAGGCAGAAATGCAGCTAGAGCAAAGTGCTCTAACTCTCCGGAAGGAAAAATCTGAGCGGGAAGAAAGATTAAACTACTCAGCCAGTGAGAGCCAATGTGATCAATATGCCTATTTCAGTTCAAAGGGAAAATGGCAAACAAATCTAATTGATTTCAAAATGCTAGTTAAAAATAGCTTTCAGTGCTTTCCCACTACCTGAGTACCTAACATTCTGCTATTCTTCCAACTGTGTTTTTCTTTTGGTATGACACTCTCTTTTTTCCCTTGTTGCTGTGTGAAAAAAACACAATTACAATTAGTTATCCCAGCTGATTAAGAGTGGGTCTGCCTATGCAGAAGGAGGGGTCAAATGCACAGCACAAGCAATTAGAAAATAGTCCTCTCGTTGCCTTTTGTGAATGGAAGAATCGGCAGGTATTAAGAGACAGAAAAGTGCCTTGAGGATGTCCCAGTGTGGGAAGAGATGGCTCAGAGTGGGTGATCTGGGTAGCCAGGAGTGCTTTACGTCCTGCAAGTCCACTCTTTAAAAATCACTAACACTCCCAGGAGAGCCCCGGAGGCTCAGAGCAATCTGGAAATGTGGTGAAGGATTGAACATGACCGCTCTTTTCCACTCTGTGAGTGGTGCCGTTTTGCTTTTTAATATCCATTCCTGCTTAAACAAAAACAGGAATTACGTGCATACTGTAAATAAATAGTTACTGGGAAATAACATCCGGTGTCTGTACCCACTCTTTTCTCTCTCAGCAAGGAAATAACTCACCGCCAGAGTCCAAATCTCTTCTGTTGGGAAGAAGTGGCATTAATAATTAATAAATACTATTTGGTGCTTGCATAGAACCTAAGCCCAAAGGCCACAGAGGTCTGTAGTGCACTTCACTGGGACCGAGCTCTGTCACACTGTGCAGCAGGATGGGTATCCTGTGATGCCCTGGGATTTCAGAAACCAGGCTCCCACTTTGCAGAGAGGTTAAGTAATTAGTGCATGGCACAGCAGGAGGCTCCACTGAATTGGGACCCAGCTCTGTGTCTCCCCTGCAGTCCTCAAACCCCAGGCCCAGAGTCCTCTCCTTGCACTCCTCTAAGGCTACCAAGCTTTTTGGATGTGTGCTATGTGCTGCTGCCAGTTGTAACCAAAGAGCCCGGCAGCGTGTGATGCATAATTCATACAGCTCAGCTAACAGTGCAGCAACATCAAGGTGGCCTCATCCTCCTTCCCAAGGCCATCCAGAGCTTCCCAGCGTACAGTGGTCTGAGCACATGGCATTGCTTCTCCAAACCCCTCTGCTGCCAGACCTCACGATCCAACACTTCGAAAGAGCTGCTAGTTGGAAACGGCAGCTGGAGGGGCTGGGTGGAGTGAACGTTTTGGAGAAGCCAACAGCTCATAAGAAATTCAGCTCCACAGTTTGGCAAAGGGACGCTCTGCGTGCTAAGAGAGCAGCTAGAGAAATGAAACGCATCTTCAGAAGAGAGCTGCCTCGAAGCTAATGCATTGATCCTCCCCTCATGGGGGACCCAGAGACAACGCTGGCCTGATCGGCCTTGCTCCGTTATGGCGAGCACCCTGTGCTCTCCCCAAATTGTTTCCCAGGCTTTATATTCAAGGCACTCTCATCCTTTTTAACATAATTTTTCCTTTCAATAATACACTTAAGCTATGCAGGCTTCTCTCCTGATGCCCATTCTCCATGCAAAGGAGCAGAGACTCTCCAGGGGACAGAGGAAGAAAAAGGAATATATTCTGGCAGATACATAATTGCAGAAAAAAACAGCTTAAGGGACAACAGTCCCACTCTGGTGTGTAAGTGCAAGCGTTCCTTGTGCTCTTTTAAAAGTACCACTGGGCCATGCTCTTCACGTTTGATACCCCCTCTCCTCTCTTGCTCCCACGTTTCAGGAGACGCTCAGCTCAGGTGAAGCTGAACGTATGGAGGTGAGTGACTTTCCAGAGCAGAGCTGTAGTCTGTCCGGCTGTAAACAGAATTATTTGGCATCATGTGTGTTCACTGGACAGGATGTGCTTGTTTGTTTACTAAAAGTCAGAAAAGCACATCAGAGGCATGTTGGTGCCAGAGAAGGGATCGCCACAGAGGATCCAGGGTGGAGTATGAGGTAATTTGAGCAAACAACTGAGGTGGAAAAATCCCAACATATAAAGGAAACTTTGTTTCACATGTTTTATTGCTTATGGACTGGGGAATCACAGGCTCGATTCTGTGCAAAAGGCTACAAAGTCCCTTCCTGAGATCTAAATATTAGTTTTACTCATTTTTCTTTTTCTAAAGTAAATAAACATTGCTGGCCTGGAACTTGTACTAGCGATCCATTTTATTTACCCAGCCCAGGAACAAAGGGATACACTGTAACGCTCCTACCAGCTCCCAGGCCGCTGCTGGAGAGGAGCAGAAAATGAAAACCCTGCTCCGGGCGTGGAAAACACGTCTGTGCCATCCAGCAGGATGTGGAAAATGGATTAGAGGCACTTAGACTTCACGCAGACAAAGATCGAGAAGCAGCTCCAGCCGGGAGCCTCTCCAGCAGCCGCAAGGGCGACGATCCAGTGGCGGGAGCTATCGGCAGCCCAAGGCTCTCCCGCTGGGCAGCCCGACGCTGGCGGGGAGAAGGTCACAGCAGCAAGCCTCAGGAGGAGGTTCGGGGGCTTGCACCCTCCACCCCGCTCCTTGGCTCTGTGACGCAGGAATAGCAACCTCGGCAGATCCAGCCCGGCGGCAGGACAGCAGCAGATGGAGTTTGGGAGGAAGCAGTGCTTCTCCCCAGGGTACAGGAGGTGGGGACAGCCCACCTTGGTTGTAGCCCTGCTGGGGCACAGTGGCACTACCCTAACCCCGTCCACGACCACCAGGCAGGGTCGCTCAAGGGCTCTGCATACACTGGAGATGCATCTGCCCTGCCCTGCCACGGGACATAGAGAGATTAAGGGGGACGCAGAGGGAACAAGAGTCTCTCCATGCAGGATATCAGACAGTCTAATCCGAGAGAGAAATCTCAGCTTTCAAAAGCAAATCATGGCATCTTCAGTATGCATGATACTATTGCATACTGCTGACAACCTCCTATGCATCCGACACAGGGCATGTGCCCCTGTCAGAGGAGCACAATACAAAGGACACCAAAAAGATTAGGTATCAGTTCAGGGAGACAGAAAATATGCTTCTGGCTATGTATCAACAGCTGACCTCGAAATGAAATGTAAGCAAGCACCTCTTTCCAAAACTGTCAATCATCCTATATTGCGATACAGCTCTAGCAGTAGCAAACAAGCCACTTTCAGAGCCTTGATCTTGCTCTCCTAACTGGCATGCCCATTTGGGCATTTGTCCTCTTCCACATTTCTCTGAGCTAAAGCCCTGGAGATGGCAATAAGAGGTGCAGCCAGTGCAGTGAAGCCCTGCAATTCTCAAAAGGACTTGAAACCAACCAAGTTAATTTTTTTTAAGTGGTTCGGCAGCAAGTTGTCAAATGCTTGGAGGCCACAATGCAGAGCCAGCCCAGCACATGGAAGTCCCTGCCGTGGGGCTGCAGCGAGGCCCTACTACGTTGGGCATCCTTATGCCAAGAACATGCTCCGCCAAAAGGTGACATGGCTGATCAGCATGACTTGGTGACGAGGTCCAGTGAAAGCCAGTGGATGTCAGCCAGCCTCGCAGCCACAGAAGCAGCAGTGATCAGACTTTTCCAGTTAAGGCTACATGGTTAGCTGTAAGAGCTGCAGGCACAAAGATTATGGGAAAACAGACCTGAGTGCTTCCATGGAGAAAAATTGCCTGCTGCCTGTTCCTACTGTGTTCAGGGAACCAGGATGTTATGTACAGTTTTGGATAAATAAACAAGATTGCGCTCAAAATCGGCTGGTTCATATAATCAGCAACAACCCTGAAAAGCCCCGAACACAGACAAGCTACTGGGGCCAAAGGGCCAACAGTCCCCTGCACCATCCCCAAGTGCTCCCTGGCGAGGGACAGAAAGACAGAAAACCTCCTGTATATACAGCTGAGAATTTGCAGAACTCTTCTACCTACTCTACTATATTGATGCTGCTGTCTTAGACAAATTTCTCCCAATTGCACAATTTTTTTTTAAAACCATTTGCAGGTTTTAATTTCTTATGGGTGTGAGTTACATATTTTAGAGTTAATGTGATGGAGACATTTGGTGTCGGATCTCCCAGGCATAGCTACCTTAAGTTTAACCTTCAAATGTGCTGATAGTTTGCAGTTCCAGAAACTCTGCGGTCAGTCCACAGTAGTTAGGCGTAAGATGCTGAGCACCAGTCTTTAATACCTAGCTGAACTGGAAAAGATGGAAATTCCTAGGATAAAAACAATAAGCTATAGCCATTCCTATACATGCCGCTCACAGGAGACTGGATATTTCATCAAGCAATAAACACATTGCTTGTCTTGATCATCTAGGGAGAAACACTCATTTGGAGGTACAAAGATCAGATATCCAGAATTCACTTACTATCACTAGAAACAAACTTGGCAACTTCATCCCTTCCAAATATCAGATAGTAGCTGTTAATTTTTAACATTTCTGCAATGTGGAAAAATCACTTTTTTGGTCTGCCGATGTAAAGAGCAGCTGGATAAATAGAGAATAATTGTTCCTGTAGCTAGCAATCCCAGCAGAAAGGGAAGAAGGCGGACTAAAATCATAAAATAAAGGCGATGTAATGTACAGTCTGGCTAATTGCCATCTTCATGTGATGGCTAATTAAAAGAAAGAATTGGTTCAGATTTGGCCTGAGATGCATTTTCCTGGCAAAGAAAAAGAGAAATCAGTTGGGGTGCCACTGTAGGCATCTTTAACAAAACCACAGCAACAGAAGTGGAGCAGACCTATACGACCCACTGCTGCTGGGTGAGGCAGCTAGCCCAACTCGGAGCACTCGTCCAGCACACTCGGCTCACAAGCACTCAACAGATCTCTCAGGCATCCATTTCACAGCAGGGTCCTAGGAGGACCCATGCCCATGATACCTACTTCCCACCCTGTTCCCAGGATGCAGCCATGGCATGCACAGACACAGTATTTAAGTATAATGGACTTAACTGCAAAGTCTATATAGGATATACATAATTATACATCTCTTCTGTGAGACAGAAGAACAGGCCCTCCTGGGACACCCTATGCCCCAGGGGTCTGAGACGCCGCGAACAGGCGAGAAATGTGCATCAAACGCTTTGGGCAGAGAAAGGGAATGGGGCAGGAATGCCCTGAGTGAACACTTCTTCCCTGGCTTTGCAAAGCTAGCTCTGAAATTTCATTTAGCCAAAACCCCATGCACCTGACCACAGTCAGAAATCATTTTGAGAGTATGAAAACCGCAGATTTTGACAAACAAATTCTTCTCTCCTTTTTACTCTGGTTTATTCATGAATGCTGCATAGAAGAAGTTTCACTTCCAAGCCCAGTGAGCAGGAACTGAAATCACTTGCCATTTTGTTTGAACTCCTAGTTCTCCAACTTGGCAGCTTGTAGCAAATATCTGTCCCTCCTCCCCAAGCCGTTATCACAATCTATGCAGCTTCAGTCAACAACGATGCCACATACACAGAGCTCTTCTGCTAAATTAGCCAGCACTAAAATATAAAATACCACCACCTGCATGGTTGAGTTAGGTTCAGAGCCATAGGCATCCTAGGGCAAATGGAAGCATCTCATCTCTTCTGAGAGCAAACAGCTGCACTGACATTTTTGATGTTTCCTTTGTGACCAAGGAGATCTGAAATGTCAGGCTCTTCAAAAGGAAGAACTTAGGTTTCAGCAAATTCTTAGATTCTGGAGGTTACTGAAAATAAAGGCATGGATGAGAGAATTCATGCTCTTAGAAAGCCAGACATAGCTCCAGGGAAAGGACACACAGCAGAAGCATTTACTGCTGGAGCTCAGCCAGTCATAGAGGACTCTCTCACGAAGACTCCCCAAACCCCATGTTAGACAACCCCATCTCTTGCTGGGTGACTGAAGTCAGAATGAAGTAGGGAAGAAATCTCCTAACACCTGACAGAAGGCTTAAGCCCACAGTCAGTTTGAGTATACTAGGAATAAAATAAAGAAGTAAGAAGATACAGTCCAACTGGAATACAAGACGTTTTTCCTAGCTTGGCATTTGTAGTCTTTTCAAACTTGGACATCTTGGTTAAAAAAATAAAATTGGAATGCATAAGCAAAGACTATCCCTATTTCTAGCTGCGACTCCTCCCCTGTGTATTTGGCCTCCCAGATGACTCAGTAATGCAAGGCACTTCTTTTTGAGCTATAAAAAGAGCCCAAGTGGTACTGCAATAACTGGGAACACAAACAAGAGGAGAGCGCACACTAAGACCAGGCAGTGCGAGCTCTGCTGGGGCTGAAGGGGAGGTGTATCCACAAGTCAAGGCCAAGAATATCTCACCAGAAATCTCAGGGTAAATGAATCCAGGAACAGGTCTTATTTAACCCAGGTCCTCAGCTAACATCACCTTTTTAAGTGCGCATGAGGAGGGAGAGCTGAGGGGCACATCCCTCAGACTGCTGAGTGCCAAATCTTTTGGGTTTCACCTAGGAGCACCAGTAGCTCTGCTACCTCAACAGTCAACTGCGATGAACTGCATAACAGCACTGCTCAGAGTGATACCTGCTCACTTGGCGCTGAATGAATCCCAAAGGGGTCACAAAAACACAGATCAGAGCAAGGCAAGGTCAGAGTGCCATGTGAAGAGGCTGCAAAGCTGGAGAGAAGATCTAACAAAAAAGCTGCTCTAGTGACTGACGCCAGGACAAAGAGCCCACAGTGTTTCCCACACAGTGTGCCTCCTGCAGAAAGATTAGACAAGCCTCCCTAACAACTACAGGATGAATCCCACCTTCCCATCCTCTGCCTCATCCCCAAGCCATTAGCATTACCTTTGTCTTATCCAGATTAAGCTCCTGCCAGTTTGCACTCATTATACCCCAGCCTTGGCTGGGCACTTGCAAAGCTGAGCACTGTCTGAGCTGGAGCTGATGACGGTGAGACAAGAGCCTTGGATCCTCACAAGATTGTCTGTGTGGTCTTCCAGGTTATTCCACTGCCCCTCACGTCCCTCCTGTATGATGAATGGCAAAAGTCTGGCTTTATGATATACTGCATGTAACACCCTGAGGAGCAGCCGAGCTGTTACCCCAAACCTACGTCTCAGTTCCCAGAGCAATGACAGCGTGTTTGGGAAGCATGCACAGCCCAGTGCATACTCAATATGCTGCCAGCATCCAGGGTTGACATTACCATTCGCAAACCCAGAGTACGAAGCCTCCCTCTGGGACCTCATGGAAGGAATGAGGCCACACCAAAAGGCAACACTTCACTTCCCAGTGTGGGTGAGTCAACATAAAGCTATGGCCAGCTATGTGAACCAAAAATGGGGCCTCTTTCCTTGAAGAGAGGCCTTACTGACCTAGCCTGTGTCAGCCCTTTGCCACCTGCATGCTGGGGACAACCCGAGGGGAGTTGTGGAGTTGTCACTGCTCCACAACAGAGCCACATCCTTGCCAGCCTTACTTAGGTAAGGACAGGCAGACACCGAGCAGTAACTGAAAAAGCTGTGAGCATCCAGAAGCTGATTTCTGAAGGGGTTAAAAACCTCATCTGGCACCAGATCCCCTGCTTTCCAGCTGGATATTACTAGCCATGCAAGTTACAGATAACAGAATTACACCAGAAATGTCGGAAAACTCAGAAATATGTACCTTTGCCCTTTCCAGGCAAGTATTTACCTCCACAAAAGCAGTCAAATCTTTCTAACTCTGTAGGAACATTTCATTCCCATTTGTGAAGTAAACAGAAAATTTCTTGCTGGGAAAACATGGGATCTCTACCACGTAAATGAACTAGGAGTGACCCTACCAGGAGAAATTTTCCCAGGCAACAGAAAAGAAGTTAAAGACTTCCTTTCCCTCCACTTCAGCATTATCTTAAAACCTCAAAAAATCTTTGTTTTACTAGGAGCTGGAGTATGTTGTGGTCAATTTTGAAGACTGTACTGGTGGATTGAATGGCTACAAGAAAGAAATGGCTAAAGACAATATGCCTAGCATACATATAAATTATGGCCCAGGATGAAAAGGGTAACCATGATGTCCATGGACCAACAAGGGTATGGGCCAGCACCAGCAAGGCCTAGTGACAAGGTCACTGGGATTTAGAAGTAATTATCAGTGTTTCAGCATGGCATTATTTGTTTTTTAATTTATTGGATTGCAGGGATTGCATTTAGTCCAAACTTGGACCAACAACGAACCTCACTGGTGACACAGCAGGAAACCAAGGGCCATATCTCACTTTTTGAAGAGTATGCAAATTGCTTTTCAACTATTTCCTACAGTGGTTTACCACAGAGGTGCTAGCTATGAACCAACAAACCTCCTTCCCGAACTCAGTAGCTGAGATGTCAGATGAAGGTGGAGTGCTGCTTAGTGGGACCTCTAATCTCAGGACCTATATCACCGGGAAAGAGCAGTGGATATTGGGTTGGTGAGGAAGACAATATGGTAAGCAAAAGCTTTTTTACACCACAGTATTTAATTTCAATGCTCTCACCACATCACGTCTTTTCTGGACTGTCAGGAGGGAGAATGACAATTCCTGGTGTCAAGTAGCGGCTTGTCCCTAATGTCCTGTTCTAAGCACCTTGCAGCATTATTCAGGCTTATGAAACCCCATATTCTTGTTCACTTTCATGAGAACACAATGACTGGAAAACACTATTTTCCAGCCAGCATCTGCTAATTAAAATAAAAAGCAGTGCCATACACTCTCTAGAGAGCGCTAAGCTGCTTGCATAGAAAAAAAGAAACAAATGTTAACAACAAATAGAAAGTCTCTAGCCTGGCCCTGATGAGAGAAGCCTGCTTTCCCAACGGGTCCCTTTGTTTGCTGCAACTTGCCTCTTTTCTGTATGGTAAATATTTAATGTGCCATCTTCTGCTGCAGAGGACTCAATGGCTGCCAATACCAGGTGCTGGAAAAAGAGAGCTCTTTGCCGCCTGTCCTGCAGCCCCGGCTCTGAGGGGCTGCTGCACCCATACTACAGAGCAACCACCTGCAGAGCAGGAGCCCAGCAGTGAAAGCTGTACTTCGAGAGAGACACCAAAGAAGAGAAAACTAGAAACCAATAGCCTTTTATGAGGCGTTTGCTACAGACGGACAGATAACCACACACAGTCTGGCCAGTCCATTAAGAGCACAGACTGATGCAGTTAAATTTGGTTTTATTGTAATCACATAAAGCTGGCTGCCAATCAGATGATGTAAAAATAGAACATAAAATTAAGGAACTCCTAGAATAAAGTAACCACAACTTCTGTAATCAGATCTTCAAGCAGAAACCATGCTTAATAGATTTTTGTTAGTTTGCTCAAAAACAAGGAAACAAAGAGTCTTTTTCACTTCAAGACTCAAAGAAGGCCTGACCTGACAATTTGAGTCAAATTGACAATCAGAATTTCATGACCAAGTCATGAAAAAAGGCTGGTAATCTCACTAACAGAGCGAAATGATTTCTCAGTAACTGCTGAGAAAAAAGCGTTGCTTCTCTAGCCACCATGCTGGTGATATTTGCTTTGAGCAGGACCAGAGAATGCAGTGCATTAGTCCAAATGCTTAGCCAACATGTCTGGCAGAAGGCAAGACACAAAAGGGTTCAGCAAAAGTGTGCCATGTGCCATGGGAAGGCACAGGCTCCAAGATCCAGTTAGAGAAAAGGCCCATCTCCAAACTGCGGCAGGGACTGAGACTATTTAGAATCACATCTTTGCTGGACCTGAAGATGCTTCTGGAACATGGGGCCTGGGATGTGGTCACCTCCACCAGATATGCTATGAAAGGACAGCTAGGAGCACACACTATGCCTGCACCCTGAGCAAACAGTAAGGCTGAGCCCATCCTCGTGGTTCTACATCTACCATGACTGCAGACAATTTACACAAAGCCTCTCCATGGGTGTCAGACTTGTAAAGCTGCAGAAATGTGTAAGACAAGCCATCAAAGAAAGGAATGAAATCCTGTGGTTACAAATGGAAGCTACAAACGTTAAGACATATCAAATGTCTGTGTACGACTTTCAGCCAGTCACTTCACTTTTTGCTTTTAGACTGGAGATATACACCTTCCACCATGAATAGCCCAACGCAGACTTTACAGACGTGGTGAACAGCAGACAATGTACAATTGGTCCAGCAGTAGCCTGGGACTCACACATTCAGGCTGAAATACCCAGCTGTGCCACCAATTTCTTCTATCACCTTTGGAACAATCTGTTCCAGGAAACTTTTTTATTTGGTAACTGAGCAAAATAAAACATATAAGCTAGTCACAGAGATTATAACCAGTAACCAGCTTTTCTTCCACCCCTTGAGGTGCCCCGTGACTGCTGAGCTCCTGACTCCATGGCAGGAGCAAAGGAGGTTTCTGGACTGCCTCAGTGCTTGAGTGACCTCTGAGGAAACCAGAGAGAGGGATCTGAATCCCTGTAGGACAGAGGGGTTTTAAGTTAATTCTCTACAGCCTGGGTAAGCACTCAGGCTGCTGTACCATGGATGGGGTGGTGGTCTTGCAACCTGTGAGCCTGTCTGATGGAGCATCTCTGCCAGAGACACGGGAACCTGTGCGCCGAGCCACAGGGCATCTGGAGACTGCTGTTGTTCAGAACGTTAAGGGTAGGAGCTTTTAGGCATCGAAGATTAGATAGTGCCGAAAAGAAGATGTTGTGAGTCGCTCTTTGATGTGACAGCACACGTCTCAGACTGAGGGAGCAGCAGCAGCTGGTCTGTATCCTGCCCTAAGGTTCTTTGGACTCACCTGCATTGGCAGTGCCTGAGGCTGCCCTCAAAGCCAGTTTTCTTGCCTACATTGACAAAAGCACCTGCAGGCACAGGCCTAGGCAGTCTTGAAGGGCACTGCTTGACCTACAGGTCTCAGCACATCCAGCAGGCCATCTGCAAGGTCCCACACATGCAGACGGAGGCAGGGATGCAACCGGCTTACTCCCAAAGCTGCCCGAGAGCTGCTGTGCATCTGCTGGGCAACGGCTTTGCATGGCAGCCCCCTCCCAGCATGGGACAACCCGCAAACCCGTCTCAGAGGCCTGGAAGGAGCCTAGGCCCATCGAAAATTGCAAGACGCTCTAAAACGGTTCAAGGGGCACAAGAATACACGGTAGGACTCAAGTCTTCACCAGCCCTCCCAGTGGCACTAGCTGTGTACTGATGCTTTTTTTGGGGTGGGAACAAAACTATCAACATTCTTTATTTGAAAAATGAAACCTTCAAAAAAAAAAAGATTTTTTTGAAGACGAACTGTTAGATTTGCATAAGATAAGCTTGCAAAGATGTGGCAACATCTGACTGCACTGGTTCTGACCATTGCTCCCTTGTTTTTGCTTTATTCAAGTCACAGATATGTTCAGTTTTCCTGCTAAGAAATACGCGTGTTCAAGAAACTAAATTTGTTGAGCTTGGTATCTGAATAAAGGATGGAACAGCAGTTTATCACAGGTTGGCTTCCTCTTTGAAGTATTTAAAGCCAGATGTTTACAAAGGTTACAGAGAACCCAAACCCAGCATTTTTTCTCTTGTTTACTTTTAAACACGTTACTTCCTGAGCCAATTAACAGCTCTCAGCCAGATATAACAGCCAAAGAAATACAAAAACAGAGGCGAATGATGGAATGAACAAAGGCAGGATACAAACTACAGTCCATCTGCCAGGGCTCGAGGGTCTTTTAGGTCCCAGCACTTGGTTGTCTGCCTGCCAGATAGCAACAGAGTGGGTGATGCAAGGCCCTTGCTTCAGCTTAAACCTGCGTGCCTACATGTGATGACATGCTGGAAACTGCAAATAAACCCTTCTGCCTCCTGAACTGCTAAGGGTTAAAGATTTTCTCAATGTTCAGCCAAAGTGTGCCCTCCTGCAGCTTAAGCCCCTTAACGTTGGTCTGTCCCAGGCAACTAATGAGAATAACTAATCCCCATCACCTTTCCACTCATCAGAGACCTCTGCCATCTCTTCCAACTCCCAGCATCAGTTCTCCCTTTCCTCGGGTCTCTTTTTCCCTCCTCTAAACTTCCTTCTTCTAAAAGAGAGCGCGAGGCCTGTGGCTGTGTGTGCAGCTCGCCCCAGCTGAACAGCCCCGCACAACCGCCTCCCTCGTGCTGCAGCATCCCGAGTATTTGCTTGTGCTGTGGCTGTGGCTTGGCAGAGCGTGTCGCTGCAGGGAGTAACACCCTCCCCTCCATGCTCCCACTGTCGAGCATGCTGATATTTTTCCTCAAAGCACCCGTGAACCCAACCAGCACGTTTTTCAGCCCACGTATACCTGTAGCGTTGCATGAGAGACGGAGCCTCCTGGGGACGCCACCCCTTCCCAACCTTTAACTGCTCCTTGCTGGCTCCCTCCACTGATTGCCTCCTCTGTTAGAGCAGTTTCATCCAAATCCTCAGTCTTTTTGTCCCCCAGCAATGTAACCCCTGTTTTTTTTCAGCCTGTAAGAATTAAATCCTCCAACTGTGTTCAGCTGGCTGCCTGCTGCCTTTCCTTTTGCTTTCAAAGCATCCCACAGCCCCCCACAACGTCTATTCAACAGTGTGCGCTGAATATAATGGGAGGAGACACAGATCCCCATCTCCAGGCTCAGAAGCATCAAATGCAGCTAACCTGAATCCTAGCAGACCTTCCCGCACCAGGCAGTTGTTTCTGACTGATGTTGCCCCAGCTTCAATGAGAGGCTAAAACCCTCGGCTCGACTGGCAGCTGAGCGAGGGGCTTGATATCATTCGGGCACTGGCACGTGGGGGAGGCGACAGGCGATGCTGGGTACAACCGAAAGCAAATGTGGCACAAGTAACCTCTTTGTTACAGGCGGATGGGGAAGTCGCTTCCTTCCCTTTTTAAAGCCTACCTGTCCTTTCCCCTCTGCAGCCCGGACTCTCTCTGAGCCGGCACGCAGCCAGGCTTCGGCAGCTACGTGCCCCCTGCTCCTCCATGTCTGTGCCTGCTTTCGCCTCTTGGAGACAGCGGTTCCCTCTTCCACCGCCAGCAGCAATGCCCTGCAGCCTGGAAGACTGCACTGACAGGGTTAGCTGTTGCTTCAAATGGGGAATTTGGGGAAAATAATCCATTTGGGTGGCAAAGCTGAAACCCCATTAAAACAAGAGGATAAGCAAGGCGAGAGTTTTAAATGGAACTAAAGAACCCCCAGAAATAATTCCTATTTTCATTAAAGCAGTGAAATTCTCATTGGAAAATCTTTTCCTAACCTCAGAACCCACTTGAATTCAGGCAACTGTGGTTCATACCTTTTATACTGCTCTGTGTTTTAGAGAAATCTGAGACCTCCCGAGACCATCAGAGCAGTGCATGCTGAGCTACGGGCCAAAGGCTTTTAATGGCAGTAACCTCCCTCAGCTTCGTACTTCCTGACGTTTCTGTAGAGCCCTTGATGTTATTTGGGCCAAGACCCCCTCTTGTTATTAGATGACTTGAAATGCCCTTGGCTCAAAAAGAGGATGTCCCCATCCAGAGCAACACTAACCCAGCAAGAAGCTGGATGCACTGAGTCCTTCAGCTCCTGCCAGACCGATTTATTCTCCTGAGACAGGGGCCACTTTCAGAGTCTATGATTGCATAAAAAACTCGCTGCGATTTCTGCATATATTAAAATGAAATCCCACTGCCCGAGATTACATTAAAGAGAAAAGCGGACCACATACTGCTAATCTGGTAAAAGATAAACTATTTTCAGCCACCTAAATGAAGCCAGGGGGATGGAAATAAGTTTCTAACAGGGGCTCACTGAAAAGAGATGAGATGACTCATTTATTCATTCCTGAAGCCATATTCAATCTCAAGCACCTCTAATTCCTATTAAAATAAAGGACATTGAAAGCATTCAGGATAACTCAGGACAAAGCACAAGAGTTCATTTTACTAGAGATGAAAGACTAGTGAATTAATCCACTGTATCACCTACTCCCCTAGGATGGGCTCAGCTGGCTTAATCTGTCACTTTCCACAGACAGGAGCTATTTTTTCCTGTTCTTGCTAGTGTCAATATGTTTCTTTAAATATCTTTTCAGAGAGGGTGTATATATATAGTAACACTCTGGTACTTTTAAAAGGAGCCTCATTTCCTGTGTAAGAGCTGAAGCTCTTGGCAAAACTGCCTGGTGGCTGCAGCATCTGAACCACAAGAATTGTTTTTTTAAAATGAAGATGTTAGTAGAAAAATGTTTTTTCCTCTGCGACTGTGAGTCGTACAGAACTTGGTCCAATATAAAACTGAATTGAATTAATTAAATACCATCAGTTGGGCTGCAAAGGCGACCAAAGACAGCACACCAACAGCCCATGCTGCTCCATGCTGGGGATCAGGCTGTGCAATGATCTGTTTTCAAGCCACATTTGACTATAGTGCAATACACTGGAAACAGTGCACTGCACTGGAAAAACACTGGGGGGGAAAAAATAGCTTAATCCATTTGACATCATTTTGTATCTAACTGGCTTTCTCTTTCTTCTGTACAGTGTCCCCAGACCTGTTGTTTGGGAGTGCTCCTCCAATGGCAGGATAGGAAAGAAAATAGTTTTCCAAACTCTAGAAAATGAGCCTTTATATTGTGAGATGGTGGCACAACGGTCAAGGATGCAGGGGACCTGAAATGACTTTTGAGTGAGGTTTGGAATTGGCTCCTTTTCAATGTGATGCATCTCAACTAGAAAGTACCAAGTGAACTTCCTCTGAATGCAGCTCAGCCCTTGCACAGTGCAAAAACTAGACCCAAAGAGCACACTCCCAGCAAAGCATATTTGTCACTGTGGCCAGTATTTGCTCACTCCTCCTCACACTCGGTGCTTGCGACACATACAGCAATACTCTGAGTGGGTAAAGGAAGAGAAAATAGCCCTTAGGAACTAAAGCACAGTATTGCCACCTCACCCAGCTCTTCCGCCTTCCACCGTCGCCCAGCCGCCAAACGCTGAGGACTGCGCACGCCCTGGGAAGAGGCAAAACGCAGGAGTGGGTGTATCTGCTAGGGAAACAGAAGCTGTCACAGTCCCACGCCACTTCAAGGCTGACAGCACTGCTGGGGAGGGAGAGAACCTAAAATTAAATGGGCCCTTTTGTACTGAGCACCCTTTGGCAGGGATCGGGGACCTTTCTGTTCTTGTGAGCTATCGCAGCAGTAGGTTAACACTCAATTTACTTTCTGTAACAGAAAGGCGAAAGCTGACACAGGGCAACGATCTGTTTTTAGCACACCGAGGTCACGTAGAAGAAGGAACAGATTTGGGAGCAGTTTAAAAGGCCAAGGAGCTGCAGGAAGACAGCAGAGGCAGGCCAAAGGGGATGTGTGGGAGGGCAGCAAAGGGCAGTGGGAAGCAACAACTTATCTACAAGAGGAGCAAAAGTCAGTACAGAGATTTCAGGAATGGAGGACTGGGAGCCTCTTGGGTCACATGCAGGAAGAATAAAGAGGATTCACACACAATCTGTGTGCACAGGGCTGTTCCTCAATGCACAGCCAACATCCTGTGCTTACCCGCCCTCTCTCTCTTACATGTCCAACCACGCTGACAGCAAATGAAGGTATCACTGGGTATCACTGGTCACCTAGCACTGTTGGCATGCGTGGCACTGCTTTCTGCGTTAGCTGGCCCAGTCCCTCTGAACTGACAGCACTATTTGCAGGGGTAGATACTTTACAACCCAGATAAATACTTGCTTTGGAGATAAACACTTGCATTCACACTGCAGGTTCAAGTCATCACCATCTCGCATCTTGTTCAGTGATTCACATGAATATCTAAGGAATGCAACAAGTGTAAGCTGCAGGGTTTTACACCCCATCTGGACCATGTAAATGACCTCTAATATTATAAGCAATGATGAAGGCAGCTCAGTGATCATCTTCAGCTGCATAAATGTCTTTCCAGACTAATTTCTTAGTCATAAATTGTTATTATGTTATAAATTGTCCTAAGGACCCACTGCGCTGCACATTGCACAGCTGTGTAAGAGAAAGTGGTTGAAGTGAACAATTCAAGTAATCCATCTTCCTGTTTGGTATTCAGTACCTTTCTTGGAAAAAAACTTGCAGTCAAAGAACACCATTTCCATACAGGTCCTGCAGGGGAGTAGGGCTGCCCTAGCATGCTACCCCATATAACCTGCAGGGAGGCAGGTCCTGCAAGGGCAAATTCTGCATGTAGTACCTGACCCTGGCCAGCTCAATACTACCTGTTTCCGCTACCTGCTCAAGCCTCAAAGCAGCAATGGGAATCATGACTGTGACACTAACCCTGTCCTGGACCTAGTTGCAACCCAGAAGGAAAGCTCTAAAGAACAAGAGGAGCATTACTGAAATGCAGGAAGCCACTTCTCACTGCTGGGCTTGCCTGCATTAGACAGTTTTACTATTGCACTTGACCCAAAAATACCTGAAACAAGTCACTACATTTATTCTGCTTTGGAAAGGGACTGAACACCCATTCCCATGCAGCAGTCCCTGCACATTTTCTGGAAACTGTGGATACAGGGCGCTGCATGACACCTCGCATGGCTGTGACACACGAGAGCACTTCCAGCAGTCTCCTTTTTATCTCAGTCCATTCTCCACCCAGCTCAGAGCAGTTATGCTCTGCAAGACAAATCAAACCGTTTCACTCTGCCTGTTGCACAGTGCTAACTTTTTACTCCTAGTAGAATTAGGAGTAGTTTTAGAATTACTCTTAGGTAAGGAAGGAGAGTTTCCCACATGTTTTTCTAAAGTGCAAATTGCAGCCCTCCTCTTTTCAGGGTTTCTAGATGCAAGTGCCTGTGCAGCTCCTGGGTTCAAGTGCTGGTGCTTGGGGACACACATCACTCACATTGGGTGGCTTGGCACTATTCGACACTGTCTCTCCAAGAGTTTGCAAATCTGATCTGCACTGATGTCAAACAGGAGTTGGCCTTGCTGGCCACATCCTTGCCAGGAATTAAGGGAAATTTCCCACAGCAGTCTCAAGCAGCAGTGAAGAAGAAACACTAGTATAGTCTGATGGCTGGCATTTTATCACTGCCTTCCAATTGCCTTCCTGTAGGCTGATACTACAGCGTGTACATGCTGGGTTTTGTTAGTATTCCTGCCAGTGTGACAGCAGTGCTGGGAGATGCTCCTTGAATTCTCAACATAGCCAGGATGGTGCTGCTCAAGGGCGCCTGTGATGGCAGCAAGCAGAGCTGCACATTTCCAAAAGACCTTGCAGGCAAGATGTCGAGCCACCGGAAACAACAGCAAAATGCCATCCACCATACGGTGCTCTCCAGGGAGCACAGAGGATTGAGTTGACGCTGGGTGACAGCAGCATGCTGGCATTTCAACAGCCTGGGCAGAGTCATCCTTCGGAAAGGATCATTTGCAATGCTGGCTCCGTACATCACAGCCAAAGCAAAGTGCACTTGGAAACTGCCTGGGCAAGTGAAGTGGTGCCTCCCTTGCATTGCTTCTCCCATCCATCTCCTGGAGAGTAATTGATGTCATAACAGCAGAAGTACAGGGAGTTTTCTGTGATCCTTCAACATGTTGTTGTGTGTCTTGGTATTTAGCACCATCTGTGTGCATCCTCCATACCCCACAAAAATCCTTCTTCCATTCTGACTCCATTTTTACCCTTAAGTTCTTGGCTCATCTAACTGCTAAACATCTCGCCTCTGCCAAACTAACAAATGGAGTTAGTACAGAATGAAATTCACTTCTCCACCCTGTCACGTCACCACAACGTCCACTGAGGACAACTGCAGTGAGAAGAAGGTGAGGGAAATCCAAGCAGGGAAGACTCCATTGCAATAGCTAACCTAAATACAGAGGTCTAGGCCTTCAGCTTCAAACCTTCCATACAGACCTCTAACACACAGCTTTTCATTCAGAACAGTTTGTTAGTGTAGCACGTTCCTCAAGAGATAAAGTAGAATTTGCAGGTGATACAAATGTCAGACTCAGAAGCTATATGAAAAACAAACATTTCTCTCAACAGATGGCAGAATTTTGACTTTTTGTTAAAGCTTTTATTTCCTCCTTATACATTTTTGCGCTGTGCACAGACTTATTTCACTGAAGTTGCTGCAACAAGCAGTGGTGGATCACAACAAGTGAAAGGCCAGCAAAAGCATGGTAGATATTGCAACACTGCTCACCTTCATCTGCACTCTCTACAGACAAGTCAGGACCCTCAGCAGCACAACATAAAAGATAACGCCATTTCAGCACGTTCACCACACTTGCATCACCAAGAAACCTGAGACACTTTTCTAATCAAGGGGGAAGAAAGGAAGCCAGAGAAATTTATTCCAATTTGTCACCAAACCAACGGACAGACTTTGTCAGGGGCTCACTCCTTTACAGCCAGAATGCCTGTGCACGTGACAACAACCACCAAAGCTTCCTGGGGAATTCTCATTTCTCATGGGCTGATACAAGGCCCATTTGGACATGTCTTCTGCACGTGGAGGCTCCTTTCGTCAAAATACTCTTCCTCACCAATGCTTACTGTCATGAGACAGGCAGGTTTGGAGGTGAGGAGGGAATGAGCCTGTGCATACGGAAACACAGGGAAAATCCTCATTTTAGAAATCCTTTAACAGATGAAACTTTTGTTAAAAAAATCACTTTCAAATAAAGAAGCATTAGTTTGTATATATATATTAAAAAAAGGGCTAAAGAAGAAGTTAAAAATTGTGGATATCCGATATGTGAAAGATCAGAGGGGGGCCTGGCAAGTTCCCTAAACTAGAGGGAATTAGGCAAAAAATGAAGGAGTAAAAGACAGGAAATTGCACAGAGCTGACTACACTGAAGCTGAAGAAATAAAAGACCTGAAGAGACTGAGTTAGCATTTCAGGAGAGACAGGCAGTGCTGGCATAGCACCTCCTAGAAATACATGCTGTGTCACTTGTCTGCAAATTATACAAGGAAAATTAAATTTAGACAGTATGGATGTTCCAAGCTTTGCAAAGACTGCGGTGCTGCTGGCATTCAGTCCAGTCCCTGAGTGCTGTGCTGTGTACACTGCTCCACGCAGCCAAACTGTTAGCCCTCTCCTAATTATCACCTTCTGGGTGGGAAGCAGAGGCTCTCGAGGGAACACACTGCGTCTTTGAAGTAGAGATCCCATTAGCCCATGCAGCATGGGGTCATTTACTGACAAATGGGCCTTGCTGTTCCTTGTTAGTTGCAGGAAGATTGTTCAAATCTAAAATAAAGAGGCTTTTGCCATTTCCTTATCCTGTCGAAGAGCTGTCAGCGCTTAACAAGGCAGACAATTGCACGCACTCCCTTCAGAGTTCAAAGCTAGTCCTAGTTCCACCTTTAGTGCTATAAATAATTAATTTTCTGGGTAATTTAAGCAAGGAACATGAGAAGACTCCCTATGCATAATCTCACGTTCAACCTTACATCCTTATGTTTCTCCTTCTGTAAAAAACTCAGTGCTGATCCTTGCTCTTTACCACCTAGCCATTAAGCCACATGCCATCCCCACTCAGCAGTGCTATGGCCTTGTGTGGGATGCCAGCTTTATCCGCCTCTTTTCCAGGTCATGTAGCCTCCCCTGTTCTGCTCTCAGAGCACTCTAACCCTCTTCCTGAACCATCGCTACTCCTTTCCTGCCTTAGTTTTACTTCCTCTTCCCCTTGAGGGGCCAGATTCTTTGCTTCCTCACACCTCCCACAGTCACTTACAGCAGTGAATGTAGAGTGGGAGTAAAATGTTAGTAGATCAGAATGGCACCAACTTGCATTTACTTTCCATGACTTCACAAAGTGCAGAACAGAGGCAAGCCGTCCCCAGCCTCACTTCCCATTCTTGTTACGTTTGTGTATACATTCCCTTCAAGCGTCTCCCCCAACTGCTTCCAAGCACGCCCTTTCACTGAAACTGTCCGCTTTTCCCCCAAAGCACCCGCGTGACCCTTCCCACCTCCTGCCCACAGCCCCCATGTCCCACGGGCATTCCCAGGGAAAGGAGCGCGCTCCGCTTGGTGCTGCGTTCGGAGGATTATCTTGCTCCCAACTTCAAAGCCACAAGCTCTGCAAGGCAGAGGCTTCGTTATTTATGTAACTCTGTAATTGCATATGGTAAAATACAAAAGGTTCCAAAGCAAATAACAATGTGCTGGGGCACTGGCACGGCTCGTACGCGGTTGACCGGCAAGCCCAGCCAACACTAGCCCTTCTGTGTAAGACAAAGTGCACATTCTGCACATGCATGCCCCCAGGAAGAA
The DNA here is from genome assembly GCF_003343035.1 of Apteryx rowi. Taxonomy (NCBI): domain Eukaryota; kingdom Metazoa; phylum Chordata; class Aves; order Apterygiformes; family Apterygidae; genus Apteryx; species Apteryx rowi. Next base: position 139,646 of record NW_020447277.1, on the reverse strand, counting down.
CCAGAGAAAAGTGCTTTTTACGTTAGCGTATTGTACAAATCTAAACATCTAAATAAGAACATTATGGAAGCAACAGGCGCACGAATCCTTCAGCCTTGAGTCTCCTAGTGAGTTCTGGAAACTGCAGGCTACTGAACCAAATACTCCCAGCAAATGGGCAGATAGGATCTGAGCCACCCTATGACAGGAAACGTAGGTGAAATACAGAAAGGCCCTTGATCTGCATCAACCCTACATATACACTCTGGAAGCTGATGGTGAGAAAATTGTGTCTTCTTTAAACACATGATCTGCCTCTTCCTAAGAGCCACACGAAGGTACGGGGGCTGTCCCTGCAGCCTGCACCCTTTCTGCACCAATACGATGGTTTGGGCAGGTGCCTGCGAGCACCACGGGAAGTTTCTCCAAAGTAACACCCAGCACAGTTGCTAAATCAGCTCGCCATGGAGCCACATCGTGTTATCTCCTGCCTAAACAACGAAGAGGCTCTTGCAGCATGGCAGGTGTTTGTGAAGAACACAATCCAAGCCACCGAGCATGCAAGACCGAGGCAGCACCAAGTGTGGGCATGACTCTCAGCCCTACGGGCCAAGCCTGCGCCATCCCCAGGCTTGGAGGCTGAACTTGCGGGCACACAGGTGGAGCTCATGTGTTTCGCTCCCTTGGTGGCCAAGAAGATGGCCAGCGTCAGACACCTGGGGCGCAGGGCCAGTCCCCCTGGCCTTCCGTGGAGCATTCCCAGCTGGAAAAGCCCGTGTGCCCGGAGAGGCACTGGGCCAAAGAATCCACTGCTGTGCCGAGAGCGTCCTGTTGTCAGCGTGCCCCTCCGCCCCCACCCGCTCTCCCTCTGAGCTCCTTCACCCCGGCCTCCCTTTGGGCCCCGCAGTGGCTGCTGCTCAGTAAGGCACAACTGCTGCTGACCGCATCCTTGCCCGCTTCCCCACCTCCCTCTGCACAGGCGGAACGGCAGGCACAGGGGGCCAGGCGCGGTGAGGGCTGCGCAGGCAGGAGGTGCTGGACACCCACAGGAGAAGGCCATCTCCTGACGAGCACTGCAGCCCCACCACCTGCCCCCACACAGTCCAGCGCCCCCTGGGTCAGGCCGGCCCCGCCCACTTCAAACAGCTCCGCCCACCAGCCCCACCCAATCGAGGCAGGCCCGCCCACCTGGACCAGCTCCAACCACTGGGGCCCGCCCATCTGCGCAAGCCCCGCCCACCCGGGGGCCTCACCTCCCTGGGTCAGCATCGCCCCGCAGAGGGAGTCCCGCCCGCCACCGCCCTGCGCGGTACCTGGGCGCGCTCGAAGCTCTCGCGCTCCGCCTCCAGGCCGCCGCCGCCGCCCGCCCGCCGGCTTAGCACCTTGGGCAGCGGGTTGGACACCTGCTTCATGGAGCTGCTCACGCGGTCCATAGCCCCACCGCGCCCGCTGCCCGCTCCGGCTCCGCCGTGCCGCGCCCTCGCAACCGCTCCGCTCGGCGCCGCTGCTGGCCGGACTCCGCGCCATTGGCCCGCCCACCTGCCACTCACGCGCGGGGCACGCCCCACCCGCACCACCTCCTCCCATGCGGCTCCGCCCTCCGCTCCGCCCCCCGCTATCATTGGCCGCTCCCAATGCCACTCGGCTAGAGCTCCCGGGAGGACCGGCCCGAGCTCGCGCAGGCTGCCGGCTCACGGGATCGCCGGAAAGCTCACTGGTTCGAGCGGATGCCACTCAACACCATCTCCCGCCCCTCCGCGTGAGTCGCGCCCTCCATCCCGCATCTTGACACCTCCCAGTTTAGAGTGCCCACTTCAGGCCCCGCCCCTCCCCGCCTTCCCCGCTCTGATTGGGCACCGCGCCTGCCGCTCACACCTCGCTGCCACTCCCGGGGCTTCGCCCGTGCGCTGGCGCGCGTGGCGCCCTCTGGCGGGGTCGGGCGGTGCCGCCACTGCGGGCCCAGGGGACCGCGAGGGGCTTGGCGGGGGCCTGGGCAGCCCTTGACTGGGGGAGGCTCCCCGGGCGCGGGGGGGCCAGGGCTGAAGGGCTCCGAGCTGCGGCGGGAGCTGGCATGCTGCTGGGGGGCCGGGAAGGCCTGGTGGGACCGCTGCGGGCAAGCAGCTGGCAGCCCCAGCAGCAGCCGGCCTGCTGCGCTCCAGCCCTGCCCCAGGCTCTGCCCTGACACCAGGCAGCACAGTTCCCTCACACATCCTTGGCCAGGCCTGCCCTGGCAGGGGACAGTGTGCTCTCCCTGTCACAAAGTATAAACTGACCATGTAAGCGCAGGGAGGCATGCAGCGCTGCCTGCACCGAGCCACCATTCCAGCTCCTCCAGGGAGGGGTGGTTTACAGGGAGCCCAAGGAGTGCATGTCTGCAGGGCAACATCTTCCACCCCCTCATGTTACCTGTGCTGGGGTGAACTGCACTCCCTGTCTCCTGCTGAGTAGCATTTGTCAGACTTTGCTTAAGATCTAGGTTGGATTCATGGCTTCAAAGTCCTGCTTGGGACCAGGGAGGAAATGGTGGGGGAAGCATGCCTGGGGTGGTCCTCTTGCAGGTCAGCCTTTGCCTTTGCAGGTCAGTGTCAGCGTGGACAGGGAGACCAGCAGCATGCAGGAAAGCTGCATGGGTCTTTGTCAAGGGGAGATAGGTGCTGTTTTTTTCATCCAAGCTGTGGGCAGGGAGCTCTGGAGAGGTGTGCACTTGGGAAGGAGGCAGCCGTGGGCACAGTTGACTGAGCAGAACAAGGAGAATAGACAGGTCATTTCTCTGGTAGCAGTGGCAGATGGGCAAAAGATTGTTGCTCTAGTCCAAAAAACAAGGAAAGATAAAAAGGAGAAGTTTTTTACTTCTCCTGAACAGTTGAGAGATTGATGACTGAAATGCTCTTTAGGATAACATGATCCAGGTTCTTCTCTCTGGTCCATTCACTCAGCTGAGACTTGTATTGTGGCCTGATCTTTGCCTTCTCTCAGCCCAGCAAATTGCTAGATTACCTGACTATGGCCAGCTCTTCTGATTTTGACCAGGAATCCCCTTCCACAACAGAGAAGCCTTTCCCACTAGGACCTTTGTCAGAACTTGCACATATCTGCAAAATCTCTTAATTCTGACAAATCAGCATTTTTGCAAAGACACTGAAAACCCTCTCAGGCTGCTCCTTGGTTAATCCCTGATGATGGCAAAGGGCAACAAAGGGGGCTGTGCTGGGGCTGTGCCAGCTGGGTTCCTGGAATATTAAAGCAGGTCATACAAAATCAGCATCTTTGTGTGGGGAGTAGCTGTGCAAAACCATCCTGTCCACCACCGCCAAAAGTGACTGGGATACTCTGACAACAATATTTGGGATGTGAAGTGTCATGAGCTCTTGTGTAAGCAGTTCTTCCCTGCATGATTCACTTCTGTGCCTTTTTTTCAGCTGAAACACTTGCCAAATAAGCACCCTTCTGTAGCTGGCCAGTGGGACCTGTGAACGGGCTTTTTGTATGATATATCTGACACTGGTTTGTGCTCCTGCCTTGGCTATCAAATTACCAGCAGATGGGAAATGGCCTATACTGTGCAGCAAGGCCATCTCCTCCCACACCAGCTTGTCTCGACTCTCTGTCTGCCTTTTCTCTAATGTACTTTCTGGAAACCTACCTCCTTCCTTGGGGCTGGTCCCAGAGGAGGTTTAATGAGTTTAATTTAGTCGCTGTTGCAGCAAGGTGATTAATAATTGAAGAAATGAAGTCATTGCCAAATAGAGATGAAGTAAAGAAAGAACAGAGGAGGGCACTTGACAAAGGAACGCAAAGTCCTTCCAATATATTTGTTTCCCACCCCTCAGCATGCCTAAAAGAATCCAGCTCTAGCATGACCCCTCCGGCATGCAAGCCTGGATCCTGGAGAGCTGGGTTCTAATTGACCCTCAGGTGAGAACCCATGAGGCTGTGACCTGGCTTAGCTGCTCCCTCTTACTGAGGAGCAGAGTCACATCCATCCTCACCTGAGCCTGTGCAGGGCAGAGGAAGGTGACTGGATGTGTGCTCCAACATGCTGCTCCTACTGGCTGCTCCTGTCTTCTCCAAGGCAGGGGCTGCTACGGGATGGAGCTGGGATCCAGCCCATGACAGTCGGACCACCCCAGGCTGGCTCAATCAACCCAGTGGCTCTGCTGGATTGTGCTTTTGGGCTTTGGTCCAAGCTCATCTCTGCAGGGATTTGGTGGGCTCCTTTCTGGTGGGGAGTAGGTGCAGACTGTGAGATGCTCTGGGAGAGCACAGGGCACAGGGCTGTTCCTGAGTGGGGTCTGTTCCTCTGCGTCAAGTGATTTGGGGAGATGGAAAGGAATAGGACAGGAGGTCTTGATGGGTGGCTTGGGCTGTGGGGCATGGTGACCCTCCTTTCTTTCAGTAGCTACCTGAGATATCTGCACCTGAGTGTCTTCCAGAGGACAAAGACCCTGGGGCTGGTGTCTGCTGGGGCATGGAAAGGACTGTGGGTCCCCTCTCTTCTTGCCTCTAGGGCAGCCTAGTGCTCAGCAGCACATGATACCCAGCAAGTGCTGGCTCAGGCTGGGGAAATGGGACCAGAGCTGGCCCTTTCCCCAGCTGCAGGGCTCCTTAGAGCAACCGTTCCTCGCTGCTCACAGACACCAAGGCTCCTGCCCATAACAGCCCTAATGGGGGGCTGCTCCCTTTCCCCTGGGACATTGCTTCTCATCTTGATCCCAACCAAAGTTGACCCAAAGGATCCATAACCAAAGGGGAGTATGAATCGGCAGGAGCAGGGCCAGAAGGGACTGCTGAGGCCTGCTGGTCTTGACAGGCTCTGTTCCCAAGAAGTGGGAGCTAGAGAATCCCTTTTTAACCTTCCCTCTCCAAACAGAGCTGGGAGAGTCCCAGGGTGCTGTTGTGACACTCCTCACTCTCTCATGGCCTGGAGAAGACTCAGGGAGAGCACAGATCCCCCTTGTTTCAGCAAGAAAAAAGAGGCACAGAGAGAGCCACAGTCCTTCCTCTGTTATCCGTCTGGCTGTGCCAGAGCAGACAGGCACAGAGCTCTGTGCAAAGATTCTTCTCTCTTTTCCCCCTGGACATGAACTCCCAAACCCTGCCTCCAAGCTTCAGTCTCCATCTTAGACACCCCAAGACACAATGTTCTGAGCCCACCAGGGTAGGCGAGCCATCCCTGGAGGGCACATCTCCTGGAAAGCCACACTGGGGGAGGTCAGTGGCCATTTGCCAAGCCTTCCCCAAATACAATCAAACAACCACAGATATAACTGTGACCTGCTGACAGGGCTATTTGCTGACACCCAGACACAAAAGTGTCTGATGAACCAAAATGCCCACATGAAGCAGGGGCAGGACAGGGTCTCAGGTGAAGGATGGTGGCCCAGGCCCAGTGTGAGGATTCATGGGAGAGCAGAGCACACGTTGTATCACCTGGGGCAATGTAGTGCACCAGGAGGAGCCTGCACATGCATGGGTTTTGATCTTTTGATCCCATTTTTCTAATGCTTTGGGCAAAACAGCTGCTGCTGCCGAATCCTTGCCTGCTAGTGCTGGTCAAAGAACCTTTGCAAAAATCAGCCCTACCTGGCCTGCTGTGTGGGATGGTGAGCAGCAAAAGGAAGGGCCAGTCCTTGTGCAGGAATGCCAGATCCCACCTGGGAGAGCAGCTGAGGCAAGGTGGCCACTTGAAAGGGGGCAGGAAGATGGTCTTGGAAAGGACCATTTATCTACAGAGCATGAGGGTTCCATGTGGCCCTATCTGCTCTGTCCTGAGTGATATTGCTCAGATATTTCAAGGAGGCCTTTGTGGGATGAAAATCCAAAACATCATCAGGTGCTTTCTCTGCAGTAAAGTCTCAGCATCTGTCTCTGTTTGTCAAGAAGAAAGCTCAGCATGGTTATCAGTTGGGCCCAGGGGAGAGCACCTAACAAAACTGGGAGCTTAGGCTATGACGCTGCTGGGGTGGCTGCCTGGGTCAGAAACTTGCTCTGGAGCAGAGCCTGGTAGTGGGAAGTGTTTGCCATCTGCTGGAGAGCTCCACCACTACACAGGCAGCAGGTCCATCAGGAACATAGCACGGAGCTGAATACACAACAGTGAGGGTCACCACTTCACACATGCTGCTTGTGCAAGGAGGAGGGGGGAAAGACTGACCGCTCCCAAGGTGGGACATGGCAAGCTTGATTTGCTTCTGTGTTATGAGACAGCCTTCAACTGCCAGTATGTGATCACTGAGAAAAGGTGTTCTGTGTTTGAGTCAGGGTGTGCAGTGTTGGCAGTAAGACCCCTGTGCTTGTTGCAGAAGACCAGGAGTAGTTAACAAGGTGGGGGCTAGAAGAAGGCCTGGATTGTACATCTGGAGACTCAGAGTCTACCTCTGTCTTCCTTTATGGTACAGAGATAATCCAGCTTTCTCCAGTGCTCATGTAGAGTGTTCTCTGTATTTTCTGGATGCCTGAAATCCTACAGTCTGATCTGCAGGAGTCACAAGTACCTCCAGCTGCAGTGAAGGCAATGGCAGGGAGACTTTGCAAATACAAAGTGTCATGTAGTGCTAGGGAAATACCAGGTCCCGGGTGTCTCAAAGCTGGCACCCAAAATGAGCAAACAGTTTTTCTCTTTGTTTCCCTGAACCTTAGCTGCCATAGGTAAAACAGCCACACACTGCTATAGGTGCTGGACAGACCCTGCTTAGCTCCAAGCAGGTTGGTGCTCACTGCTGAGGGCATCTTCAGGGAGTCCAGAATACATACGCATGGCTGTAACTTCACAAAGGCAGCCAGTGTCTGTCCTTGAAAGTATTGCCAAATTTCTGTGAGAGCCACCTCCTGCCACAGCAGCCAGCCACCTCCCACTCTTCAGTCTCTTGGTCCAAAACTGAGGCTTTTCTAGGAGCCCCAGAATTTATCTTGGGTAATAGCACAAACTGCAACAATATATTTCTCCCTTGATGTGTGCTTAGAAACTACTGGTGTCTTTCTGCTGATACTTACCAACATTTTTCATCTGGAGGTGTACCTTGGTGTATATACTTCAACCCAAGCATTTCAGTGCAATTTCCCAAACTCAGCTACAGACCTTTCAGTCCTGTGAAACAGACTGCTCTGGGGAGTCAAACATGAACAGCCTCAGAGGATGCAGACCAAGGGTCTGTCTAGCCTAGTATTAAAGTCTCCAGGTGTGGCCACAAGCAGATCCCTTGAAGGGAAAGGCAAGTATTTGTGTTGCCTCCCTTGAGTGCGCTCCTCGGCTCCAACTATTCTCAGTTTATGAGTCTCTCCAGCTATTCTCAGCTTACGAGTTTTCCTGAGCTTATTGCTTTAAAATCCATGTCCAGTCTCAGACAAATGGAGAGTTCCTCGTGATCACCATGGCCCTCGGTGAGGAGTTCCCCAGGTCTACTACTCCTTGTATGAAGAGTCACTTTCTTCTGTTCATTCTGAACCTGGCTCCTGGCTCCTGCCAGCTTCATTTGGTGGTCCCTAGTTCTTGTACTAGCAGAGACAGTGAATAGTCGATGTTTGTCTCTCCAGGCCACTCATAATTTTGCAGACTTTGATCATATCCCCCCAGCAAGGTTCCCTTTCCCACACTGGTAAGTCTCTATCCCTCTTGAAAATACCTCTCCTGATAAATCTGAGATCTTGCTTGTCTTTCTTGAAGCTGCGCCACCCTCTGATCACTCACTACTGCCAGTCATTCTTTTTCTGTTTCCACCTGATTTGTTCCCAATTTAAACCACAGTTTTCCATTTTAGTGATCTTGCAGCTCCGAGGGGCATTGCTTCTTTTCCTGTGATAATGTGACCCCAGATGTGACTTCAAAACTGACAATAGGTGTAGTGGAGCAGGCTGCCTTCAGGGTAAGAAGAGACTTCCCCCTGTATCCAAAATCTGTTCTGATAATGTGTCCAAAGAGACGATGTGTGGTTTCTATCGAAGCTGAAACACACCATAAGGCAGAGGTTTTACAGATTCCATAAATAGCTACAATTTAGGATGTATGATATGGAGGAGGCTTTAGAAATCAAAATATTTAGAGATTTACATTATTTGGCTTGGCAAGAAGGAGCAGCCAAAACTGAAATACAAAATCTCCCTTCAAGGAAGGAATGAAGTTGATGAATAGTGAAACAAGGGAATAACAGAGATGTCAAAACCACCAAGAATTACTTTTGCAATGAGCAGAAGTGGGAAACATAGCCAATATATCTGAAGGGAGAGAGAATTCATTGAAAATCTCTAGGCACATATATATTCCTGATTGAAAATGTTGATTTTTAAAATGAATCTTGACATTTCTATCAAAACTGTGTTTGAACATTGCAAGAACATTCAGAACATTCAGCTAAAAGCAGTTCCAAGCTAGGCTGTGCTGGTACTTTAGCTGCATCAGCAAGGACATCTCCAGCTCATTCCCCAGCCTGTTCTCCTCCTCTCAGTTTTATTTTAGTCCCTGTGTGGAGATGTGTAACAGAATTGTTAAGATCAGTCTGAATGGAGAATGAGTGCGTATGTTTGGGTGTGAAAGCATTGAAAAAATGGCAGAAGTAGGGCTACGAGAGTGGCAGGTGTTGGTGGCACCTCAGTTAGCAAGCTGTCAAGATCTTGGCACATCACAGTTATCTTGCCTCATCTGTCCATGTGGTTCCCCGGTCTGCTGCTTGGTCACACCTGTCTCCATGGACATTTCCAGCACCCCCAGAATTAATCTGCTGTCTGTTGTCTCAGGCAGTGGCATTGGTCTTGGTCTGTTATCTTGGTCATGTCAAATGTTGCGTCTGTTGTCTCAGGTAGCTGTGTCCATCAGTCATGTGTGGCAGGGCCCATGGGGAGACGGGATACAAGGGGTATTCCTGAGGCCCAGGCAGCTCCCACTCATGTGCCCTGCTCCCTGCCTGGGAGACCTGTTTTGCCCCTGCCTTCCACAGCATCCCTGTGCAGCAACCTCTGAAAAAGGGTGTTGGTAGCTCCTGGTGGTGGGGGAAGCATGGGAACAGGGTGAGGGAAGTCATTCATGGCTAGGCTGGAGGTGCAGAATGACTGAACTGAGCCATTCAGCTGGGATGGAGGGGAGCTGCCAGACATCCTGGGAGTGAAGCACAGGTGGACACATGTGTTGCAGGAGATGCTTGCGTTGGAGGCAGTGAGGGTGCAGCAGTACCGTGGGTTTGGGGGTGTGGGTGGTTTGGGGGTGTGGTTCAGCACATGCCTTCCTTCCAGGCCAGCCCTGCTGCTGTCGGTGCTGACGGCCCATGCTGGGATGCTGCCGTGACCTGCCTGGCTCCCTTCCTAGCAGTTCCTGGGGACAGCCAAGCTCCAGAAGCTCCTTGTTAGATTAAGCTACGTACTGTGGGTAAGATGATGGCCGTTGATGGTATGGTGCCAACCGTAGTCTGCTCAAGGCATCGACCAGCAGCAGGCTGACATCTCCCTAACCCCACTCTGTGCAGTGTGGGGTGAGCAGATCCAGCCCAGGAGCTGGGACCCAATGTGCCTGGAGAAGGGAGACTTCCTCCTAGCATCTAAATGGGCTCCAGTCAGAGACTCATGAGCACAGGACAAGGGAGGTTATAGAGCAAACAGGATCCCAGCTGAATCCTGAGGTCCTAGGCTATTCAGAGCAGGGTACCACAAGTCTCTCTCTGCCATACATGGGTAAGATCTCCAGCCTGGGCTCAGACTGTACCAGCACAGGGCTCTTGCCTGGCCTAATCCCTAGACGTGATCTGAGATGGCAACAATCCCATCAATGGGGAAACAGAGATGCAGAGCAAATACCTGTCCCTCTAATGCTCTCTTGTGATTGGCAGTGCTTTACCTTTCCCTTCCTCCATTCTCCTGAGGTTTCATCCACAAACCTTTGCCTGGAAGTAGGCAAAGCCCTTCTGTGTAGATGTAACATTTCCAACAGGAATTTCTCTGCCAGCGCAGCGACACCATTGCTCTCCCAAACAGTATGAGCTAAGCCAACATGCTGGGACAATGACAGGGCAAAGTCAAGGGGGTGTTGATTCTACATTGCTAGAACCAAATAGTCAGGCAGGCCAAACTTTACAGTACCAGTGTGGTTATGAGCTTCTAAAACTCTTAGTAAATGCTAACGGCTGAGCCTCATGTCCATTGTTAACACTGCTATTTCAGCTGGCACTTGCATTTGGGAAACTGCAATGCAGCAACAGAACAGATCTCCCAAAGACTCACTGCAAGTGACGGGCAAAGAAAGGAGAGGAGCCCAGACCTAGGCAGGCACTGTGCTCTGCCCACTGCTCTGCATGTGTATATACTGATGGCATTTTGGGATCCCTTGGAGAAAGCCCTCTTCTCTCTGGGGCAGTGCTGCAATTGGGGCAGTGCATGGCTGCGGGGTGCTTTGCTGACCCACTACAGCGGGCAGCCAGGGAGGGCTGCTTGGTTCATGGACTGTCCCTGGTGCAGCTGTGGTGAAGGAAGTGGATTGCCCCCATTTTTTCTGTGATGCAGAAGGCATTCTAGGAAATAATTGTGTGTGGCAGACATGCTCATTCTCCATTCATGGCCATCATGTGACTTCTAGGCAAAAGGTCCAGCTATTAATATCCTGAAACATTGCTTTCAACTTTTCTGTGGAGCCCTTTTGGTCATAGGAAAGGAAAAAGCCATGGGTCATGTCCTGTTCTCTTTATCATTTCATAGTATTTTATCATTATCTAGTACTTGCAGCATCAGGGCATTATTGCATATTGAGGTTCTGGGCACTTCCCTCTGCCACTTACTGTGTAAGGCTTGCACCCTTGACACAGCACTTTTTCCATTGTGTCATTCTTGTCTTTTAGAAACATTTCCGGCATGTTTTCAGCTTTTTCTGCTGTCTCCCTCTATAAAAAAAAGGCAGAACCCAGAAATCCAGTGTGAGGCACAGCAAGGGGCCCTTTGCAGCAGTCCCTGCTCTAGACCAACTCCTACAGTTTACCTCCACCCAGCAGGAGTATGAAGTCCTTCACAGCTGCCCTTGCTGTTCTTTCTGTGGCTGCCTTCTGCTACCAGGTCTCATCTTCACCGGGTGAGTCCAAGCTCTCCTCTTGGAGGGGCTCTCTTCTCTTTCTCGCTGCCCTGTAAGGTCTAGTAATGCTTGGCACCTCTTCCTTCTGAGCGTCTGCCGCAGCAAAGAAGAGGCATGTCTTGCCACTCTGGCTTCCTGGGGGAAGGATGACTGTGGTGGGAGACTGTAGTGGGAGCAGCGTCTCCTCCAGCAGGACCCATCTGGTCCTGTGACCCTGCTTCTCCCTGGTGGCACTTCCCCCAGTCTGGTTATATCGGAAAATGTCTCTTCTCTTCCAGCTGCTGTCAACTTTTCTGGTCCCTGTTGCACCCAATACAGCACCAAAGCAATTCCCCTGAACCGCGTGATAATGTACGAGCGCACAGGCAGCCACTGCTTCCAGCCAGCCGTGATGTAAGTAGATCTCCTGCTCAAATCCTGGGTGCCCCTGCCCTGCAGTAGTGTGGCAGCCCCAGGGAACCCTGCAGCATACCCCATCCTGCCAACAGATATTGGTGTGTTAGGCTCACCCTTGTTAAGAGAATGGTCTGGAAACATCTCAGAGGAAAGTTGCACGTCTCAGAAAGCCAGTTGGTGGTCCTCCCTATTAGATTTGGGCCAAAAGATTTTCTGCTGGTCATCCCTCCCAGACAGTGGGTCACAGGCAGGATGGTGTCCCAGCTGGAGAAGTCATGTTGGGGATGAAGATGGCTCTCTCCCCCAAGTGCCAGAGAGAACAGGAGGCTGGTAATGACATTCAGCCAGTCCCCCTGTATTTCCCTGGGGCTGTTCTGCAGCTGTAGAGGTGTCTGGTTCAGTGGGATTCACTGGCAGCAAGGAGCATGCAGGTGCTCAGCACTGCGGTTTGCTGTAAACTTCCCACCCACAATGGTCATCCTTTGAGAATGGGCTCCTCTTCTCTCCTGCTCCTTTAATGGGATTTTCTTCTGCAGATTTACCACAGTCAAAGGTTCAATGCTTTGTGGCAACCCAGAAGATAAATGGGTCCAGGATATCATGAATCACCAAAAGGACGAGGCAGGCAGTGGAAGGACAACACTGTAGTCACTGCAAACATCACCTCCACCAGAGAACCTTCTATCATGAGCTCCTCCTAAATATGTCCATGTTTTCTTATTGCCTGTGAATTTTGATAGACTGCCAATGTGTAGCTCTCTATTTAAAGTGTGTGCAAAGGCATTTTAATTTATTTGTCATTTTCAGTCAGACTTTTAATTCTAATTTGTACTGATTGCGTTTAAGTTAATTTTGTGTAATAAAAAAGATCAAAATAGCAGCTTCTCCCTCTGGGTCTCAAAATGCTTTACCAAGGCCATAGCAGGCCAGTGTGCCAGTTTGCAGGTCTGAGCATCAGAGTCCAGCTCTCTGTCCTGTTCATTTCCTCCATTCTGCAAACAATTCTGCACATGCTTTAAGGACCCATGTGGCACAGGGACCTGTGGCCTCCCATGCCCCTGCTGAAGGTGTGCCTGGCAGTTAGCTCCTAGGTGGCTCCAGGCAAGTTGACTGGGCTAGAGAACCCAGGCAGCTCTGGCTGGAGACAGAGGTCTTGTTTTTTGGCTTTCTGTTCTGCAGTCCATTAGCAGTCTGGCTGTTCAGGTCTTTCTCTGAACTGTGGTGGCCATATCTGTATGTTAAAGTTTGACATTTGGGAGCCTCTGACCTGGGAGACCTGACCTCTGACCTTGGACTTCACCCAAGTGCAGCGAGAGCAAGGCCAGAGCTGGTGATGCTGGGGCGGTTGGTGCCTCTCAGCCCCCAGCTCCCTCTCCAATACTCCCCCATCCTCTTGCAGCCTGGGCTCTCCTTCCTTTGAGATCCCCACAGATCCTCCACTTTGGTTTGTGCCAGGAGGGTTCAGCTGGAGCTGGCCCAGGGGCCAGCATGCGAGGGCAATCCTGGGGAGCATTTCAGATGGCATAAATTAATTCCTTGTCCTGGTCCACAGTCACTCCTGAAGCAACACAGCAGGCAGCTAGGGATCACAGCTCTGCCTCTGCCACATCTTGCCCAGGACAACACTAGATGGGGCTGCAAGGGCAGACTTGGAGGAGAGGCTGCTCTGTGGAGCTATTTCCACCTCCAAACTCAGATCTAGGCCTTCTCTCATACCCAGGGCACCCACAGGGACCGGTACCAGCCCCACAGCTGCCTGTCGGACCTCCTGCCCTGGCTTCCTGGGGCAGTGATGGGTGCTGCCATTGCTCAGTGAGGCCCATGGGTGCATGGTTTGATCCCCAAGTGTAGCTCCCCCAAAGCCCATCTGGACCCATTACACCTTTTGAAAGGCACTTTGGCTGTTTCAGGCTGAGCTAAGCCTGCACTATTTCTAGCCAAGGCAGGGAAAGGGTGGTAGGGTGAAAAGCAGGGCTCAGGGCAGGTGACTCACTGATCCCAGTCATGATACCCGTCTCTGTCCTTTTCTGGCAGAGATCCTGGCCAGCTGCTTTTGCCTCCTTCCCCTTCTGGACAGCCCTTGTGAGGGTATCTTACAGCCTGCAAACCTGCGTGAGTTGTGGCTTTTGGTGTGCCCCGAATTAGCACTTTACATTTAAATATCTCATAAGCTCTTTCATAAGATGGACAGGTAACACTGGGAATAATTTAAAGAGTGACTGGACAGCGTGGTTAGACTCAGGGGTCATTGAGCTCAGACAGGACATTGAAGCAAACTGTGAAAAAAAAACAGAGGAGAAATGTCTGGGCTCTCGTTGCTAGTTAAAATGCAGTGGAGTTACTGAGGGCCACTCTGCTTGGTCACCTTGCAGTAGTCTTTGCTGGATCAGCCCCCCCACTGCAAATTTGGTCAGAGGGAGCAAGGGATGGCCATGTCTAATTTGACTTTCCAGGTGCCTGGGGTTATCTACGGGCCCTGATTATTTCTGACGCTTCCTAATTCGTCCTGGTTTTCCTCCCGCAGGGTTTTTGTTTTGCCTTGATCTGCCTGGGCTAAGAAGAAAGCGCTCGCCTTTAAGGCTGGCTGCGGGTGTCCCTCGTGCACGCCACGCTCCTCCCAGAGCCAGCGCGGAGCCTTCCAAGCTGGGGCACCGAGTGCGGACGCTGCTCTTATGTAAGCTCGCGGCGAGGCCGATTTCTCCGCCGGTGCCTCTCAGGAAGCAGTGGTGCCGGTGGCCAGCAGGAGTGCCCAAGGCACTGGCTTTCTAGGGACACTACCATAGCCCCGCCTGCCCCGCCAGCGGGCTCTTCCGGCACTCTGGGAAAAGAAAACTGCCGTGGGGCTCCCTTGCCGCTGCTGCCATGGCCCTGGCCAGCCCCCTGGAGCGGCTGCACGAGGAAGCCATTTGCTCCATCTGCCTGGAGTACATGAACGAACCGGTGAGCGTCGACTGTGGGCACAACTTCTGCCGCGGCTGCATCGCCAAACACTGCCAGGAGAAGGGTCTCTGGGCTGATGGACCATTCTTCTGCCCGCAGTGCCGGGCCGCGTGCCATCGCAGCAACTTCCGCCCCAACCGACAGCTGGCCAACATTGTGGAGAGCATCCGGCAACTGGGGCTGCAGGCTGGCCCGGGGTCGGGGGCCCTGCTCTGCACCATGCATGATGAGCGGCTCAAGCTCTTCTGCGAGGAGGACGAGGAGGCCATCTGCGTGGTGTGCAGGGAATCCCTGCACCACCGCCCTCACACCGTCTACCCCATCGAGGAGGCCGCTCAGGTCTACAAGGTAGGGGAGGCCCAGCTGCACGAGGACACTGTCCACAGATGAAAAGGCCGCCAGGCCTTGCATCTGCCTTGGCCTCTGTGTGGGGCTGGCCCCATGGCAGCAGCACCCCCAGCACCCCTGGCACCCCAGGATGCTGTGCTGTGCTTGGGGAGCTTGACTTTGGGGGACCAGGTGGCTTGTACCCAGCAGGTCATGAGGTACATGGTCCTGGGGTCGGCAGCCACCCCTCTCCACCGTCTCCAAATAGCTGTCCACCATCCTGGTGGCACTGCCAGGAAAGCGGGGCACCTCGGGCAGGGGAGTGGATGGTGGCTGCCCCACATTCTGGCAGTGCAGGGAGGTCAGTGCCAGCTCGCACGGTTTGCTCTCCAAACCCAAATAGCGCGGAAACTCTGAGAAAACCAGAGCAGCGCAGGGAGGGTTAAAGCTGCGAGAGGAATGAAGAGCATAGCTGCTGGCTTCGGGTGCCAGGGCTGGCACACAGGGGAGGCATTGCCTGGCAGGACAGTAACTCTCCCCTTGCTGCCTTCAGGCACTGGCAGCTGCAGGCCGGAGGATGAACGGCGGCACACGCTGGCCGCTGCTGGGGTGAGCTGACCCTGTTTATTGCCTTTCCAGGTCAAACTCCAGAAATCCCTGGAGTATCTTTCCAAGGAAGTGGAAGAAGTGAAGAAATGTGAGTCAGCAGAAAGGATGAAAACCCAGGAGTGCAAGGCAGGTGCCTGCTTTAATTTTTAAGGAATCAGCTTAGAAAACATCAGTAACTTTAGAAACTACTGAGTGTTCTGGGACAAGGCTGTTGAATTTGTCACATGTTTTGTATAGTCCTCGGGTGGGACATGTCCCCATGTCTTGCTTTCACTTGGAAGACCCACATCCACAGGGGACCCTGGCCACAGAGATGGGCTCAGTGACAGTGCAATAACACCTCCTCTATGAAGCAAACCACTCAGCTTGCGCTTGGTGCAAAGTGCTGTGTTTCCTTGGTATTCTGGCTTGCAGCAGTCCTCACGTCTATGCGCAACAAGTAGGTGCAACAAGCTTATACCAGCAGGCAACTCTGGCGTCCAATGTTGGCCCTGGGGCTGTAACTGCAGCTTGTGGAAACCAGGATCAGTAAACGTGTGTGGCTCTAAAAAAATTAAATAGCCCAGAAAGACTTTGGAAGGAGCAGCATGCCAGCTCCAATGAAATCATGGGGTCAAGCATGCTTGTTAAACAAATAGACATTGGATATTTTTTATTTGCCTTGGTTTTACAGTATGTGTTTGCATTAAAAGCCAGGCATGAACCATATGATGAGCTCTGCTCCACAACTGTAGGAACTAGAAGTGTTTTCATTGAAAAAAGAAAAGTTGAATTAGCAGGCCTCTGTCTGACTACCACTCTGTTCCAGGAGATAAGATGCCAGTAAAACAGCTGCCTTTCAAGCTAAAAACCAGTTCCTTCAGGATAGAAACTGGAAAGTAAAAGTAACTGCAGAAAAGGAAACGAAACTACTGGACTGAGTTATGCAGCGCTGAACTAGAAGTGATGACTAATCAGGGAGCATTGGCAGGAAAAACAGGTTTCTCCAGCTTTCCCTATTTATTTGCTCAGCTCCCCTGCCTGGCCATGGCTGTCACGGACTGCTGCCCTCCCTGGCCAGGCCAACCCCAGGCCTAGCAAGCCAGAGTGATGGGTGCTTGAAGTGCTGGTGGAGGGATGGGTGCTTGAAGTGCTGGTGCTACCAGCTGTCCCAGGCGGCAGGATGAGACTGGAGGAGAGGGAGGTTGTGAAACAGCAGTGTCATTCTCACCTCTGCCTGCCCCGCCTGAGTCAGGGCTAGGCAATCGCCTTGTAGGGTCACGGCTCAGCTGCTTTCAGGCTTCCTGAGGCTGATTATGCTGTTTTAGTAAAAAGGAAAAAATGTCCCATGTGTGTGATGGGGAGGAAGTGGCTCACGGTCCTAGCTTATCAAGCATACATGAGTCAGCTCCAAGAAATCATGTGCTTGGACAGAAAAATGCAGTTAATAAATAAATAAATACAGTTCAGTTTCCTTTCATTTGCCTTCTGGGTTTTGAGGCTTTATGGTCCCAATTAACCACAGCAGATTTTCTGGAGAATGCCAGCTCCTGTTCTTCAGGTTTTGAGCCAAGTACAAAGCTTTAGGGCCCAGGAAAAAACCCTAAAGTAGAGCCAGACCATGCCTGTTGTCTCCTTGCCCCCAGACCCTAGTGAGAGCTCCTAGCACCCCAGGGAGGCCTCCCTGGCTCCTTTCTCCTTCCCTCAGTCCCTCCCCAGCCCCAGGGCTTCTCACACCTCTTTCCCACTGCACTGTGAGTACTGCTGGACATGTAGTGCACATTAGCCTGGGCCTCGCTTGTAGGTGAATTGTACACCTTCTAATAAAAACCTACCCCCTAAGCCTAATGGCATCTCCTTGCAGTCCATCATCCCACCCAGATGATCACTCTGTGCTGCACTGAGACATCTCTAGACATCTAGGGTCCAGCTGACCAGAGCTGCCCTGGGCAAGGTCCTACTGCTGGTGAATTAAGGATGTCAAATCAGATACTAGGTGAAAGCCCACCACTTAGTTTTTGGCTGATATTTTAAATAAACACCCTGATCCAGAAGTGAGGTGATTTCCCATGGCCTGACCACTGGGTGTAGTTTTGGGCTTCATGTTAGCTGCCTGGCTAACATTGCCTCTCCTTCCCCCATGTACCTTTCCTTTCACAAGGAGGCAGTGAAGAAAAAGAGGGAAAGGATTGTGAGTGAGTTTGGGAAACTGCATCGGTTGCTGGCTGATGAAGAGAAGCTGCTGCTTCAGAAGCTGGAGGAGGAAGAAAAGCGGATTCTGCTGATGATCAGTGAAAACCTCGCCCGGCTGGTGGAGCAAAAGTCCTCTCTGGACGAGCTGATCCTGGAGATAAAGGAGAAGTTCCAGCAGCCAGCTGATGGGCTGCTCAAGGTCAGGCTGGGCTGCCAGCCCTCTCTTCCCTGGGCACTGGGAGAGGGGCCAGCTTCTGGTGTGGGGCTGCCAGGGACCAGGCTGTGACACGGAGAAGAGGGAAGGTGGGCAGCCCACAACAGGGGAAGGCCTGGGGAGCTTTAACTGCACTGACCATGCTCCTGGGGGCTGGAGGCAATGCATTAAACCAGCTCTGCCCACCAGGGCAGGGGGCCCCTGTCTGCTCCAGGCATGTCTGGGTTGCCAAAGCACCCTGGGATGGAGCTGTGCTCAGGAAAGCAGTAGCTGTGATGGTGAAAGGCTCTCTCCTCCCTTCCATGTACATACAAACTCTTGATTTCCTTCCTCTTTCCCCTGGAGAGGGAACAGGTCCAGACCATCAGTGATACCTGAGGTATCACTCCTGCATCCCAAAGCAGCCTCTGAATCCCACTAACTTAGCCCCTTCAGCCCTGAGGTCTTTTCTATCCAGACCTGATTTCTGTCCTGTGCTAAGGGGAATCTGCTCTGCAAGGCTGCCCGTGAAGGCTCACAGGGCATCATGAGCCCTGGGGACTGCCAGCCCTTATGTCTAGTCTGACAGGTCCCCAGGTGAATAATGGTGTGAGAACGGCCCATTGCTCTGTTCCTTTCCCTGCCTCAGTTTGGGGCAGAGCGCAACCTGGCGGTACATGATGGGAGCTGGATGGTGGGGGACATCCTTGGGGAGATGTCCCCCCAGCATGATTTAAGGCTTACCTTTCCTGTTTTGCTGAAGGAGAGGCAGCATACACTGAGATGTGGCCAGTCCTCAGAGGTGGAGGGGATGTGTGACCTACAATGCAGTGTAGACACAGCTGCCGCTGTGGACCTCGGCAGTGCTCAGGAGAGCCTGCAAAGTGTCCTGTGGAGCAGGGCAGGCTGGCACTGAGCAGGCACAACCAGGACAGCTGGTCAGAGCTTGCTTGGGTCTGTTGCCCACTCCACAGGGCAGACATGCACTGGGGCCCATGACAGTTGAGGAGCAAGGCCAGGACTGAAGGACTGTGCAGATCGAGGTGGGTGGCTGGGGGCCAGACTGGCTGATAGGCACGAGGCTCTGGAATGACATTCCAAGAATGTTTTTTCTCTTCTTTTAGGACATGAAAAGCATCCTGAACAGGTAGGTGCCAGTGCTCATTCCTCCTACTGTCCTCACTGCCTCCAGGCTCTAAGCGTGGTGTTTGCATCTGTGTTTGCTCTGTGCCAGGCCAACCTCTGTGCTCCCTGCACAGCCCCTGCCCAGCTTCAAGCTAGGTCCTCCCTAGTGGTGAGACCCAGTGACCAGGGACAGATAGAGGAGGGATCTGAAACCAGTGCAGGCTGGCAGGAGAGACTCAATGCCTGTCTTTTTCCAGGATCCCCAGAACCAAGGTGTTGCCTGGCCCTGCAGGATGTGAGAAGGGCTCCTAAGGGACATGCTGCTGGGGTGGCCTTACTCCTTCCTTTCCACAGGGTGTTCCTGCCCCGGACTGGCACTGCAGCTCACCTGGGACCCCTTTCTTGTATGTAATTTAGATCCAGAGTGTAGATCTCATCCGACTTGCTGCTAGGCAAGCAGTTAGTCCAGGTGCTCTGCCATGGCTGAAGAGGTCACAGCAGGAAATGTGGTGACCCCGGGGAGCTGGTGTGGCAGCTGGGAGTTGCCAAGGGCTGTAGATTGCTGGCTAAATCCCTCTCTAACTCAGAAAAGGCAGAGAGAAACCGATGCTGTGGATGGCTTGATGCAGCCAGATCTGCTGGAGACCAGATTCAACCTGCTCTCCTGTGCTATATGAGCAGCCCTATGCCAGTGTGCAGTCAGGGCTGGGGCTCTTGAAACAGTGTCTGTGCAGCCAACAGAAAGACATTAAAAAGCCCCCTGAGATGCAGCAGGAGACTGGCTGTGTTGTGGGCACTGGGTATGGCTGAGACTCTGTGCTGGCCCGTGGGCAATATGCTCTTTTCAGGTGTGAAGGCATGAAATTCCAGGCCCCTAAAGCTGTTTCCATGACCCTGACAGAAGATTACAGCATCCCAGAGCGCTGCCTGGGCATGAGGGACATGCTGAAGAAATTCAAAGGTAAGGCAGCTGCTTTTGTGCCAGGTCCTGGCACATTTGAACCCTGGCCCTCCTGCTGTACACTGTGGCGCAGGGAGAGGTGTTTGTGCACTCAGTGCAGACACAGCTCTGCTCTTGGCCTTGACCACTACCAACGCCAGCAGATGGACTCATATGAATGTTTCTGACAAGTGAGCTGTGCTGTGGTGATGAATATTCAGGCAGGAAAAGGCCTTTGGCAAACTTTGCTCAGTCAGGAGGGGGATCCCAGACTTCAGTCTTTGGCTCTGTCTATGCTAGACAGTTTAACAAAGGTCATATTTACACAAGTAAAGTTGCATCATTGTAATGTTACTCTGCAAATCAGCCTGGTGAAGCAAGGGCTGGTTCCAGCACTGTTGGTACTTTTGGGCATGGAGGGTTTTGGTTTAATGTGAACCAATTCCAAATTGGCTGTGGTAAGAGAGTCCATCCAGTCTGGAACTTGTCTTTAAATAAAATGATTTCAGATCATACATCTTTTTAGCTCAGATGGTGCAGCTTTCTCATTAGCACAAGTGCTAACTGCAGGTTTTTTCAACGAGTTTTGTTCAGTTGGTCCCAGTTTGCCTACAGATAAGTTCAGACTGGTTTCAGGGTGGGGAGACTTTCCTCATTCTGGTCTTGGATGGTTTGTGAGGTGGCCCTGAAGCTTAGGAGGGCATCTAGCAGTCTCAGGTTCCATGTTGCCCACAAACTCTTCTTTCCTTGTGTAGGCTGCTTCTAAAGCTGTGTCAGGAGGGCTGCTGAGATGCCCTGATTTTATTCCTGCTCTGCAGTTGGATGCCAAATTTTTTGATGTGGTTTACAGTAAAAATGATTTTGTGAATTATGTTTCCCCAGGACTAGGTGCTGTACAAAACCATGCATACATGCAATTAAATGTAGTAGCCAGCAGTAGCTGGAGCTGGAAAAGTTCAACATCTCTGTAGCAGACTCATCCATTCATGTCATTGTCTGCATGTGAATTCACCCGTAAAATCCTGTGTATCCTTCATCCCTTCTCCTCATTCCAGTGGATGTGACTCTGGACCCTGACACAGCGCACCCTGAACTCACTCTGTCTGAAGACCGGAAAAGTGTGAAGCGTGGAGGCAAGAAGCTGATTCTGTCCCTCTTTGACAACCCCAAGAGGTTTAACACCACGCCGCTGGTGCTGGGGGTTCAGGCCTTCTTCTACGGCCGGCACTACTGGGAAGTGCAGGTGGGAGATAAGCCAGAGTGGGGCCTGGGGCTGTGCAGGGATTCAGCCAGCCGGAAAGGCACTGTTTTCTTCTCCCCTAGCAATGGCTACTGGGTGCTGCGGTTGCAGAACAGTGGCAACTATGAAGCCCTCACTTCCCCCATTTCCCCTCTGAACCTGAGTGTGAGACCCCGGCGCATTGGAATCTTCCTGGACTATGAGGCAGGAGAAATCTCATTTTATAATGTGACTGACCGCTCCCACATCTACACCTTCACTGACAAGTTCTCTGGCAATCTCCGGCCTCTTTTCTTCCCAGGTGCCTTGATGGGGGGCAAAAATGCAGAGCCCTTGGTGATCTCCTGGGTCAGGGACACACAAGGGATTGGGTGCATCATCCTGTAATGTGTGGTTAAAAGGCTGCCCTGGCCTCAAAACAGGGCAGCCAGAGACCAGTGGGCCTGACCAGCTCCTCTCCTGAGCAGGAGGTTGGCAGCAAGGCAGCACTGGGGAAATAGGTGTGTGTTTGGGGTGAGCAGCATGACAAGGTCCCTTTGTGCTCCTGGATGCCGGCGATGACCCACAAAGCATAATACTGCTGAGAAACTAACAGTGACCATGTCCTTTCACATGATACGTTCACCCTTTGCCAGGCCCATGCCAGGAAGGGCATTACATGGCAGGGATGTGCCACAACCTGCTGTTTCCCTGATGGGGACAGGAGGAGCCTGCTGAACACCATTGCCCTGCTGGTCACCTTGCAGGCTTTGGGCGAAGAGTGTGTGCACAGCCTTCATTGTAGTACTGATTTTCGTGTGAACTGTACTGAAAGAAGGCAATAAAGAATTGATTTGGGAAGACCTGTGTGGTTAGGAATACATTTTCATGGTGCACCAAACCCTGCTGCTTAACCCTGGGGGCCTGGCTAAAACCTGGGATCTGAGAGAGCAGTGCTGAATTTTGGAGAAGGAAGTGAAGGTCCTGTGCTGCTATATTTGCATCACCTGCCTGCTGCGAAGCATGTCCAGCCCAACTGTTTGATATATTAGCCTGGCCTAGAGGCTGCTTAGTGCTTCTGTGGTTCTGGGAAGTCAGAATTAAGTCTGGGGCCACATATTGTCACTTGAGCACTGGCCTCCCCATTATTAGTGACTATGATCCGATCCTTTACTGCACACATTTCCTGAGAATGTAAGGATGTGACTGGAGGGTTGGATCCTCCTCAGGAGTACCTGGCCTTCCAAGAGGCCCATGCTTGCACTGTGTCCTGGAATACATGAAGCTGAGGACAGCCACTTCTGAATGGGTCAGAGTGTGGTGTGCATGGGTGCTGCTGGGCACAGGCCCTCTCCTGCCCCAGCAGGGTGCTCTAGGCATCCCAGTGTGGAATCAGTGGGACACTACAGCGAGCTGATACCTGCAGGCATTGGGGTCAGAGATTCGGTAGCTGCAGCTGTTTGTATGGTGGGCTGTGCTTTAGCCTTGTGGTGCTGGGGCCTAGGGTGAAGGCAAGAGGATGTCTCTATGTATGGTGGATGTAGCAGTGCATGCCAGTCCCTGGGTTGCTCACCCTGATCCCCTGGCAGGGAAATCACCTCCAGGTTTAGTAGCTCCAAGCCCCCTGCCTCCTCTCACAAGCTGAAACTGAAAGGCAGCCCTGATGGTGTGAAATTTCCAACCATGGCAAGTGGTGCATTACTCAAACTGGGATGGGGGCATGTTGGGGGTTTCAAGACTAAAGGGAAAGAAAAATCATTCTGCCTCCCCTGATGTCTCCAAAGGTCACCCATGCTACTTGGTCCCTCCTGTCCCTTGGGATATCCCTTCTACTCAAGGCTCTACTGATGCTCTAGACGGGAGCTTCTGCCTGAATCAGGCTATGGTTGGGTTTTCCCAGCAAAAGCTCTCAGGCTCTTAGGTCAGATGTTGCATCAGCCGGTTGTGTTCACTTAAACCCAAATGCCTGCAGTTCGTGGTTCCAGGAGGCAGGAAACTGCCACAGAGCCAGACAGAGAGGAGATGGTGGCTAGTGGTCATACACTGTTAGCTGGAGTGGCTGGAGGCTGTGTCCTGAGCTGAGCAGAGCACCCTGCCAGGCAGACACACTCCAATAGCGTGTAGATTTCCCTCCACAGTGAAGACAAAAATAATGAAGCTTCTTAATTCAACGACTGGTTCAATTTGAATCAAATGAGATGTGACCATGATAAAGAATGGTCTCAAGTACTCAGCACGGTTTCCCTGGGGATGTCATGGGCAGTACTTTAGTACTCCTAGTGGGAAATGATGCTGCAGTCAAGGAAGCAGTTCCTTTCAACTAATTTTTGTTGCATTTGGTGAGTCCCATCTGCCTCCCTTTGGCTGCAGGCTCTTTCTTTTGGAGGCTGCCCAGCAGAGGGGAAAGCCTGGCTAGGAGAGCCTGGTCTCAGCTCTGACATGTCACAGGAGGGAGATGGGCAATGGGTCCCAGTGGGCTCCACATCTTTTCTGACCTTCACAGTGGTCTTACAAAGAGAGTTTGTGGATCCTGAGAAAATAGGAATGAATTTGAACTTTGAGAGCTTGATAGAAGTCTGGAAGCATAGGCAGTAGTGTAGGGAGTGGTGAAGACAGCCAGGGAAACTGCTTAAGCAGGGTGACCACTGGGAAGGGACCAGGCTGAGTGTCATTGCATCATGGTGGAAGGAGGTGGTAAGATGGAAACTATCCAGAAAATAAGAATAAACTGACTGTGGAAAGGTGACAAGTGAGCAGCACTATTACAGTGCAAGAGGGACAAAGAGCTTTTTCAGAAGAGTCAGGAGGGGAAGTGCAACAGTTTAGAGATCTTGCAGATTGACACTGGTGCAACCGGTGGAACAAATGAGTAGCTGAACAGAAAGGATATGGACTCACCCCACAGCAGCACCCAAAGTGTTCCTAGAAATCATGACTCTGTCTTCCCTAGGAAGGAGGGTAAAGGTCCAAGGAATGAGATGATAGCTGTGAAAATGCTATAAAATTTTCTGTCTGATGAACTTGCAACATTACCTGCAAGTAAGACTTAAAACTGCTCTGACCAAACA
This sequence comes from Apteryx rowi, assembly GCF_003343035.1. Classification (NCBI taxonomy): domain Eukaryota; kingdom Metazoa; phylum Chordata; class Aves; order Apterygiformes; family Apterygidae; genus Apteryx; species Apteryx rowi. The sequence goes on along the minus strand of NW_020447277.1, from coordinate 115,637 downwards.
CCCATCTGTCCTCAAGTGCCCAGATTCGCTGGCTTGGGGCAGTTAGAGAAAAGCGAAGAGCACTAGGACCAGACTTATAGAGCTCCCTGATGACTTAATGCTGAAGCTGTTCCTAAAACTACTTGCAAGCTGGTTTTCAGTTTAAGCCACGTGGGAGGGCTACATGCCACAGCACGGAGGCCAAGGGTCTGGACTCATCACTTTGGTGTTCCAGTGGTGACCGTTCTCACTCTCACCAGCTCAGACCTTAAGCAAGCTGGTTACCCTCTTATGTGGAGGTAAGGCTATTTATTATCAAAGTGATTGACCTGTATGTGCCAGGCTAATTATGTTCTTACAGCTTCCCCTGGACTGATCTCAGCGACACTTGCCCAAAGCATGCTGTGATTTTCCAATGCAGGAGAATGGGCATATACACATGCCCATATATTTTGCGAGAACTTCTTGGGCTGAGCCAGTCTTTTGCTCTTGCAGGTCCCAGGGTTGTTCTCCTGTTTGAGGTATCCAGTTTCACTGAAGGCATTAGTCCCTCAGGATAGCACATCTGGCAAAAAGGTCGTGGTTTGCAGTCAGGTTATGAGGGAGCTGTTTTCTATGCAATCTGTGGACTAGCCATAGTTTTAGGCTTTGACTTCTGTAGCAGTTTGATCACCCAAAGGCACTGGCAGTGTCCTCTGTTAAGATTATTGGCAGCAAAGCTTCCAGATCTGCAGTTTTAGAAATGTGTTTTCTCAGCAAATATTAACATCCTTCTTTCACTGCTAATATACTGGAAAATACTTCATTATCTTTGAGGGATGTCTGCTTCTTTCTAAGAATGGATTGGAAATGTTCTTTCATATCTAAAATGCCACTTCTGCTTTCTGTTAGCCATTATTGGAAAAGCAATAACCAGATACCTTTCCTTGAATTTTCTCCATTTTCTCCATATACTAAATAATTCTGTGTCTTCCTCAGCCCTGGAAGTCTTGGATATGTCCCTACCTTAGGAAAACACTGCCTTTGTGTGCAACTTGAAAAACCATCCACATTGCTTCTCTGGAACTGAAAAGTCATGAGCTAATTTCATCTGTAGTGTCTTAAAAGTTACAGTAAGAATGCCCAGAAAATACCTGCAGAGTTTTTATTCTTTTCCTTACAATATCTCAGCTTGCTGGGATCAGCCAACATACTCCAAACTTTTTTCTAACTATGAGAGCTATGGTATTCCTTGTTTTCCTCTTCTCTTTCCTTTTCCTGTGAAGAGTCTCCTGCAGCCCCTTGATTCCAGGAGATGTGACTTCAAGCAAAATGCCAAGTATCACAAGACATGTGATCACTAGACACAGCTTTTCTGAGCAGACAGACATTTTACCTTCTGGGTTTCTAATTCTTGTTCTAAAATGTGGAGGTGTAAAAGTTGTGCTATCTGTTCTACAGCAACTGCTATCCATAGCTCCCTTTTCATATCTCCATTGGCACAGACCAGCTCCTCCTCCTGTGCAATGCCAGACTTGGATCTCCAACTCCACTGGATGTCACTGTACCTTAAAATGCCTATAGACACAGTAGGATAATATAAACAAAAAATTTATAAATATTTACCTGTATATTGTAATAATGATTTTATTCTTATATTATAATAATAATGATTTTATTTTTGTTCACATTTAGGCAAACACAGGGTTTTCATTAAAAATATTTACTTTAAACGATATATCAGATTTTCCATCGAATAATATGGCTCGATATTACTAGAAAAAAGTGATATTCTGTTACATTCTGAATGGTGTTAAAAAACCTTCTCTGCATCAAAACACAAAAGGCACAGACTCAAAACCTGACCTATTGCACAAAATATTTAGTAAATACTGAAGTCTGGTTTCAGGATGAGTCCCCTATTTAGGAGGTTACAAATTTCGAAACATTTGAGACTGTTGGTCTTGTCTCAGTCTGTCTGAATCCAGGAAAATTTGTTGCACTTACAAACTACCTTCTTGTTGGATCAGAGCCTCCTCTTCTTCTTAACCTGCTGTGCCCCAGCTTTGTTAGTATGCTCTGGTTCTTGCATTCACCTGCCCTTTTTCCTGGGGGTGCTCCCTGATGCCTTCATGAGGCTGTTTCTGGGAGGGAAGAGCTTCATGATTAGCCCCCAAAACCCATGCATGGAGCACTGGAATATCCTGGTCCAGCAGGCCCAGGGCTGATGCAGGTTGTGGCTCCTCCAAGCTCTCCAGCCAGAGAGACACACAGCATGTGGGTCTTGCTTCGCTCAGCCTCTGGTGGCAAGGTCAGCCTTGAATAACTGAATCAACCCATGGCAAATATATCCCCTGCTCTAGGTGGACAGTAATCTCCTTGGGCAGATTTACGCTAGTGAAGATGTGGGTGCCACACACATGACTCCATCCTTGTCTGTGTGCTACAGTCTCAGCTTCTTGCATTCCTCTTCCACCTTTGCAAAAGGCTGTGAAGCTGTGAAGGTCACCAGGAAGGCTTCTTCCACAAGCACACCACTGCTTTCAGGCCTTGGAGGCTGCTGCCAGCTTGCTGAAAGCTGCTGACTGCCTTTACCTCATTAGTGTAGGCTTTGTTCACACCTCTGCACCCGGGGGTGGGGATTATGGGAGTGCTGTACTCCTAGCACCCACTGCAAGGCTCCTCTGAGCTGTACTGAGTAAGCAGTTGTAAGGTCAAGAGAGACACGAGCAATTCAGGTCTCTTGCTCTTCAGGACACTCTGCAGGCTCCCAAAACAGTGGTGAAGAGTCAGTTGTGGTGCCCAGTGGAGGGGTCTGCTGTATGTGGGTTGAATATACCCATGTCTTTAATGTTGTTAGCACATAGACAAATGTGCTGTTTGCACATGAACCTCTTGCAAATAACAGGCTCAATCAGTGCATGGGCTGGAAAGTGCTCACCATCTGGCTTTGCCTGGTGTGTCCTTTGGTGAGAAACTCCATGGCTGTGGGACTGCTCCCAGTGCCGTGGAGCTGGATGGGGCTTGCACCTGAGAGGGACTGTGGAAGCTTGAACCCTTTTGGGCTGACCCCATCGCAAGTTTCCCTGCTCCTGGACAGGAACTCAGCCCTCACGTCTCCTGCTCCTGCTGTTCCCCGCAGTGACAGTGTCTGCGGGCACTGCATGTTTGCTGATTACAGCCCTCTCACTGCACCTGAGCAGAGCTCAAGGTGAAGCTACTGGGCTCCAGCACATGGGGATATGGGGCCAGCTGGTACATCCCAAATGGCTCAGCTGTCTGCTGGGAGTCCAGCATATTGGGAAGCCCACAGCATGACAAGCTGCCTCCTGGAGCTGGCCCTGGGGCATGTGGCCAAGCCCCAGTCCTTGGCAGTCAGGGTTGTCACTGAGGCCATCTCCCCTCACATACAGGTGGTAACTCCATGTCACCAAAGGCAGTTGCAGAGATACCTTTGTGGTGATGTCCATCCAATCTGCCCGGATGTGCGGCTCCATCCCTCCATCCGTGGAGAGAGGCAGCTCTGCAGGGAAGGGTCCTCTGACCCTGCTTGTTAGCACAGCTCAAGGTTTGAAATCCCCTCTCCTCCACGTATGCTATTTTAAGCTGGGTGAAGTCAGTGCTGTAGCAAGATGACTGATGGGGTTCATGCTGCCTCATGGGCTGAGAAGGTGGAGGCTGCTGTTCCTGAAGTGACAAGCCTCCCAACGTAATGTATATGCTCTTTCCTTCCTCAGAGGTACCCACATCCCTTACAGCCCCACCTAGCGCTCCTCTCCCCACTTGGCTCCCACTCAGTCTGCCTTCTCTCTCCTCATCTTCCACTCCCACCACAAGCCCCCTTCCTGCCTTGCTCCCCCATTGCTCATTGATGTTCATGCCTGTCCTTACAAATTCAATGCTTAAATGTCATGGGGTGGGAGGTCAGCTGAGTGCAGGTGGGTCTCTGATCTTAGCCCATCACCTTGGCCTCCCATATAAGTACCAGAGGTCTAGGCAATAAAGCAGAAGAACCAAAGCGCTCGTTGTTCATTCAACAGTGTTTGCCCAGAGTAGATAGAGGAATTGCACCTAAACACCATTGGTGGCGTGGGCTCGGTCTCCATCGACTCCAGTGGGAGAGAGGCCCAGGGCTCTGGTGGAGACATCTCCTCACAGGGACATGCCCTTTCCTAGCAGGTGAATGCAGCCGACGAGGGGTATGGGGTTGTGCTGTTCACTGCCTTCAGTTTTGTCCGGAGATAGGCAGGTTTCCACAGGCAAAGGGAAAACCAGCTTTTCTCAGACACATCTGCTAAGCCCCATTAGTCCCAGCTAAATGAAAGCTTAAAAACTGTTTTAAAAATCTGGTAGTGAAATATATTTTTTTGGTTCTTAGTTCTGGGAATAGCTGATCCATTTTAGCTGCAGTTTTCACAAAACTCAGCCTGAGGAAGCAAGCATGTAGAATTTCAGCCCCTACAGGTAACATTTTAATTGATTACAATAGGACTAACATTGGGATATATCTAGTTGCCAATAGTCATAATGAATAGTGATTAAATACCTTATAAAAAGAGGGACCTAAACTACCTGGATGTAATCTCTGACCTCCTCACACCTCATTCGTTCCAGATTTTTTTTCTCTGATTCAGTATAACAGCAGGCTCAAATGGGAAAAGTTTGCAGTGTTTTTGCCAGCTTAGAAAATGGAATAAGAACATGTTACCATCACTATAATTTCATCTATTTTCATCACAAATAATTGTAATAGAGGCAAAGATGGAAATTTTTTACAAAAATATTTATTTCTCAAAATATGAATTAAATATTACATCAAAAATACAATTAATTAAATACAAAAAATATAAACAGAACAAGAGGCTTCACTTAAAAAAATATATCTATTAAATATTCTTCATATTTGGCTGGAGTAGAGTTATTTGACCTGCTCTCTCCCCTATAAAATATTAAATATTTAAACAGCAAAATATTAAAATCATGTTTTGAACATTTTCAGTTTCTTAACTAGCTTTAAATGATTTTGAAGCACTTCTGACTGAATCCTTTGCTGGCAATAGCTTGCTTGTCCCGGCAGCAGTGGGGACCGAGCGTGGCACAGCCTTCGCAGTCTGTCCCCTTGCTTCAGTTCAGTTCTAGATCGCTCACATACTCCTGGACCCATTTGCTCTCGGGGTTGGCACAGACTTCACGGCCTTTCCTTGTGATAAACCTGTGGAGTGCAAAAAAAGTTTACTATGGGTGATCGCTGTGGGGAGGAAAGCCATGCCCCAAACCTGGCGTCCCACAAGGATCAATGGGATTCGGGGCATGGGGCCCCATCTCTGCATTTCGTCCAGGCAGCCACCAGCTAGCCTGCAAAGCCCTGGCCATGGGGCAGGACTGATGTGAGCCCCAGTGCGTGCTGCATCCATGGAGCATCACCTCATACCTCTTGGGCCAAATTCCTCCTATCCGCCTGGGCTGCTTTTCAGTCCCTTTCTCCCTCCCCAGCCCTTTGTTCCCCACTGGGATCTCAGACGGCTATTGACAGCAAGTCTTTCCCTTTCCAGCTCTGCAAACATGAGGGAATATCATTGGCCCAAAGGGAGAGCCCACCACCCTGCTGTGACTGCTGAGGAGGGCACTTACACAACGGCTGACTTGGAGCACAAGCTGTGGGTGTCATAGTAGTCCACCACGAAGCTGCGGGGCAGCTGCCGGGAGATGTAGGTGAAACAGCAGGAGGTTGGTGTGTCAGCGCCAACTGCAAAGTACAAAGACAGTCATGAGCAGCAGCAAGGGCCAAGGGGCTGGGGCAGGAAGCTGGGACCTTACTCCTTGCAAGTGTGGGAAACAGAAAGGATGTGGAAGAATAGAAAAGGCAATGTCTTTTTTTTTCCTCCTTTGATTCTTTCTCCTATTTTCACCCTGAGCTGTGGTTTCCCATGGCAGGAGATCCCCCATGGCCAAGACCCTGGAGCACCTGCTAGAGTGTGATCTGACATGGGAAAGGACTTAAGGGTAGATGGGCTGTCAGAAAGGACCCGTTCCCAGCTGTGGCATCTCCCCTTTCCATAGTGCAACCGTTCAGAGAGATGGAGAAGAACCCAGACTTACTTGGAGCACTGGCGGTCTGGTAGCAGAAGACTGCGATGAGAACAGCAAGGGCAGCCACAGAGATCTTCATGTTGGCTGTGAAGCAGTGGCAAGAGCAGAAGCAGGCCGGTAGAGCTTGCAAGCCTCTTTTCTGTCTGATGCTGAGACATTCTGCAGCCCTCCAATTTATGGGGTGAGGAGAGCCGGGCAGTGGCTTGCGTAGGTGCGGTGGAATTTCCCCCAGAGAACAGGACTGCTCTCATGGTGCAATCTTGTGATGGAGTGAAGCAGCAACACCAGCCCCGGAAGCATAAAGCTCTCCCCTTGATTCAATGCTTCCCCACTGACACAGGATATGAGACAATCACAGTATCTATTTCTGCTTCTTTCATAGATGTCCCTTAGTAAGAAGTTCCCCTGTGGAGGTTCCTGTGTTTGTCAACAAGCCCATATTACCCAACCCACAAAAAGCAACTTGGAGGCAAGAGTGTATCCTTCCAAGTGCAGAGCTGTGCAAACAGTCTGAATAGCATAGCATGGATGAGGCTGGCTTAGGGAAAAAGAGGTTGAGGTCTCTTCTACCCAGAACTGTTTCCCTCTGACATCTGCACAGCTCATGCTGCCCGGTTAACACAAGACAAGACAGGAGCCATCACCAGTGGGCTCCATGACATGTATGTGCTTCACATAGCATGAGAGGACTCAGTGCATGTCTTGCAACATGTGCTGGGCATGAGATCAGGGACCTAGAAGCTGAAGCACTTCTGTTCCCTCCTCAGCTTAAGTGAAAGGAGAGCCAAAATGGGGAGTTAGCTCCTGGACATGCTTACCTCACTCCAGGTCCTATAAGGGGTCCCTAAATGACCAATTTAGGTTAGATGATTAACTTTCAATGTCTACTAATAAATGAGATAAAGTCTATCATTGCTGGGCATGGAGAAGGAGAGAGCTAAAAGGTGGGGGGGCATTGCAATAGATTGTGACCCTGAAGATGAGGCAGAAGGGGTCCAGGAGCAGACTGAGGAAGAATAGGCCAGTTCTGAGGAACAGGAGCAGGTTAATTGAACTGAGGAGCAGGGAGATGTCACAAGCAGAAGCTGGGATGGCAGGGAAGAAAAGAGTATCCAGTCTCAACAGAAGAGAAAAAAACATAATGACTATGAATAAGGAGGAATAACAGCGTTGCACAGGTGAAGGCAAGAACTCGGAGCTTTATGAGAACTAGGCAGGTGCTGTCACTGGGGACAGCTCACTGGGAGAAAATTGCCAGTCTATGCATGGACTGCCATGGAGGTCTATCAGATGCCTCTCCATTGCCTGAAGAGGAAACTGAAGTCATGGAAAGAACAAAAGTGATGAGGCAGATTGAGGATGGGTGCTCTGGGGAAGACTGGAAACTGTCCAGCCGTAACAAGTTGTTCCTAGAAAGACAGCTCTTCTCAACTGAGTGGTTCACCAGTTGGTCCACTGGCTATCTGTGACTGAGACTGTCATGATGGATAGATACTTTCAGATCAGGAAAAGAGGGATGCATGCTGGGTGTAGTCTCTGCACAAGAGCAAGAAAGATAACAGAGGCAAGAACATCATCAGGAAAAAGGAAACCAGAGTGGAGAAGGTAAGAACAAAGTTAGATGTGAGTGACAGGTCAGGTAGAAAATACTGCTAAGGCTTGTCTTTCTTAGGTAGGGAGTTGAATTTCATCAGGAAAAACCAAAGTGTTTTTACACTCAAGCAAAGAAGCTGAACACCAAATGGAGGAACCAGGGTGCCTTGCACAAGCCATAAGACATGGAGATGGAGATAGGGTGGGGAACATACACCTTACCATATGCTGGGACATATAGAACTTAAGCAAATGAGCAACAGGAACACAGGTAAAGGTGTCAAGGTAGTACTAAACACACAGTGGGAATTGTGTATAGAGTAGAATCAATGCACCTCAGCATCCCATTGGGATAATCTAACAAAAGAGCTCCTGAGGCAGCTGAGAATATTTGACAGCCCTCAGGTCAGAGGGGAAGCAGAGACCGATATCTTGAATGAGAGAGAAATAATGCCAGGAGCTGTGTCAGCACCAGAACCCACCCCAGCCCAGGTACTGACTGGAGAACAAATGCCACTAATGGTGGGAGGCACTAATGATGGCTGTGACAGCTTATCAGCTTTCTTCAGACATTGCCTGAGCTAGTAAGAAATGCTGCCGTTAGGCTTGGTTTGATGAGGACACTACTGAAGAGCTGTTCTTAGCTTGCTTGGACCATAGATCACTTTGGTCCAAGTGATCACAGGACAACTGCAAGAAAATTAAATGGAAGACAGACAAAAACAGCTTATAATTTGCTATTTTGGGAATACCTGGGGAGAACACCAAAACCAGGGTGTATCAGCCAGCACATTCACAAGAGGAGAAAGGCTGTGAGAATGGCCCCAAGGGGAGCTGAGTTAGATTTGCCCAAAACACAGAGACAGTTGTCACCACTGGTGCTCAAGACAGAGTGCCTCAGGTGGGATGAGGTGTGGATGATGTCAGGGGAAGGGGAGCCTGCCTCAGGGAAAAGGACTTGGCTTGGTCAAGCCAGTAATGAAGTCTGTGAGAGGGTAAGGCTTTGTCTATAAATACACTGAGAAGTAGCAGGAGGAAATGAAGGGCCATGAAAGCTACTCTTGGCACAAGAACAAATTGGTTTAAGCCTTCTGTGAGGGAATTTAGGCTGGGAATCAGCAGGTTTGTAACTGGCAGAGCAGGGAAGTTCTGGGACAGGGAGTAACACAATAGAAAACCAGGTTTAATGATTGTGTTTGGCTAAAGAGGTCATGCCTTGATGTCCTGGGGTCCTTTCCAGACCTGTGTCCTTGGGCCCTGTTTCTGGGAAATATCTCCATTTCATCATTTTCTGCTACTCAATGTTACCTTCACAGACGCTACATGAAAGTCTGCAGAAGTAAAACAGAGCATCCCAACCGCACTGCCAGAGCTTTGCACCCTGACCACAGAGCTGGGTACTGACTCACAAGTGTTTCTATAAAAGGCTTCTGGCTATTGACAAGGGGCAAGTTCTGTAAATAACCTGGTGTTTTCCAAATCTCACTCCAATGTCACATGATGTGCACAGCCCCTCTACCAGCTGTAGATTGTAGAAGGGGAGGCAGTGCAGCCATGCAGGCAGAGAGGGCAAACCCTCAGCAGTCATGGGTATGGAGGGTGATGTGGTCCCAGACTTGCACAGGAGGAAGGCAGCTTATGGGAGAGGTCCCTGAAATTGCCCACCCTCAAGATGGTCCCTTGAGACGGGGTACATGCTGGGACCCTAGGTTGTGTGCCTGTCCCTCACCCTGGCTGGGCTGCAGCACTTTTCCTGTGGGGAGGGCAGATCTAACCAATGTAGCAAATGTGGCTGTGGCCAAGCTGAGCATCACCACCTTCCTGCCAGGCCATGGCCAAGCTGGTCCCCTCTCCAGCCTTCCCTTTGCAATCCTTCTGGGATGGTGAGATGCAGAGTGGCACCCACACAGGCTCACCCATCAGTCCAGACTCCACTACTCCTTTCACTTGATGGCATGCTCATTCCTGAATAGCCTGGGAGGATGGGAGGAGAAAGCCTGCCTCCACAAGCAGAGTGCCTGGCTGCACGCCCAGTGGGGTGGGATGTGGAAACCTGACATTCAGCACTGTTAGCTGAACAACAGCTGGAGAAGAAATCTTCTTTGTGGCTGCCTCAGCTCACTTTGCTCTTCTGTCTGTTTGCTCAGGGAATATAACTTGGAGATGTATGTAAGAGAGTGATTTGCCTGTGGGCTGTTTCCTGTGATTGTAACTTCAAACGCTCAGGGGTCATGCCTTGAGATTTGCCAGCTGTGGACATCTGGTCCTGTCCTGCTCCCAAGGCACATAATGTGTGTAGGGTAGGCAGGGAAAATGCCATTTATGGTGCAGAAATGTTCTGATGAAAAATAGATATTTCATTAAAACAGAAGAATTGGTTGGAAATCTACAGTGATTTTTTAATGTTTTCGAGAAAAAAAAACACATTTTTTTCTGTTTCAGGCAGCTGAAAACTTCCATGCATTTATACCTTTGTTGGCAAATAGATGCCAAAATATTTTGGATTGTTAGGGACCTTTTTTTAATTAATTAAAAAAAACCCAAAACACCCCCTCAGTTCGGCTGAGTTATTTTAGGATGGGATTAGCCTAGTTTAGGACCTGTTTCTGTGTCTGTGTTACGGGGGTCAGGTTAGGGCTGAGACTTCGCTGCTGCTGAATGTCAAAAATAACCCCAAAGTTAGGGTGTTGGTAATCCAGAACTATATCACTGCCATAGAAGTCTGACAAATGCTTTCACCTTCCCAGATCTTTGCAGGCTTTGTACAGATGGAAAGTTACAGTCATAGCAGCAGTACCCTGAGGTGTTGCAACATGTGCCTAAAAATGTTTCCTTACCCATTCCACTGCAGTCCAGTCATAATGAAATGAGAAAGTAATTTTTTTCTGGTTCTTCCCCCTTTTAGAAAGAAAGGACTTCTCTGTGGGGGAAGGTGAGGGGAATGGGTGTCTCAAATGAAGGACACCTAACCCACGAGGTTCTCTGACGTGTGGAGATGGTCATGGAAGAGAGACCAAAGTATGTTGGAATGCTGCTCACACCTGCAGGGAAAATTAGGTTAAAGCAAAATGGTGCTGTGTTGTAAGAAGGGAGCTTTCTCACCTTGTCTCTGGCTAGTTTGAGGACTGGGTGTCTCTGTGGTGAGGCTGGAGCCTAGCCCATGGCTTGCCCTTGCCCCCACCATGGGCAGGCAGTGCTCAGAGTAGGCAGGACAGGCCCTCTGGCCAGGGCCTGGTTAAGCAGTTCAGCTGATGTTTTGCTGCCAATTTGCATCAATTTGCATGGAGGGATATGTTAGAGCTTTTCTGCTGGACCCTGAAAAACCCAGGAGAAAGTGCTAACAAAAGCAAAAATGCCCAAAATAAAATCTGGTTGGGGCAAAGATAGGGAAATTCTTGGTCTGTCTAAGGAAAGGGCAACCCTGAAAAAAATGTTGACATTGGTTGATCTAAGTTGCTATTTATAGCAGCTTTTTAATGTTGAGAAGTTGGGATCCTCTCAGAAGAGGAAGTGCTTAAAAATGTCCCGGGTTCAGAAACTGCTTCTAACACATGATCAGCTCTTTGGCTTCAATCTGCAACAGTCTCCATCCTGCCCTGCTCAGAGCTCGTGTACTGATGACTCGCCATAAGTTTGTCCAGAACACTTTTTTTCCCCTCCAAATTCTTGACATTTCTGGGGAAATATTGGAATTTTCTAGATGATGTCATGTCCCAGAGCCAGCTCCAATGGGAACCTGCAAGTGTGGCAAGGACTGGGAACCATCTGTCTGGACTGTACTGGGATTAGGGTAAGAGCACATCCATTCCTAAAGCTCTGCGTGAGTGAGTGCTGAACAATGTTGGCCACATTGCGCAAGAGAGTAGATTCATGTTTCTCTAAAATCATCTCTCACCGGTAATTCCGGGCAGTGCTGGTCATCCAGAATTATTTTACAGAATGCTGTTAGCAGCTGATAAGCAAATAGATCTCATGAAAGCTTCTACCTTCTTCTAGGAAGGGTATTTTCTGAAAAAATACTCTGTGGAAAATCACTATTTTCTGACAGTTTATGCCTCAAATTTTTTCTAGCCTTTCTTTTGGCTTGTTTTCGAAACAAAACAAACAGAAGAGGATTAAATGTTTGGTATTTCCAACCAAATTAAATTGAAATAAAAGAACACCTTTTTCCACTGCCTCTCTACCCTTGGCAGGAAAGAGAAAGAAAGAAACAGGGTAAAAAGAATTTTATAAGAGGAACTGATCGTTTTTGAGCCTTAGACAAGTGACAGTGGAGTGGGCCAGCTGCAGTACTTGGAGTGTTCCTGGTGGGAGCTCGGTCGGGCTGCCAGATCTGTGTGACTGGGGCACCCCTGGCCAGGGTTCCTCTGTCATCTCACGAGTGGTGGAGAGGATGGACAAATCCAAAGTGACACGCTGCTGCCTGGTGTTTGCTCACCTCTTTCTGGATGATGAGCTGCTGCTGTTCTCCCATCAGAGGGGCTAACTGGGAGGGATGACTCCCAGGAGGGTAGCTGGGCTGATGGCTGGTTTTGCTGCAGTTTCCACCATGGGTTTTGTGGCTTTTTGATTACCAGGTGGGCTCCCAGGCTGGAAGTGGTATGGGCACCCCAAAAATGAGGATCCAGTGCTGCCTTGTTGCTGAGGCTATGTCACAGCAGGAGTGGGTCAGAAGTGAGGTCTGAGAAAATTTTTGGCCCAGCTCAGTGTGATCCATCTCCCATCACACGTTCATCCTCATCTCTCCTTCACATGCTGCCCTCTGCCATGCCTCCAATGCACCCTCTGCTCCATCTCTGGCACCACCAGGCAGTTTGAAGGACTGTGACCCCACAAATGCTGCTGAAGCAAAGTCTAGGAAAAGTCAGTCATGCTCTGTATTTGATCCCTACTCAAGCTTTACAAATGTCTGGGAAGAAAAGACACAGTGTCTCTGCTGAGGCTATAGCCTCTGCCCTGCAGGACAGTCTGTAGCCTTCAGACCTTTGGTGAGTCTACCAGACAGAGCAAGGCAGGTCAGGCTGAAAATTCAGGGCTGTGCTACAATGAAAGTTAAAACTGATTTATCAGTGAACTCACTGGGCCTTGTGTGCTCATCATAATCAAGCAAAGAGGAAAAGAAGAAAGCCACAAATTGATTGCCTTTGGTTTTGGAAATGCTCTCAAATCCCAGTTCTTTGGGCTGGGGATTTGGAAACCAGAGGCTGCTCTCCGCAAGACTTCAATGAAGATGGCTGCCTGCAGAGGGACAAGCCACCCCCTGGGGCAGTGTGTGTCCTTCAGAGCCCCGTGTGTGGGGATGGACATGGAGGCTGGCTGCGTCCTGCTGAGAGCTTTGCTGACAGGCTAAGCACCACGGCATTCCCTGCGCCCTGCACTTAGGGCCAAGACCAGAGGTCTGTGTGATGAATGCCCACGCTGTCTTGTGCTGTGAGGCCAGCATGCACTGCCCGCCCTTGGTCCTCGATGCATGCCAGGGTGCACACCAGCTCGGAGTAGCTCACAGCTAGTATTGGGTTTGCCTTTTAACTTGTGCCAGGGCCAGATAAATAGCTCTCACCACAGCTGGTGGATTTCTCTAGTGTTTGTCTCTTGGACCTCCTGAAGACCCTGTGTCAATCAGCACTGGTTTGGCCCTGCTCCTTGCAGAGGTGTCTCTGGCTATGTCAGAGTTCCCCACTATGCTGGCATGTGTAGGAAACCCCTGTGGAAGGTATGAGCCCTGCTATGTGGCAAGGGGTGAACTTGCCAGTAGCGGGAAGGGATGCGGTGGGGTTATGCAAAAAGAAGAGGCAGTGCATGAAGCTCAGATGTTTATTAGTGGCAAGTTTTATTTTGGGCTCTCCTCAGCTGTAAACCACTTCCCATGTGTAGAGGCTGTTTGTAGGTCAGGGCGCTCTGCAGTGTGTCTTTCTGAAGTGTGGGCTGCATCCTGCTCTGTGCTGGGCCCAGGGTTGAGGACTCTGCCTTTCCAGATGTGTCAGTGCCCTTCAAAAGGGCCATTGTCTGCAGCAAGGCACTGCCACCCCCAAGGCCGACACAGGCTCTGCCTGGCACCGGCATACCCTGGAGGAGAGGGAAAGGCTCAGGGAGCTTGGGCACCCGCTCACCAGCATGCCATGACCTCGCAGCCTCCTCCTGCAGCCTCCCGCATCCCTCTGCCTGAGCATCTCTCCTGTCCCACAGGGACCCTCAGAGGCCGAGGCACAGGAGGCACAGGTCTGTCCAGAAGGTTTTGGCAGTGGGAGCTGAGGGCAGCTGGGCTTCATCAGGGATTGCCTTTACAATGTGAGAACAGAAGGAGAATAGTCATGAGCCCTGGGGCACTATGCCTCTGCTCCAGGAAAAACCACAAACCCAAGCAGCCCACACTGAAGGAGCCACTTGCCACCTCAGAGCAAGCTCACATCCCCTGGAGTGACAGAGATGGGACAGTATCCCGTCACATGCTCAAAGATCCTTCTGATGCCATTACAGTGCCATGGGGTGAGCTGTATCTCCCAGGGGAACAGACAAGCCAGCACGCATGGTGGAGACTTCCCTACCAGCCTGTCTCTGCTCAGCAATGGGAGAGCCATCACCATTGCCTGTGGGCAAAGTACTCTGCATCCCCCTCCCTTTGAGGTATGCAATTTGTGACCTACAATTCTTGGCAAGGATAGGATTTTGAGGTGCTTGAAGAAGTCCAAAAGCTCAGTAACCCCTGGGCTAATCCTTTGCACCATCTATCCCAGGAGAAGACGACTCAGTCCCTGCTATTATGTCCTTCTGTATAGTCTTCCTCTTTGAATAATTTCAGTTTTCATTTGCAACCCTCCTCTGCACTCAAACAAATCTTGATCCTCAGCCTGGGTGAGGCTAAAATGATAAAAGGCAGCTCTGTTCCAGGAATAATAAGGGAAGCTTGAAAGAGATTGGTTAATAGCTGCTTAAATTGCAGAAGCTTTCTGATGGCAGAGGGCTCTAGGATTTAACAGACTGGAAAAAAACAGTGTACAGTGCCTGGAAACAGAAACTCGCCACAGATTGGGTGTTCTGAGCAGTGAGGGCAGCTTGCTTGTGGACCAGCATGGCAAAAGCATGCAGTTCCTCTGACATTTGCAGCTGCTGACTCAAAGCCAGTGTCCTCTGAAAGGGGGTCAGTGCTGCACAGGCATGGCTTTAGGAGGGAGAGATACCCACCTCCGCTGGACGTTTCTTAGGACTCCTTGGGGAATGGCATCACAGCTGAGATTTTTGGAAGTGGTAATTGTTTTGTGCTGTTGGCACAAGCAAGCTACATCAGTGGCAACAGCTCTCTTTATTAGTAAATGATTGATCCTTTCCTTCAGCTGGATATTTCAAGGGCTTCCAGATGGTGGACAGATCTATACTATTCAGGTCATTTTCCATCACATCTTCCCGTCACCCCTGGCTGCTCCACACTGCAAGCGAGACTGGAACACACAAACCACCACCCTGTGGCTTGTTCATTGCAGGCACTAGGCTGGAGAGCAGAAGCTGTGAAGTTCCCATGAGCAAAATTATCTCTGGTTTTTGTTAGCCACAATGCTGTCTTTCTGCAGCCGCAACATCTATCCGTTGGCAATGCAACAAGGAGGAGTGCAAAGCCGCAGTCTTCATTTGTCATTTCCATGTGTACATGCTAACATGAGAGTTGCAAGCTAAGGGAACAGAAAGCTCACACTTATGGTTTTTACATAATTTATTTCCATGGCAAAAAGCCATAATTTGGCTTTTTTTCTTGCAGCATTTCACATGAAAGCTGGAGCCACTTTTTGTTCTGCGATGTACCCCTGCCTGGAGCTGCTCAGACTTACTCAGGGAAAGCAGAACCCTGCTGGCCCTGCCAGGGCTTGTTGTGAATCTAGCAAAATCCAACACCTTCCCTGATATCTGTGTGAGGTCACAGCAGCTGCTGCAACTCTTTGCCTTTAGCCCTGAACAAAACATATCCTTAGCTATGCTAGTGATGCATCTGCCCAGTGCTGGGGTGAGCCTGCAGCCTGACCATAGCCTATGGCACCAGCGCCCTGAATTATGGTGCAGGATAAGACCATGCAGGGAAGTAGGAGAGCAAAAGGGATCTAAGTCCACCTCCCTGCAGATGTAAGTGTACAGGGGAGTAAATTATTACCTATGTCAGGGGCCTCAGACATTCTTTCTAAGCAAACTGTACCTGCTCCTGCCAGAGAGGAGCTGATTCAGGACCCAGGGAAGCTAAGCAGGGGATTTGTGCCACTGGTGATGAAAATCTGGGTTCTTGATGGTGCAGGAACTTATAAAGATGGGAAAAGGAAGGTGCAGGTGCTGCCAATATGCTGGAGGGGAGCCCCTTCCCTGCCTGCGAGATACTGCCCAGAAAGCCTCACCATGGCCCAGGAGCCCACCCACAGACCTGAGCCTCCTCTCTGCAATGGAGGGGGGCACCCACTCCAGCTGTACCCCCAGGTACCCCTTGATCATGGCCCTTCCATCAGGAAGCCCTGGATTATCTGCTTTCCCTGCAGAGCTACTGCTCTGCACCACTACCTGGGCCAAGAACATGGCAGGTCCACCCTGAGCCACAGCATTACTCTTTCACTGCTCTAGCACCAGGGACCTGCAGAGACTTGAAAGAGTCCTATGCCAGACAGATGCTCCACCACTCATTTCTCACCTTTCAGCCAGAAAATCTATTTTGGGCTCAAGGAAACTTTTGGAAGGAAAGGTTCAGACTTGCAAAATATTCCAGGTGTGGGGAACTGTCTCTTCCAGGAATTCCTTGTTCCCCTGAAGGGGCTGAGGTCTGAGACAGCAGCTCCACCAACACCGTGAGGGTTAGGATCAGTGGCCCGAGGTCCAGCTGCAGGCCAGTTGCTAGTGGTGTACCCAGGGGTCAATACTGGGGCCAATACCGTTTAACCTCTTCATCAATGACCTGGATGTGGGACAGAGTGCACCCTCAGCAAGTTTGCTGATGATACAAAATTGGGAGGAGTGACTGATACACCAGATGCTTGTGCTACTATTCACAGGGACCCTGACAGGCTGGAGAAACGGGTAGAGACGAAACTCATGAAGTACAATAAAGGGAAGTGTAAAATCCTGCACCTGAGGAGGAATAGCCCCTTGCATCTGTACAGGCTGAGGACCAACCAGCTGGAAAGCAGCTTTGCAGGAAAGGACCTAGGGGTCCTGGTGGATGCCAAGTTGAACATGGGCCAGCAATGCACCCTCGTGGCAAAGAAGGCCAACAGCACCCTGGGCTGCATTAGGCAGAGCATTGCCAGCAGGTCGAGGGAGGTGCTTCTATTCAGCCCCGGTGAGGCTGCTTCTGGAGTGTTGTGTTCAGTTCCAGGCTCCCCAATACAAGAAAGACATGAATTTACTGGAGTGAGTCCAGCAAAGGGCCACAAAGAAGATGAAGGTACTGAAGCATCTCTCATATGAGGAGGGGCTGAGAGAACTGGGACTGTTTAGCTTGGAGAAGAGAAGACTGAGGGAGGATCTTATCAATGTGTATAAGTATCTGAAGAGAGGGTATAAAGAGGATGTGGTCAGATACTTAGTGGTACCCAGGGCCAGGACAGTAGGCAACAGACACAAATTGAAATACAGGAAATACTGTTTAAGCATAAGAAAAAACTTCTTTACTGTAAGGGCGACCAAATACTGGAACCGGTTGACCAGAGAGGTTGTGGAGTCCTTATTCAAAACCAGGACATGGTCCTGGGCAGCCTGCTGACCCTGCTTTGAGGAGTAGACAGGAGTAGGAGGTTGGAGTAGACAGTCTCCAGCGGTGCCTTCCAGCTTCAACAATCTGTGATTCTGGGTTAAGCCAGGCATGGTGGGATTGGTAGAGGCACGGTGCTTCAGGTAGCACAGAGCCCACGGTCCAGCCACTGCTCAGCTCCTTGTGCTGAATTTTAGCAGACCCAGCACATAACAGCATGAGTATGTCTTGGAGCCTGCCTGTTTTCTTTTTCTTTTTTTTTTTTTTCCCAGAGTTGCATAACCTTAAGCAAACATTGTGTTTTTTATATACAGACTGACAGGGAAAATCCCTCCTGTTGTTTAGATGAATAGCTCTCTTTTATGCGGCCATGTCAGTTAGCAGAATTCGGTTTCCTTTTGATTTGATAAAATCAGAACTAAGCTGCTGAGTCAGAGGTCCACATACTTGGCTCAAATATGAACCATATCTCATTCTTTTGGCCCCTTTTTTTTTTTTTTTGCTACTTCACTTTTGTGACATTTTCTGACATCATTTTGGAATTTCCACTTGGGCTTCTCCCTGCTGACTCCAGGACTCCCTATTAAAAGGGAGCTGAATCCAGATGCTGCAGTCTGAGCTGCATCTGCCGGAGCTCCTGGTCCTGCTCTGACTGCCCTTGTCTGACAGGAAGATGAAGGTCTCTGTAGCTGTTTTTACTGCTCTTCTCATTGCTGCCTCTTGCTCTCAGACGTCCTCTGCCCCAGGTGAGTCCTGCCTTTCATTGGTGAAGGAAGAACTGATTTGAGCCTTCATTACCATTTCTATATTGACCTCCCCTGTCAGTTAACTGGCAATGCTTCAGCATTTGTTACACTCCACTCTGCACTGAGGTCAACTACACTTACAAACCCCAGAATCAGGAAATCATCCATCCATCCATAATCCATCCACCTGTCCAGCCGTCTGGAGCTCAGAGTCCTTATGCTTATTCCTGATTATATTTTAGGGACTTCATTCTCCTGTCCTGGGGCTGGGGGAGGTGGGAAGTGAAGGTCTGAGCAATGACTGAATGGAAGTCTCTCCCAGTACCTGCCTTCCCTGGTGATGCTGCTGCTGGCATTGGATCAAATGACCTATGACATCCCTTTCAGCCTTAATTATTCTGTAATTCCTCACTCCCTTCCCTGACAGCACTGCTCCTGGCCCACAGCTCAGCATGTGCTCACATTATCTCTCCCTGCCTCTTCCAGATGGATCTGACCTCCCAAACTGCTGCTTCTCTTATACGTCCCGCAAGCTCCCGAAGAGACTCATCTTGCATTATTACAGCACCAGCAGCAATTGCTCCCTGCCGGCCATTGTGTAAGTACCAACTCTGACTCCTGGGTGCAGACAAAAAATGCTGGTATGGGAACAGCAGCTTTGGGAAAGCTTGTGTGAGTGACTGGCTGTGGTGCCCTGGGCTTTGCAGCACGGCTGTGGTCGAGGGAGGTCTGTAGGAACAGATTAAATGACATATCACCTGCAAGCAGGGCATCAGGCAACTCAGGGGAAAAGGGATTGCACAGGGACTCCCAGGGATGCTTGTGCAGGGATTTCCTAGGATGCTTGTGCAGGGGCTCCCTGGAGTACTTGTGGAGAGATTTCCTGCAGGACTTGAGAAGGCACTGTGGGAAGAGGGGTGGAAGTGGGGAAATCTCAGCTAGTCACTAGTTATAGCATCAGCTTAGGGCACAGGGGAGAACTGCAATGCTGTGAACCAACTGACTCTCTTGGGATCCAGATCTGAGGAGAGATCTAACACCTCTCATTCATGCTCCACAGGTTTATCACAAAGAAAGGCCGCCAAGTCTGTGCCAAACCCAGTGACACCTGGGTTCTAAGTTATCTGCAAAACTTGAAGCAGAACTGAGAGAAGCAGGATGGCAACTGTAGCTACTGTCATGAATGAGTCACGTTATCCTGAGCTCCTGCAATGGGACAGGATACTGGGGGCGGAAGGAGCTGTGTGAGCCCATGCCATCTGTACGCAGCTCCAAGGCGACTGCAGGAAGGGGCCCATAAGAGACGCTGGACTGGGGTATTGCTACTTGCCCTCTGCTTGCACAGGCCAGCCTGCACCGCAGCCCTCCACCACCCTGATGCCCCCACTTGTGGCCTGGGAGGGCCAATGCACCTCTCCTATGAGATTATTTTAAATTATTTAAGAAATGATCATACTGTATAGGAAGTGTTTTCTTCTGTGGGTAATGATGTTATTTATGGGATGAAGGCAGGGAGGTTTACGGAAGGGTGGCTCAGATTCTCAGCACTGGGTGATGGGGGGCCCTGGCTCTTCATGTGTTAAATCATGATTCTGGAGAATAAACAATTTGGATAAAAACCTTTGTTTTTTTCCCTTTACGCCCCTTTATGCACTATTCACCGGGCACAGACACAGAACCTGACACAAAGCCAGCCCACCCTATCCAGCATGTGATGATGGGAAATGGTCTGAGGCAAAACCATAAAATTTCCACACTGCAGACATATAGATATCCTCAGACACGTCACTCCCCCATGCGCACACACACAGCCCTGGCATCCTCCACAGAAGTACACATGCTCATACATATACATGGGCCTTATATATACATGGATATGCTCCCTACACACCCCCATGCACATCCCATGTGCTCATCTGCCCCTCCAAGTCTCAGCTCACTGCACTCCTGGGCTGGTCCCCTGCAAACACTATGTGTGCAACAGGGGCAGTGAAGAGACACGCTGCTGAAAGGACAAGGGGGTAAAATACGGCCACAGGTTGGGAGAACCTCTCTGATGAGTGCAAGCGGAAGGTAAGAACCGGGAAATGCTGCTGCTGTACTGGGGCTTCTCTGGGATCTGGCAGGTTCCTTGGGCACGTGAGCCGCCTGCCTGCCCTCGAGCCAAGAGTGTTGGGGGGATGGAGCAGGGCCAATTTGCTGCACAGAAACCTGCCCTTCTAACCATTTCTGCCAGCTAAGAAGCAGTAATCACCCATACACACACCTTTGGCAACCCCACATCACCTCTTCCCTCCCACATATCTGTTCCTCTGAGATGTTGCTGCACCTGTGCCCACCGACCCTGAGGTTCAGTTGGGCCCAGTCAAGCCAGGGAGCTGCAGCAGTGCTGCCTAGTGAGAAGAGCAGGATGCCTGGCTCTTTTTCTGACCACTACAATGGGGCAGTTGTTCCTCACTTTCTCCAACAGTAAAACGAACGGAAGGGTTTGGCTGTGCTGCTGGGATGAAACAGCCATGAGCAAACTGCCTGTCTCCTGGCTGTCATTCCTGGGACATGACTTTGCATGGGAATGTGAATGGGACCAAGCAGGTAACAATTAAAACACAACACTGGACAGATCTTGCTGTTTAGCCAGCAATTACACCAGCACTACTCTGCTTCTGCACACTGAGAAGAAATGTCCCCAGCAGCACTGTTATACAGGGGCAAAGTGACCTTGCAGCCTTCCTCTCTGCAGAGCAACCTCTCTGCTCCAGATGGTATTTCTACATCTTAATGCAAAAAGTGTTTCACTTTTTCCTGTAGCTACAGATCAGACTTGGCAAACACGAAGCTGGGAAAACACCTTGCTGTCATCCCATGACTTCTTTCTAGTCTTGTGCTTTCCCAGGCTGGAACGCCAGCCACAGGCAGAACTGGCTCCTGCCCTTGCTGGCAGGGTGGCCCACACCGGCCCTGGATCCCAGACTTGCAGCACTCTTCAACTGGTGGCTCAGCCCTTCTCTGCCTGCTTGGGGCTCCCCCTCCCCTTTGGCCGGTTACACAAAGGACGTGCTGGTCAACACAGCCTGAAAGGGAGGGCCCAGCTCCAGGGCTGAAGCACTGCAACTGGAGGGATGGAGAGACTCACGCTGTGATTGGGTTAACTGGTGATCTCATTTAGTGTTTCTGAATCCAGAAATTCAGAATTCTGCTCCTTGAATTTTTCTGGCACACCCTTTCCCTATCACAGTATCTTACCTTTGTTGGGTCCTTCCCTTAGCCACTTCTGCTGGCAGGGTGTGAAATCTTCAAGCAGCAGAGCATGAGCTTTCGAGGGGCAGGAAAAGGACAGCTGGGGAGACAGGGATGCATTTCACTCCCCACTCCCAGGGCAGCCCTCTTCCTGGTTCATGCTGCCACCCTTCAGCTGGAGTCAGGATCCTCCTGGCCCAGAGAACCTGCCGCTTTCTATTGCTCCCTGGCAGAGCTATGGAAGGACCCTGCCATGGCTAGGACATCCCCTGCCACTAAGGGGACTCTGCCGGGAGAAAGCAAGAGCTGGGCTTAGCTCTCTTCCACAGGTAAGGACCCCAGGTCTCTCTTCTGTCCCCAGTGACTAGCAAACAGTTGTGGGTGCAGGAGGTTAGGGGACCTTCATCACACAAGTGTCTGTGTGTGTCTGTGTGCGTGTGTGTGTGCACATATGCAGGTGCAAGTGTGTTTGGAGACCCTGAAGGCTGGGCCTTTATGGGATGAGAAGGGATGAAGAGGGATCCCATGTGCCTGATATAGACCCTTGGCACCCAGTTGCTGCCCCTGAGGCAGTGCTGGGTGCCCAGAGAAACACAGCTCCAGGGCACTCTCAGAATCCTCCGCTTCTATCACCAAAACCTGCATTGGGCCGAACTCGCCACTCGCGGAGTGGGCTCCGAGGCTAGGCTGTGCAGTGGTCTCACGTCAAGGCAGAAAGAGTTGTGCTGCACTGAGGTGCAAGCACCCTGTGTTTGCACAAAGATCAAAGATATGCAGATATCATGGTTTCAGTTGCCTCTACAAGAGCTAACACAATGTGAGCTCTGGCAGTCTTGCGGTTGGGAAAGCGTCATTATCTCTTGGTGCGCATCATTATCTCTCTGTGGTTTCTTAGATCTGCATCTTGGCCTGTCAGATATTTTGTCACAGGCGGTAGCAGTTCCTGCCTCCACCAGCAGACCGGTAACGGCAGAACAGGTTCGCTTGCACGTGCCATAACTGGACATGGTCTCTGGCTGTGATGCCAGTGGCAGGAAGGGGAGATGAATAATGGCCAGCGCACTGAACACATGGAGGAAGCAATGCAGCCCAGAAAGGTGCGTGTTGAACACCAGGAGCATGCAGTGGTGGCAAGTGGGGCTGTGTGTGGCTGCGCTGGGCTTACTATTGCCAGGCTTGTGACTGTGTGTGCGCACAGGGATGGCTGGGAACCACCATAGCATGTCCGTGTGTTTGCAGCCAGGAAGGTGGTATGCCCCTCTTGAGCGCTGCATCTGTGCAGGGCTAGCTCAGATGGATGAGGCTGTTTCTTCTGAAAAAGGACAAAAGGCGCTAACAAGACCCCACTCCCAGACAGGCGAGGCAGGTGGTGGATGCAAAAATTTATGCTCTGTGAGCACTGCTCCCTCAAAAGAGAAGCGCCAAACCCCGGGTCAACTTCGGGGGCGAGGCAGAACAGGGGTAGGTCGGGGCTCAGTATAAAATGCGGTCACAGTCTTAGTGAGGAGATGAGGCCGAGACATGGGGCCCTGCCCTGCAGCCCCCACATGGATCCAGAGCATAATAAATACATAGCTTAGCCAGAGCAATAGATGTTCTGCTACCACAAATGCAATACAGCAGTAGCACTAAATAAGCTTCCCCCGGCCCCGAGAATGGGACGTGCCTTGGCAAATTCCAGCTGGGCTTTCATCCCTGGCAAAGGATGAGCGCCTGCAAGCGTGTTGCTGTGCTGCTCCAAAATGCTGCCATCGTGTGTTTGTGACAGCCCTGCAGTGCCAGGCACGGCTGCTCCCTGCTCTGCGTCGCCCAGTTCAGCTCCAGGTCGTTCATGAACTTTTGAACCCAGAAGTCCTCAGGGCTGGCACAGACTTCACGGCCCCTCCTCACGAAAAATCTGTCGGGGACAAAATGTCTTGTCAGGTGGGGAAGGAAAGATGAGGGCCTTGCGACTCTGCCCCCCCTGAGCCCAGCACTGCCCATATGCACTGGTAGAGCCAGCCAAATCAGAGGGGTCTCCTGCCACAGACCCGGAGCTTCCCCTGCTACCCCTGGGGCTCCCACAGCCCCGTGCCCCACCATGCAGTGGGCAGTACCCTGGGCCCAGCGCGGGACCATGTGAGCATCTCCGAGGGCTTTTCCAGCGCCCAGCAGCTCCTTTGCAGCCCCACAGGGATAGCTCCTGCCCTCGCCATCAGGAAGAGAATTTGGGAAAGCTTCAGGCTCTCGCCAACCCCCAGTGGGGTCCCACAGCCCTCAGCTGGTATAACCCTGGCCTGGCATCTCCAGCAGGAGTGCGGGGGGGTGGAGGTGAGGGGGTCTCCTGCAGCACCGCAGGTCCTCCCTGTCCATGGAGATAGCACAGGGAGGGGGGGTGCTGTGAGGGGAGAGCCCTGATTCACCCAGGCATGATGAGGTCTCAGCGTGGAGACGGCAAAGCAGAGCAGGGCGAGGGCGGCCATGGGGAGCTGCACGGCACATCAGGCAAGGAGCAGCAAGCGCAGCAGGATTGCAACAGTGACTCCTGGCACCCCATTTCTGTCTGGCACTGCCTCCCAGTGCCTGCTGTGTTAGAGCAGCCGTGGGGCAGCGAGGAAAAGCCGGGGAGGTGAGCTCGTGGGTGCCTTGTGAACGGTGGCCACTGCTGGAGCCGGGTGCAAAATACCTGGAGAAACCACAGGCTCTGAGTTGGCAAGTCTGGTGCCTGTTGCAGAGAAGAGTGAGGCAGCAAAAGGTGGATATGTGCCCTGGGGTGTCCCAGGGAGCTCGTTGTCTTGGGGGCAGCAGACAGTGCCTGAGATATCCAGCCAGGTCGACCTTGCAGTTGGTGGGGACAAGATGCCCCTGCTCGTGTAGCTGAAAACTATGTGTCAGAGCCTCCCATGACTGCAGGTGCCACACGAGGTGGGTTTTCAGCATTTCTGTGAGAGCACGTCCCTCTCCATTCCCTGATCATGGGGAGTTCCCATCACCAGCAGCTCTCTGCTCTGCCTTCTGCATCCCACCCCACACCAAACCCACATCAGCAGCCGGAAGAAGACAGTATTTCTAATTTCAGACTAGTGAGCCAGACCTCCCAGGCAAGGGCCCTCCTTCTTGGCTGATCCTGGGGTGCATTAGAAGGAATTCAGTGGTCATGAACTCCAATTTGAAAGCAAAAGCACTGAGGTTTTTGTGTTTCAAGGGGCCCTGGCTGCCGCCCCTGGAGGCAGCTATAAACAGCCCCCCAGGGGTGCCAGCCATCCTTGCTGCCCCTGCACTCAGGGAGCAGAGATCATACTGTGTCTGTTGCCTATGCTGCCCCAGTGCCTCCGCCCTGTGCATATCCCAGATCCACCATGGGAGCAAGGAATCCCTGGCTGCCATGCTCTCCTGTAGCTCTGTCCCCAAGACATTTTCATCATCCAAGAGTTGCTGCCAGTTGGGGGCCATGTTGTCCCAAAGTCTGAGTGCCTGTGTCCTCAAGACCCAGGGCCTTGGAAAAGAGATTGAGTTGGGACCCTCCTGGCCCCTACCTTGCCAGCCCTTTGGGGAGGCTTGCTGAGTCTGTTGAGGGTTGCTGTCGTGCTGGTGAATATAACTGTGAACCTGCTGCACAAGGGCTGTCTCACATCCTGTCTTGGTCAGTATAGCCCTCACTTGCATGCTGATTTGTTCAAACTTACCTCACTGCACACAAGGACTATTCTGGTATTTCCTAGACCTGCTGCTTCCTTTTTTCAGTGTCTCTGAGGCAAAGGTGCCATGACATCAGCTCCATGACGCTTTGGAAAACCCAAGTGCTTGCCTTGAAATCTAACTGTCCGGGCTGGCTAACACACCTATAAAAAGCAAGGACTATCCAGCCACCTAGCATCAGACGCAGAAGGAATCTACTCTGGTCCTGCCTCTGCTCTTGCAGCTCATCCCTGCCCATAATGAATATCTCTGCAGTGTCCCTCTCCATCATCCTCATTGCTGCCCTCTTTTCTCAGGCCTCTTCAGGTCCAAGTGAGTACTGCTTCTCTCTCTGTTCTTCTAGGGGTAGATTTTGTTCTGATGGGCAGTAATCTTGAAGCAGAGCTGTAAAAGGTGATCTGAAAAGGTTGCAAACTTGAGTACATAGTTTTTCCTGCTTTTTTGGAACTAGCTTTCCTTTCTAGCATCCTTTTCTCTTGGGAAGGAGATGACAGATTTTACCTTGTAAACATCAAAGTTTTTAGCTTTGATCTCCTCTGATTTTGTTGGTTGGCTTTAGAAGTGGTCCCAGGGTGAATGAGGGGATTTTTGCCATTGGAAGTGAGGAGGGGAGGGTTGCACAAAGGTTAGCAAGACGCCCTAGCAATGAGCTTAATTAAGCTTTGGTGTTCCCTATAATTTCTTGTTGTCATTCTGGGGAAACAGGCTCTTTCTGGAAAGAGAAGAGGGCTCCACAGTTAATTTCAGGGGATGGTTGTCCATGCTTTAGGCTGGAACATGTGCAGGTTTGCCATGAGTGCCATCTCCTTGCCATGAGTGATAGACTCATGCTGACCTTCTCAATCCCTTCCAGTTGGTGCCGACACCACTGTGTGCTGCTTCAGCTATGCTTTACGGAAGCTCCCCCAGAGTCATGTGAAGGATTATTTCTACACCAGCAGCAAGTGCCCACAGCCAGCAGTTGTGTAAGTACCGTCTCCTGCCTTGGGCTCTGGGTGAAAGGCTCTGACAGCCTTTGGATTCTACCCCAAAGTTGCTCCATGTCCCCCAAGGCTGGGAGTGTGGCAGTGTGGGGAACCATGTCAGGGATAAGGAAAGGGGGCAGCCTGCTTGGGTGTCCGGTGCAGTACACAAGCACTCCTCCTTGGCTGAGAAATGAGGCCATTCTGGTGTTAGAATAAGGTGTGGAGAGAAAGGCTCTGAGCAGCCAGCAGGACCTCCTTGTGGCAATGAGCCCAATGCAAATAATGTGCCAGATCTGCTAGATTTGCATCTGACATATACTAGGGGTGCTGAGGTCAACAGATGCTTGCTCCAGAAACATCAGCCACCCCCACACTGCATCCAGGCTCACCTCCACACTGGACAAGGCCAAGAATGTTTGAGCATGGGTTGTTTCTCCTGAGACCTTGAACTCTTCCTGCCCTCTGTGTTTTAGCAGACTCTAGCATTCCCCCAGGAGCTTGGGGAAAAGGTTTGGGCAATGGGAACGTAAAGGGGCGATGATCCCCTCAGGAGCTGGCCACAATAGCTGGACATGTTAGTGGGCACCCATAAGGTGATCCAAGGCCCTGGCTGCCACTTCAGCATGTGCCTTTCCCCCTCTGGGGCTGTAATCCCTCCCTGCCTCTCTTCACAGGTTCATCACCAGGAAGAAACAGCAGGTCTGTGCAAATCCTGATGCCAGGTGGGTGAAGGAATATGTGAACTTCCTGGAGCTGCAGTGAGGGCTGGGAGCTGAGAGAAGTCCACCCCTGAGAGTCCTACAAGATTGTCCAGCAAAATCATCACTTGGGCCTAGAAATGCTGCTGCTGAGCACCAAGGCCAAAAGCCACCTCGCGCCTTTGAAGTTCCTTTTGTCTTGCAAAGGCATCATTTCTCCATTGCAATTTAGCCACCCTTATGGGCAGTTGCAATGCTGGGGACCTTCCGGCCTTGCAGACCTGCCTTGTCATAGCCTGCTGTGTGACCTGTGGTGAAACTCTGTCCCTTCCTCATGCCTTCACTGCTAGAAGGGGAGGGGGACTCTTATCTTGAAAGCTATTTGTGAAAAGTTGTCTATTAAAGCTAGATATGAATGCTGTTATGTAAAGCCAGACTGACATCCCAGTCAGCTAGTTGAATTTCACCATGTATGACAGACGCTGTCAATGAGGTCTGTCTTCTTAATGGAGGAATTGGTATGCTGGCTATTTACTGGATGTTCATAGTGGAACCACATTGTTCAGCCTTGTTGTCAAAACGCTGTCTCTTGCTGGTGCCAGAGAATAAAGATTACCATCTCTCTGTGTCATGTCTAGCAGAGGTTGCTCACCTCCTGCCCAGCCCTAGAGGAGGTCAGAGAACATGTGGTCCTTTGTGGGGGTTGGGATGTGGAGGGGCCCTTCTGCTACGTAGCCCAACACCTGCATACCCTGGAGCTGCTACTGAAGGCATGGGTGAGACAGGACCGAACTACAACCATTTTGGGAAAGGCAAGGGAAGAACCCTGGCTCTCCATCCAGAAATTCCTCAGCCTCCCTAGCCCTCAAAGTCTTCCCTCCTGCATCACCTCCACATTCCCAGCAACACAACAGAGGCGATGTCACTGCCCCAGCACCTCCCAGGGTCCAGCCAATCCATCTGTACTGCAGCTTCCCAGCCCCCCACCCTGATACAGAGCTGACCCTCTCTCCAGCCCTTTCCCCCTCTGTCATATCAATAGTGAAGGCCAGGAGCCCATGAGACCAGCCCCACTGGAGCCACAGACGCTGCAGGATTGGCAAAGGGATGTGTGTGGAATCACTGCCTGGGCAGTTGGAGGCTGCACGGCCCACAGAGGGTCTCACCTCACGGTGAGGTTAGTCATACAGCCAGGGGTTTTCAGCCCATTTTGCAGGCACAGTGTGAGAGCAAGGGAGAGCTGCTTTGGGAGCTGCCTGACTAGAAACACTTCAGGAATCACTGGGCAGTGGGTGCAAATGGGAAAGTCTCTGCAGTTAGCTCAAAGGAAGGTGACTCAGGAGCTGGTCAGCCAGCATTCCCATGCCCAGCACTGGCTCCTCCAGAGAGCAGGCCCAAGCTATGTTCAGCTCAGGTTTCACTCTGTTAGTGTTTTACTGAGAAAGAAGGGCAACAGTTAATTGCCTCTTCCCGATCTGTCTCCAGTTGTGTTTGGAAGGAAACCTGAATTTGGTTAAAAAAGGCATAAGTGGTCTTTTTCACCAAGTAAAAAAAAACCAACCAAACAAAATGACTTTATCAAGTCATGGTTTGCATTTAAAACCAGCTGATGTCTCTGTGGGCAGTGAATTAAACTGAGGGCTTCTGATCACCCTGCCAGTCAAGCTCTCCAGGCAAGGAGCTTTCACTTCCAATGCCCTGGGGCTGTCTCTATTGGAGCTGTTTGCAGCAAAAACTCAGGAACAGGAGTGTCCTGTCTTGCACATGGCAGCTGGCATATATTCCACCAGGAAATGAGCTGGTCATTGTTCCCCGGGAGTTATTACTTAGGCCTCCCTTCATTGCTAGCAACAAATGATCCCACATAATTCGGGGCAAGCAAATCAGTATGATTTACAGTATGTGTAAAACTCCCCAAGCCCACTGGTGTCATGATGTCAGACGTTCAGGTGGTCTCTGGTTCACCCCTTGCCTATCACGCTCGTTCTGCAGGTTTACTGACCACCTTTTCCAACTGCAGTTCCTTATTACCTGCCTCAAAGTTCCCATTTCCGGCAGGAGGCGAGAGCATGGCCCTCACCCACTGCTCCTGGGACTCTTCACTGGCAGGAGCCCTGTGCCAGCAGTGGTTGCCTACCACAGTGCAGGGAGCACAGGCCAAAACTTCGCAGAGCATGAGGGCACAGGTGAGCTCTCAGTGCCCAGGACAAGAGCATCCTGGGTAATCCCCAGCCAGGGAAGGGATACCCCTGCTGCAGGGCCAGGGCAGCAAGGACCCTTTGCTTTGCTGCCATGACAAACCCCACCTCTCAATGCTGAACTTGCAGTGCTTTCTGCTGGTGAGGGCAGACTGGGCTCTGGCAGCGTGGGCATCAGACGGAGCACCAAGATATCTGTACACACATCCATGCCAAGAGCTGGTGTGATAGCCCCAGAGCAGACCCCTGCATCTCTGCATCCTGGCAGGCCTCCCACCTTCATGGTGTCCAGGCGTCAAGAGTTGTACATCCCCAGCAATGAAAGGGTCTGGAAAGGGTCCCACATCCTTAGTGATGGGTCAGCAGAGTGGCTGCCCCTGAAGATAGGGAGCAAAGCTGTAGGAGAGGGGAGGTGCATGCTGTAGGTTGGGTGCAGTACACCCTGCAGGGTAGGGAAGTGGAGGTATCAAGGAGGCACAAAGAGATAAGAGGCAGGGAATTGGGAGTCCAGGAACAGAAGAAAGAGGTAGAGGAGGGAGAGAGGCAATGCAATGGAGGAAGGGCACCCCAGCAGCTAGGTCTGAGATAGAAAGAGTGGTGATGGGTCAGCAGCTGCTCCCCCATCAAGGCAGAGAGAAGATGCTGTGAAGTGGAAGATGCCCCAGCTGAGAGGCAGCATCTCCCCCCAGTCAGCCTGTCTGTGGCCCCACCTGCCCTACTCCTTCCAGCGACCCCATGCTCAGCCTCTCCTGCAGGCCCCAGGGGAGGTTCTGAGTTTAATGAGAGGGCCCTGTGCAATCATAATCCATCATTTGCAGCATCCTCTGTCACCTCCTCAGACTATTCCTGCCAGGGAGGGAACAGGAGAGAAAGGGAAGCCTGTACACCAGGGAGGAGATCCATGCATGTCAGAGCTCAGTGAAGGACACAGAGACAGGCATTATGACCAGAAGCTTTTATTCCTTAATGTTAGCATGAAACAGTGTCTACAGAACAAAGCTGAAAATCACCAATTAACAGCACGCCTGAAATACCTCAGTACATCACCCCTTCACTTGAGGTATTTGAGGGATGCCCCAGAAGAGGTCCTGAGGGAACCCAAATGCTTTACAGGCTCAGCAGGTAAATGAACATGAGGGAAGAGGTGCAAGACTTTGTTCTGCATACCTGCAGAGCAGCTCTGATACAGCCTGCTACGGTAGGAGAAAAGGGGGATCCCATAACCAAGCCTAGCCACAGAGGGAAGCAGGGGTAGAAATAAAATCAGCCAGAACATGAGAATAATCAAAAAATGCACATAGCATTTTGCTTTCATGCAGTGTCTCCATGAATGTTTCACAGAAAGCTTTTAAGCATTGCTATCCCTCTCTTACAGTTGGGGAAACTGAAGCATGAGCTTGCTTTTCCAGAGTAAGGCCAGGTGAAGTGAGCTGCTCAGGCCCAGCACCAGTCTCCACTGGTGCCCACTGGGGCTCCAACAAGCTGGGGTGAGTCATTCATGACACGGAAATTGTTCCTGGCACTCTAAAGATCCAAAGCTGGAGCACCTGGGAGGCAGGCGGTGATGGGCCTCTCAGTACTTCTCCAAGAAGTTCACGAATTCTTTCACCCAGCTGGCATTTGGGTCAGCACAGACCTGGTGATTCTTCCTGGTGATGAAGCTGAGAAGAGGAAAAGGACAGTGAAACCTTTGTCATGGGAAAGGAATGCACTGCTGAAAAGCTGCCACCCGGAGGTTGCATCAGGGCTGGGAAATGCCCCTTTTTGCAGCCGTTAGTCCCTATGGAGGAAGCCAGCAAAGAGGGGGTGCTGAGAAACTGGGGAAGGTCCCCAAGTCACACTCCTGGCTCTGCCTCAAACTGCTGTTGGCAGCCTGCTGACAGAAAGAAGGGTCACAGACAGAAGACCCAAGAGGCCACTGTGGAGTATGTGGCTGGGATCTTCTGTGGCAAACATCTTCTGGGCATTTCTCTACCATGCACCAGACACCTTGTCTTGGGAGCACCTTCTCAGCCATGTCACAGCTACACGTCTCTGGTTACCAGGAACAACCTCCCATCCTCCCTCCCACAGGCTCATCCCAGCACCAGCATTGGCAGGTCCTTCACAACCACCTCCCTGCAAATGGGAGATGTCTCTCCTTGCCAGGACAGAGGGAGGGTCATACCCGGATAACACCCCAACGAGCCCCAGTCTTGGTGCAGAAAAGGAGAACAATTTGAGGGACCAAGCCAAAGGCTTCCTGCATGCTGGGCAAGATCTAGTACTCACACAACTGCTGGCTGCTGGCACCTGCTGGTAGTGTAGAAATATTCCTTCACATATTTCCTGGAAAGCTTCTGCAAAGTGTACGTGAAACAGCATACAGCTGTGTCAGATGCAGCTGAAAGAGAGCTGGGGTGCAGGACTGAATCCATATGACCAGGAGGTGACACAAAGTGGACACAAACACTGCCTTCCCCACTCACGGTGAGAGCGAGAGCATGCCCCAATTCCCCCACAAAGACTTTGGGACCTTCTCCCTACCAGGGCAGGAATGGCAGGCATTGTTTCTACACTGTCAGCGAAGAGATGCTAAAATCTGAGGTGGGAATAGACAATCTCCCTAACAGTGCCATAGAGGGTGGTTTTAAACACCTCCGCCCTGTCTGGCTCCAAGGGCAGTCTGCTGTTAAAGAAAGCTCCAGCCAAACTTTCTGCAAGGCGCCCCTCCCTGGTCCCCGTGACCAAGCTCTCCATGGCTGTCTCCTGGTGCTCTCAGGTGCAACAGGGAAAATCAGCCATGCTAACCGATAGAGGGTAAAAACAGCACAGAACAAGCACTCTCAGTGGGCTCAGCTCAAGGAGTCAGAACAGGGTCATGCCAATTTCTCAAGCATTCAAGGTCACCATTAAAAGCTCTTCTTCCTCCGGGAGAGGAGAAAACAACCTGAAGAGCAGAAGTGAATTCACCTGGAGCACAGCAGGCTTGGGAGCAGAGAGCAGCAACAAGGGGAGCAATGAGGGCAAACAGAGAGACCTTCGAGTTTCCTTCAGGAGCAGAGCAGACATAGAGACCAGTTCCATGCTCAGCACTGACCCAGCTGGTCCTTGCTTTTCACAGGAGAGCACAGTGATGGGTGGTATAAATATGGGGTTAGAACAAATGCTTCCTCGGTGATGTGGAGCCTACTGGACACAGGCCACATCACGTATGCTAGAGACAGCACTCAAAGATGTTGAGCCATGAGGTTAGGTTCAAACCATCAGCCATCAGAGAAGCACTGCAGAGAGAGGCTGTGCTGGCCGTGGCAGGATGTGAAATCTCCATCTAATACAGCAGGTCCTTCAATGAAGTTGTCTAAAAATAAGCAACCACATCTCCACTCCTCCCACCAAGAGGAAGTGCCAAGAGTGAGATGAGAGAGAACTGCCCCAAAGGGGTTGATGAAGGGAGTAATTACAGAATCCGGTTAGGAACAAGGGCTGGGGGGAGAATGCAGCCCTCAGGGCTGATGGCCTGTGGGGCTTGCCTCCCTTCCCAGGATCCAGACACAAGTTTCACTGGGAGAAAGGGGATGGCCACAGTCTCTCAGAAAGGCCAGAGAGGACCAGGATACCAGGCCCAGCCCGAGTACCTGCAGCTGTGCATCAGGCTTGCTGCTTTTCCCATGAAGGTCTTTGGGCCTTCCAGGCATTACTGAGCAGCAGACAGTGAAAAAAAGCCTGTGGATCATGGGGTCTAGCAGGATCAATCTTCCAGGGTCTGCTGGAGCAGCCAGGCTCTAGAGCTGGCCTTGACTTCTGTCCACCTCCGAAAACACATGATGAGCCTAGCCCACCAGTGCCTGACAGCTGAGTGATGGTCACCTTCTAGCAGGTATCTGGGGAGCTGTGCTCTTTCTTCACCAGCTCCACTGCCTCTCAGCTGGAGTCTCCTCTGGCTCAGGTCTGGTTGGCCAAGCACTTCGCCTTGCTAAGTCTTGGGTTTGGATACTTGCTCTAAGCTTGGTTGCGCCCTGTGTCCCACATGCAGTCTCCTGTCAGAGCCCATCCCGACTTGCATTCTATTTTGCTGCACAGATGTTCCCAAAGTGCTTACAGAGCAAAGCAACCTGCAGGAAAGGAAGTGTTCAACTGTCAGCTGATGTGAAGAAGGTGTTGTAAGTGGCTTTTTTTTTGCAGAGCCAGGGGCTGATCTACAGTCAGGACATCTCTGGCAGATATTTGTGTAGTGGGCAAGGAAATGGCTGCTGGGGAAAGCCTGAAGACAGGACCACCAAGAGCAACTGAGGTATCCCATAGATTAAGCAATATCTCTCCTGACAGCTTTCCCAACTCAACCAAGTATCCTCTCCTAGCTGCATGCCATTGTGCTGAGGTCCTCAGTTTCCCATCCTCACCCACCTCTCACACTCACCTGTGGTGGCCCACCCCTCTAGGGTGACAGACATGGCCTCTCTGTCCCATGCTCTGGAACCTTCCCCACCTACATGGCACATGGATGCAGAGCCCTGCAGGGTCTATCCTGTTACCTGTGTTGGCCCTCTGTTTACGACATGTGGGGCTGTGACTTTCCCTTGCGTTTCCAGAGCAGTGAGGCCCTCTGCTCCCTGCCAGCACTGTCCCCACAGGGCAGCACAGATAGCTGGGACAGCGCGGACTGGGCACAGGGAGCCCCAGGCTGGGCTGCTGCAGGCTCCACGCAGAGAGACCTGGCCTGGCATGAGGACGGCCCAGCGATGCCTGGTGTGTGCGAGGGGAGGCTGGGACTGGGGCAGAAGACAGCAGGGCTCCTCCATACCCAGGCTGGCTGCACTGCTCCTCCAAGAGCTCCAGGAAGGAAACCAAAACCACAGACAGTGTTGAGGGAATTTCCCACAGATGCCTGGGCTCCCAGCCAGGGACTGTCCGGAGAAGAGCCCTGAGGCTCACTGAGCTCCTTCTGCCTGTGCTCTGCATCCCAGGGCTTTGCCACTGCAGTGGCTGTGGCAACCCTGCTGACCCCAGCCAGCCTTTCCTTGGCATCCACCCAGCAATGTCCTCTGTCCCTACATAGCACTTGGAGCCCCTGCTCAGGGACTATTTTGGGCTCCTGCAGTTCCTCTGTGGCACCAAACTCTGCTTCTCAGCACAAAAGGAAACCAAGCATGCAGCAGCTGCAGGGGGGTTGGGACACCCTCAGGGACAGAGTGGGAAGGTGCCAGCTGCATGGCCCCAAGCAGCCCACATTCTGGGCTCCTGCCTGGCTGCCCCGTTGCACAATGGCCACTCTCTGCTCCTGCCTTTCACGGCACTGCAGGGAAGCCCATCTCAGGATGTGCGTCCCTGCTGACTTTCTTTCTCCCCCATGACGACAAGCCCAGACCTGGGGGCTGATGACTGTGGAGGAGATTAAATTTTACAAATGTGCCAGCCCCCCGGTCCATACTCCACACTGCCCCTCTCCACTCAATCCACAGGAGACCTTATGTGGACCCCAAAGCTTTTGCTTTCAAATGACCCGTGACTCCATGTGATGTTTGCTCCATGTGACTTCCCCAGCGGGACTAAAGCTGGAGCTGGGCTTGGCACAGTGGTTTTACAACATGCTCAGCACTGTCGTTTGCCCCCAAGACAACGAGCTCCCTGGGACACCCCAGGGCACATATCCACCTTTTGCTGCCTCACTCTTCTCTGCAACAGGCACCAGACTTGCCAACTCAGAGCCTGTGGTTTCTCCAGGTATTTTGCACCCGGCTCCAGCAGTGGCCACCGTTCACAAGGCACCCACGAGCTCACCTCCCCGGCTTTTCCTCGCTGCCCCACGGCTGCTCTAACACAGCAGGCACTGGGAGGCAGTGCCAGACAGAAATGGGGTGCCAGGAGTCACTGTTGCAATCCTGCTGCGCTTGCTGCTCCTTGCCTGATGTGCCGTGCAGCTCCCCATGGCCGCCCTCGCCCTGCTCTGCTTTGCCGTCTCCACGCTGAGACCTCATCATGCCTGGGTGAATCAGGGCTCTCCCCTCACAGCACCCCCCTCCCTGTGCTATCTCCATGGACAGGGAGGACCTGCGGTGCTGCAGGAGACCCCCTCACCTCCACCCCCCCGCACTCCTGCTGGAGATGCCAGGCCAGGGTTATACCAGCTGAGGGCTGTGGGACCCCACTGGGGGTTGGCGAGAGCCTGAAGCTTTCCCAAATTCTCTTCCTGATGGCGAGGGCAGGAGCTATCCCTGTGGGGCTGCAAAGGAGCTGCTGGGCGCTGGAAAAGCCCTCGGAGATGCTCACATGGTCCCGCGCTGGGCCCAGGGTACTGCCCACTGCATGGTGGGGCACGGGGCTGTGGGAGCCCCAGGGGTAGCAGGGGAAGCTCCGGGTCTGTGGCAGGAGACCCCTCTGATTTGGCTGGCTCTACCAGTGCATATGGGCAGTGCTGGGCTCAGGGGGGGCAGAGTCGCAAGGCCCTCATCTTTCCTTCCCCACCTGACAAGACATTTTGTCCCCGACAGATTTTTCGTGAGGAGGGGCCGTGAAGTCTGTGCCAGCCCTGAGGACTTCTGGGTTCAAAAGTTCATGAACGACCTGGAGCTGAACTGGGCGACGCAGAGCAGGGAGCAGCCGTGCCTGGCACTGCAGGGCTGTCACAAACACACGATGGCAGCATTTTGGAGCAGCACAGCAACACGCTTGCAGGCGCTCATCCTTTGCCAGGGATGAAAGCCCAGCTGGAATTTGCCAAGGCACGTCCCATTCTCGGGGCCGGGGGAAGCTTATTTAGTGCTACTGCTGTATTGCATTTGTGGTAGCAGAACATCTATTGCTCTGGCTAAGCTATGTATTTATTATGCTCTGGATCCATGTGGGGGCTGCAGGGCAGGGCCCCATGTCTCGGCCTCATCTCCTCACTAAGACTGTGACCGCATTTTATACTGAGCCCCGACCTACCCCTGTTCTGCCTCGCCCCCGAAGTTGACCCGGGGTTTGGCGCTTCTCTTTTGAGGGAGCAGTGCTCACAGAGCATAAATTTTTGCATCCACCACCTGCCTCGCCTGTCTGGGAGTGGGGTCTTGTTAGCGCCTTTTGTCCTTTTTCAGAAGAAACAGCCTCATCCATCTGAGCTAGCCCTGCACAGATGCAGCGCTCAAGAGGGGCATACCACCTTCCTGGCTGCAAACACACGGACATGCTATGGTGGTTCCCAGCCATCCCTGTGCGCACACACAGTCACAAGCCTGGCAATAGTAAGCCCAGCGCAGCCACACACAGCCCCACTTGCCACCACTGCATGCTCCTGGTGTTCAACACGCACCTTTCTGGGCTGCATTGCTTCCTCCATGTGTTCAGTGCGCTGGCCATTATTCATCTCCCCTTCCTGCCACTGGCATCACAGCCAGAGACCATGTCCAGTTATGGCACGTGCAAGCGAACCTGTTCTGCCGTTACCGGTCTGCTGGTGGAGGCAGGAACTGCTACCGCCTGTGACAAAATATCTGACAGGCCAAGATGCAGATCTAAGAAACCACAGAGAGATAATGATGCGCACCAAGAGATAATGACGCTTTCCCAACCGCAAGACTGCCAGAGCTCACATTGTGTTAGCTCTTGTAGAGGCAACTGAAACCATGATATCTGCATATCTTTGATCTTTGTGCAAACACAGGGTGCTTGCACCTCAGTGCAGCACAACTCTTTCTGCCTTGACGTGAGACCACTGCACAGCCTAGCCTCGGAGCCCACTCCGCGAGTGGCGAGTTCGGCCCAATGCAGGTTTTGGTGATAGAAGCGGAGGATTCTGAGAGTGCCCTGGAGCTGTGTTTCTCTGGGCACCCAGCACTGCCTCAGGGGCAGCAACTGGGTGCCAAGGGTCTATATCAGGCACATGGGATCCCTCTTCATCCCTTCTCATCCCATAAAGGCCCAGCCTTCAGGGTCTCCAAACACACTTGCACCTGCATATGTGCACACACACACGCACACAGACACACACAGACACTTGTGTGATGAAGGTCCCCTAACCTCCTGCACCCACAACTGTTTGCTAGTCACTGGGGACAGAAGAGAGACCTGGGGTCCTTACCTGTGGAAGAGAGCTAAGCCCAGCTCTTGCTTTCTCCCGGCAGAGTCCCCTTAGTGGCAGGGGATGTCCTAGCCATGGCAGGGTCCTTCCATAGCTCTGCCAGGGAGCAATAGAAAGCGGCAGGTTCTCTGGGCCAGGAGGATCCTGACTCCAGCTGAAGGGTGGCAGCATGAACCAGGAAGAGGGCTGCCCTGGGAGTGGGGAGTGAAATGCATCCCTGTCTCCCCAGCTGTCCTTTTCCTGCCCCTCGAAAGCTCATGCTCTGCTGCTTGAAGATTTCACACCCTGCCAGCAGAAGTGGCTAAGGGAAGGACCCAACAAAGGTAAGATACTGTGATAGGGAAAGGGTGTGCCAGAAAAATTCAAGGAGCAGAATTCTGAATTTCTGGATTCAGAAACACTAAATGAGATCACCAGTTAACCCAATCACAGCGTGAGTCTCTCCATCCCTCCAGTTGCAGTGCTTCAGCCCTGGAGCTGGGCCCTCCCTTTCAGGCTGTGTTGACCAGCACGTCCTTTGTGTAACCGGCCAAAGGGGAGGGGGAGCCCCAAGCAGGCAGAGAAGGGCTGAGCCACCAGTTGAAGAGTGCTGCAAGTCTGGGATCCAGGGCCGGTGTGGGCCACCCTGCCAGCAAGGGCAGGAGCCAGTTCTGCCTGTGGCTGGCGTTCCAGCCTGGGAAAGCACAAGACTAGAAAGAAGTCATGGGATGACAGCAAGGTGTTTTCCCAGCTTCGTGTTTGCCAAGTCTGATCTGTAGCTACAGGAAAAAGTGAAACACTTTTTGCATTAAGATGTAGAAATACCATCTGGAGCAGAGAGGTTGCTCTGCAGAGAGGAAGGCTGCAAGGTCACTTTGCCCCTGTATAACAGTGCTGCTGGGGACATTTCTTCTCAGTGTGCAGAAGCAGAGTAGTGCTGGTGTAATTGCTGGCTAAACAGCAAGATCTGTCCAGTGTTGTGTTTTAATTGTTACCTGCTTGGTCCCATTCACATTCCCATGCAAAGTCATGTCCCAGGAATGACAGCCAGGAGACAGGCAGTTTGCTCATGGCTGTTTCATCCCAGCAGCACAGCCAAACCCTTCCGTTCGTTTTACTGTTGGAGAAAGTGAGGAACAACTGCCCCATTGTAGTGGTCAGAAAAAGAGCCAGGCATCCTGCTCTTCTCACTAGGCAGCACTGCTGCAGCTCCCTGGCTTGACTGGGCCCAACTGAACCTCAGGGTCGGTGGGCACAGGTGCAGCAACATCTCAGAGGAACAGATATGTGGGAGGGAAGAGGTGATGTGGGGTTGCCAAAGGTGTGTGTATGGGTGATTACTGCTTCTTAGCTGGCAGAAATGGTTAGAAGGGCAGGTTTCTGTGCAGCAAATTGGCCCTGCTCCATCCCCCCAACACTCTTGGCTCGAGGGCAGGCAGGCGGCTCACGTGCCCAAGGAACCTGCCAGATCCCAGAGAAGCCCCAGTACAGCAGCAGCATTTCCCGGTTCTTACCTTCCGCTTGCACTCATCAGAGAGGTTCTCCCAACCTGTGGCCGTATTTTACCCCCTTGTCCTTTCAGCAGCGTGTCTCTTCACTGCCCCTGTTGCACACATAGTGTTTGCAGGGGACCAGCCCAGGAGTGCAGTGAGCTGAGACTTGGAGGGGCAGATGAGCACATGGGATGTGCATGGGGGTGTGTAGGGAGCATATCCATGTATATATAAGGCCCATGTATATGTATGAGCATGTGTACTTCTGTGGAGGATGCCAGGGCTGTGTGTGTGCGCATGGGGGAGTGACGTGTCTGAGGATATCTATATGTCTGCAGTGTGGAAATTTTATGGTTTTGCCTCAGACCATTTCCCATCATCACATGCTGGATAGGGTGGGCTGGCTTTGTGTCAGGTTCTGTGTCTGTGCCCGGTGAATAGTGCATAAAGGGGCGTAAAGGGAAAAAAACAAAGGTTTTTATCCAAATTGTTTATTCTCCAGAATCATGATTTAACACATGAAGAGCCAGGGCCCCCCATCACCCAGTGCTGAGAATCTGAGCCACCCTTCCGTAAACCTCCCTGCCTTCATCCCATAAATAACATCATTACCCACAGAAGAAAACACTTCCTATACAGTATGATCATTTCTTAAATAATTTAAAATAATCTCATAGGAGAGGTGCATTGGCCCTCCCAGGCCACAAGTGGGGGCATCAGGGTGGTGGAGGGCTGCGGTGCAGGCTGGCCTGTGCAAGCAGAGGGCAAGTAGCAATACCCCAGTCCAGCGTCTCTTATGGGCCCCTTCCTGCAGTCGCCTTGGAGCTGCGTACAGATGGCATGGGCTCACACAGCTCCTTCCGCCCCCAGTATCCTGTCCCATTGCAGGAGCTCAGGATAACGTGACTCATTCATGACAGTAGCTACAGTTGCCATCCTGCTTCTCTCAGTTCTGCTTCAAGTTTTGCAGATAACTTAGAACCCAGGTGTCACTGGGTTTGGCACAGACTTGGCGGCCTTTCTTTGTGATAAACCTGTGGAGCATGAATGAGAGGTGTTAGATCTCTCCTCAGATCTGGATCCCAAGAGAGTCAGTTGGTTCACAGCATTGCAGTTCTCCCCTGTGCCCTAAGCTGATGCTATAACTAGTGACTAGCTGAGATTTCCCCACTTCCACCCCTCTTCCCACAGTGCCTTCTCAAGTCCTGCAGGAAATCTCTCCACAAGTACTCCAGGGAGCCCCTGCACAAGCATCCTAGGAAATCCCTGCACAAGCATCCCTGGGAGTCCCTGTGCAATCCCTTTTCCCCTGAGTTGCCTGATGCCCTGCTTGCAGGTGATATGTCATTTAATCTGTTCCTACAGACCTCCCTCGACCACAGCCGTGCTGCAAAGCCCAGGGCACCACAGCCAGTCACTCACACAAGCTTTCCCAAAGCTGCTGTTCCCATACCAGCATTTTTTGTCTGCACCCAGGAGTCAGAGTTGGTACTTACACAATGGCCGGCAGGGAGCAATTGCTGCTGGTGCTGTAATAATGCAAGATGAGTCTCTTCGGGAGCTTGCGGGACGTATAAGAGAAGCAGCAGTTTGGGAGGTCAGATCCATCTGGAAGAGGCAGGGAGAGATAATGTGAGCACATGCTGAGCTGTGGGCCAGGAGCAGTGCTGTCAGGGAAGGGAGTGAGGAATTACAGAATAATTAAGGCTGAAAGGGATGTCATAGGTCATTTGATCCAATGCCAGCAGCAGCATCACCAGGGAAGGCAGGTACTGGGAGAGACTTCCATTCAGTCATTGCTCAGACCTTCACTTCCCACCTCCCCCAGCCCCAGGACAGGAGAATGAAGTCCCTAAAATATAATCAGGAATAAGCATAAGGACTCTGAGCTCCAGACGGCTGGACAGGTGGATGGATTATGGATGGATGGATGATTTCCTGATTCTGGGGTTTGTAAGTGTAGTTGACCTCAGTGCAGAGTGGAGTGTAACAAATGCTGAAGCATTGCCAGTTAACTGACAGGGGAGGTCAATATAGAAATGGTAATGAAGGCTCAAATCAGTTCTTCCTTCACCAATGAAAGGCAGGACTCACCTGGGGCAGAGGACGTCTGAGAGCAAGAGGCAGCAATGAGAAGAGCAGTAAAAACAGCTACAGAGACCTTCATCTTCCTGTCAGACAAGGGCAGTCAGAGCAGGACCAGGAGCTCCGGCAGATGCAGCTCAGACTGCAGCATCTGGATTCAGCTCCCTTTTAATAGGGAGTCCTGGAGTCAGCAGGGAGAAGCCCAAGTGGAAATTCCAAAATGATGTCAGAAAATGTCACAAAAGTGAAGTAGCAAAAAAAAAAAAAAAGGGGCCAAAAGAATGAGATATGGTTCATATTTGAGCCAAGTATGTGGACCTCTGACTCAGCAGCTTAGTTCTGATTTTATCAAATCAAAAGGAAACCGAATTCTGCTAACTGACATGGCCGCATAAAAGAGAGCTATTCATCTAAACAACAGGAGGGATTTTCCCTGTCAGTCTGTATATAAAAAACACAATGTTTGCTTAAGGTTATGCAACTCTGGGAAAAAAAAAAAAAAGAAAAAGAAAACAGGCAGGCTCCAAGACATACTCATGCTGTTATGTGCTGGGTCTGCTAAAATTCAGCACAAGGAGCTGAGCAGTGGCTGGACCGTGGGCTCTGTGCTACCTGAAGCACCGTGCCTCTACCAATCCCACCATGCCTGGCTTAACCCAGAATCACAGATTGTTGAAGCTGGAAGGCACCGCTGGAGACTGTCTACTCCAACCTCCTACTCCTGTCTACTCCTCAAAGCAGGGTCAGCAGGCTGCCCAGGACCATGTCCTGGTTTTGAATAAGGACTCCACAACCTCTCTGGTCAACCGGTTCCAGTATTTGGTCGCCCTTACAGTAAAGAAGTTTTTTCTTATGCTTAAACAGTATTTCCTGTATTTCAATTTGTGTCTGTTGCCTACTGTCCTGGCCCTGGGTACCACTAAGTATCTGACCACATCCTCTTTATACCCTCTCTTCAGATACTTATACACATTGATAAGATCCTCCCTCAGTCTTCTCTTCTCCAAGCTAAACAGTCCCAGTTCTCTCAGCCCCTCCTCATATGAGAGATGCTTCAGTACCTTCATCTTCTTTGTGGCCCTTTGCTGGACTCACTCCAGTAAATTCATGTCTTTCTTGTATTGGGGAGCCTGGAACTGAACACAACACTCCAGAAGCAGCCTCACCGGGGCTGAATAGAAGCACCTCCCTCGACCTGCTGGCAATGCTCTGCCTAATGCAGCCCAGGGTGCTGTTGGCCTTCTTTGCCACGAGGGTGCATTGCTGGCCCATGTTCAACTTGGCATCCACCAGGACCCCTAGGTCCTTTCCTGCAAAGCTGCTTTCCAGCTGGTTGGTCCTCAGCCTGTACAGATGCAAGGGGCTATTCCTCCTCAGGTGCAGGATTTTACACTTCCCTTTATTGTACTTCATGAGTTTCGTCTCTACCCGTTTCTCCAGCCTGTCAGGGTCCCTGTGAATAGTAGCACAAGCATCTGGTGTATCAGTCACTCCTCCCAATTTTGTATCATCAGCAAACTTGCTGAGGGTGCACTCTGTCCCACATCCAGGTCATTGATGAAGAGGTTAAACGGTATTGGCCCCAGTATTGACCCCTGGGTACACCACTAGCAACTGGCCTGCAGCTGGACCTCGGGCCACTGATCCTAACCCTCACGGTGTTGGTGGAGCTGCTGTCTCAGACCTCAGCCCCTTCAGGGGAACAAGGAATTCCTGGAAGAGACAGTTCCCCACACCTGGAATATTTTGCAAGTCTGAACCTTTCCTTCCAAAAGTTTCCTTGAGCCCAAAATAGATTTTCTGGCTGAAAGGTGAGAAATGAGTGGTGGAGCATCTGTCTGGCATAGGACTCTTTCAAGTCTCTGCAGGTCCCTGGTGCTAGAGCAGTGAAAGAGTAATGCTGTGGCTCAGGGTGGACCTGCCATGTTCTTGGCCCAGGTAGTGGTGCAGAGCAGTAGCTCTGCAGGGAAAGCAGATAATCCAGGGCTTCCTGATGGAAGGGCCATGATCAAGGGGTACCTGGGGGTACAGCTGGAGTGGGTGCCCCCCTCCATTGCAGAGAGGAGGCTCAGGTCTGTGGGTGGGCTCCTGGGCCATGGTGAGGCTTTCTGGGCAGTATCTCGCAGGCAGGGAAGGGGCTCCCCTCCAGCATATTGGCAGCACCTGCACCTTCCTTTTCCCATCTTTATAAGTTCCTGCACCATCAAGAACCCAGATTTTCATCACCAGTGGCACAAATCCCCTGCTTAGCTTCCCTGGGTCCTGAATCAGCTCCTCTCTGGCAGGAGCAGGTACAGTTTGCTTAGAAAGAATGTCTGAGGCCCCTGACATAGGTAATAATTTACTCCCCTGTACACTTACATCTGCAGGGAGGTGGACTTAGATCCCTTTTGCTCTCCTACTTCCCTGCATGGTCTTATCCTGCACCATAATTCAGGGCGCTGGTGCCATAGGCTATGGTCAGGCTGCAGGCTCACCCCAGCACTGGGCAGATGCATCACTAGCATAGCTAAGGATATGTTTTGTTCAGGGCTAAAGGCAAAGAGTTGCAGCAGCTGCTGTGACCTCACACAGATATCAGGGAAGGTGTTGGATTTTGCTAGATTCACAACAAGCCCTGGCAGGGCCAGCAGGGTTCTGCTTTCCCTGAGTAAGTCTGAGCAGCTCCAGGCAGGGGTACATCGCAGAACAAAAAGTGGCTCCAGCTTTCATGTGAAATGCTGCAAGAAAAAAAGCCAAATTATGGCTTTTTGCCATGGAAATAAATTATGTAAAAACCATAAGTGTGAGCTTTCTGTTCCCTTAGCTTGCAACTCTCATGTTAGCATGTACACATGGAAATGACAAATGAAGACTGCGGCTTTGCACTCCTCCTTGTTGCATTGCCAACGGATAGATGTTGCGGCTGCAGAAAGACAGCATTGTGGCTAACAAAAACCAGAGATAATTTTGCTCATGGGAACTTCACAGCTTCTGCTCTCCAGCCTAGTGCCTGCAATGAACAAGCCACAGGGTGGTGGTTTGTGTGTTCCAGTCTCGCTTGCAGTGTGGAGCAGCCAGGGGTGACGGGAAGATGTGATGGAAAATGACCTGAATAGTATAGATCTGTCCACCATCTGGAAGCCCTTGAAATATCCAGCTGAAGGAAAGGATCAATCATTTACTAATAAAGAGAGCTGTTGCCACTGATGTAGCTTGCTTGTGCCAACAGCACAAAACAATTACCACTTCCAAAAATCTCAGCTGTGATGCCATTCCCCAAGGAGTCCTAAGAAACGTCCAGCGGAGGTGGGTATCTCTCCCTCCTAAAGCCATGCCTGTGCAGCACTGACCCCCTTTCAGAGGACACTGGCTTTGAGTCAGCAGCTGCAAATGTCAGAGGAACTGCATGCTTTTGCCATGCTGGTCCACAAGCAAGCTGCCCTCACTGCTCAGAACACCCAATCTGTGGCGAGTTTCTGTTTCCAGGCACTGTACACTGTTTTTTTCCAGTCTGTTAAATCCTAGAGCCCTCTGCCATCAGAAAGCTTCTGCAATTTAAGCAGCTATTAACCAATCTCTTTCAAGCTTCCCTTATTATTCCTGGAACAGAGCTGCCTTTTATCATTTTAGCCTCACCCAGGCTGAGGATCAAGATTTGTTTGAGTGCAGAGGAGGGTTGCAAATGAAAACTGAAATTATTCAAAGAGGAAGACTATACAGAAGGACATAATAGCAGGGACTGAGTCGTCTTCTCCTGGGATAGATGGTGCAAAGGATTAGCCCAGGGGTTACTGAGCTTTTGGACTTCTTCAAGCACCTCAAAATCCTATCCTTGCCAAGAATTGTAGGTCACAAATTGCATACCTCAAAGGGAGGGGGATGCAGAGTACTTTGCCCACAGGCAATGGTGATGGCTCTCCCATTGCTGAGCAGAGACAGGCTGGTAGGGAAGTCTCCACCATGCGTGCTGGCTTGTCTGTTCCCCTGGGAGATACAGCTCACCCCATGGCACTGTAATGGCATCAGAAGGATCTTTGAGCATGTGACGGGATACTGTCCCATCTCTGTCACTCCAGGGGATGTGAGCTTGCTCTGAGGTGGCAAGTGGCTCCTTCAGTGTGGGCTGCTTGGGTTTGTGGTTTTTCCTGGAGCAGAGGCATAGTGCCCCAGGGCTCATGACTATTCTCCTTCTGTTCTCACATTGTAAAGGCAATCCCTGATGAAGCCCAGCTGCCCTCAGCTCCCACTGCCAAAACCTTCTGGACAGACCTGTGCCTCCTGTG
This sequence comes from Apteryx rowi, assembly GCF_003343035.1. Lineage (NCBI taxonomy): Eukaryota > Metazoa > Chordata > Aves > Apterygiformes > Apterygidae > Apteryx > Apteryx rowi. The sequence goes on along the minus strand of NW_020447277.1, from coordinate 70,899 downwards.
CCTCGGCCTCTGAGGGTCCCTGTGGGACAGGAGAGATGCTCAGGCAGAGGGATGCGGGAGGCTGCAGGAGGAGGCTGCGAGGTCATGGCATGCTGGTGAGCGGGTGCCCAAGCTCCCTGAGCCTTTCCCTCTCCTCCAGGGTATGCCGGTGCCAGGCAGAGCCTGTGTCGGCCTTGGGGGTGGCAGTGCCTTGCTGCAGACAATGGCCCTTTTGAAGGGCACTGACACATCTGGAAAGGCAGAGTCCTCAACCCTGGGCCCAGCACAGAGCAGGATGCAGCCCACACTTCAGAAAGACACACTGCAGAGCGCCCTGACCTACAAACAGCCTCTACACATGGGAAGTGGTTTACAGCTGAGGAGAGCCCAAAATAAAACTTGCCACTAATAAACATCTGAGCTTCATGCACTGCCTCTTCTTTTTGCATAACCCCACCGCATCCCTTCCCGCTACTGGCAAGTTCACCCCTTGCCACATAGCAGGGCTCATACCTTCCACAGGGGTTTCCTACACATGCCAGCATAGTGGGGAACTCTGACATAGCCAGAGACACCTCTGCAAGGAGCAGGGCCAAACCAGTGCTGATTGACACAGGGTCTTCAGGAGGTCCAAGAGACAAACACTAGAGAAATCCACCAGCTGTGGTGAGAGCTATTTATCTGGCCCTGGCACAAGTTAAAAGGCAAACCCAATACTAGCTGTGAGCTACTCCGAGCTGGTGTGCACCCTGGCATGCATCGAGGACCAAGGGCGGGCAGTGCATGCTGGCCTCACAGCACAAGACAGCGTGGGCATTCATCACACAGACCTCTGGTCTTGGCCCTAAGTGCAGGGCGCAGGGAATGCCGTGGTGCTTAGCCTGTCAGCAAAGCTCTCAGCAGGACGCAGCCAGCCTCCATGTCCATCCCCACACACGGGGCTCTGAAGGACACACACTGCCCCAGGGGGTGGCTTGTCCCTCTGCAGGCAGCCATCTTCATTGAAGTCTTGCGGAGAGCAGCCTCTGGTTTCCAAATCCCCAGCCCAAAGAACTGGGATTTGAGAGCATTTCCAAAACCAAAGGCAATCAATTTGTGGCTTTCTTCTTTTCCTCTTTGCTTGATTATGATGAGCACACAAGGCCCAGTGAGTTCACTGATAAATCAGTTTTAACTTTCATTGTAGCACAGCCCTGAATTTTCAGCCTGACCTGCCTTGCTCTGTCTGGTAGACTCACCAAAGGTCTGAAGGCTACAGACTGTCCTGCAGGGCAGAGGCTATAGCCTCAGCAGAGACACTGTGTCTTTTCTTCCCAGACATTTGTAAAGCTTGAGTAGGGATCAAATACAGAGCATGACTGACTTTTCCTAGACTTTGCTTCAGCAGCATTTGTGGGGTCACAGTCCTTCAAACTGCCTGGTGGTGCCAGAGATGGAGCAGAGGGTGCATTGGAGGCATGGCAGAGGGCAGCATGTGAAGGAGAGATGAGGATGAACGTGTGATGGGAGATGGATCACACTGAGCTGGGCCAAAAATTTTCTCAGACCTCACTTCTGACCCACTCCTGCTGTGACATAGCCTCAGCAACAAGGCAGCACTGGATCCTCATTTTTGGGGTGCCCATACCACTTCCAGCCTGGGAGCCCACCTGGTAATCAAAAAGCCACAAAACCCATGGTGGAAACTGCAGCAAAACCAGCCATCAGCCCAGCTACCCTCCTGGGAGTCATCCCTCCCAGTTAGCCCCTCTGATGGGAGAACAGCAGCAGCTCATCATCCAGAAAGAGGTGAGCAAACACCAGGCAGCAGCGTGTCACTTTGGATTTGTCCATCCTCTCCACCACTCGTGAGATGACAGAGGAACCCTGGCCAGGGGTGCCCCAGTCACACAGATCTGGCAGCCCGACCGAGCTCCCACCAGGAACACTCCAAGTACTGCAGCTGGCCCACTCCACTGTCACTTGTCTAAGGCTCAAAAACGATCAGTTCCTCTTATAAAATTCTTTTTACCCTGTTTCTTTCTTTCTCTTTCCTGCCAAGGGTAGAGAGGCAGTGGAAAAAGGTGTTCTTTTATTTCAATTTAATTTGGTTGGAAATACCAAACATTTAATCCTCTTCTGTTTGTTTTGTTTCGAAAACAAGCCAAAAGAAAGGCTAGAAAAAATTTGAGGCATAAACTGTCAGAAAATAGTGATTTTCCACAGAGTATTTTTTCAGAAAATACCCTTCCTAGAAGAAGGTAGAAGCTTTCATGAGATCTATTTGCTTATCAGCTGCTAACAGCATTCTGTAAAATAATTCTGGATGACCAGCACTGCCCGGAATTACCGGTGAGAGATGATTTTAGAGAAACATGAATCTACTCTCTTGCGCAATGTGGCCAACATTGTTCAGCACTCACTCACGCAGAGCTTTAGGAATGGATGTGCTCTTACCCTAATCCCAGTACAGTCCAGACAGATGGTTCCCAGTCCTTGCCACACTTGCAGGTTCCCATTGGAGCTGGCTCTGGGACATGACATCATCTAGAAAATTCCAATATTTCCCCAGAAATGTCAAGAATTTGGAGGGGAAAAAAAGTGTTCTGGACAAACTTATGGCGAGTCATCAGTACACGAGCTCTGAGCAGGGCAGGATGGAGACTGTTGCAGATTGAAGCCAAAGAGCTGATCATGTGTTAGAAGCAGTTTCTGAACCCGGGACATTTTTAAGCACTTCCTCTTCTGAGAGGATCCCAACTTCTCAACATTAAAAAGCTGCTATAAATAGCAACTTAGATCAACCAATGTCAACATTTTTTTCAGGGTTGCCCTTTCCTTAGACAGACCAAGAATTTCCCTATCTTTGCCCCAACCAGATTTTATTTTGGGCATTTTTGCTTTTGTTAGCACTTTCTCCTGGGTTTTTCAGGGTCCAGCAGAAAAGCTCTAACATATCCCTCCATGCAAATTGATGCAAATTGGCAGCAAAACATCAGCTGAACTGCTTAACCAGGCCCTGGCCAGAGGGCCTGTCCTGCCTACTCTGAGCACTGCCTGCCCATGGTGGGGGCAAGGGCAAGCCATGGGCTAGGCTCCAGCCTCACCACAGAGACACCCAGTCCTCAAACTAGCCAGAGACAAGGTGAGAAAGCTCCCTTCTTACAACACAGCACCATTTTGCTTTAACCTAATTTTCCCTGCAGGTGTGAGCAGCATTCCAACATACTTTGGTCTCTCTTCCATGACCATCTCCACACGTCAGAGAACCTCGTGGGTTAGGTGTCCTTCATTTGAGACACCCATTCCCCTCACCTTCCCCCACAGAGAAGTCCTTTCTTTCTAAAAGGGGGAAGAACCAGAAAAAAATTACTTTCTCATTTCATTATGACTGGACTGCAGTGGAATGGGTAAGGAAACATTTTTAGGCACATGTTGCAACACCTCAGGGTACTGCTGCTATGACTGTAACTTTCCATCTGTACAAAGCCTGCAAAGATCTGGGAAGGTGAAAGCATTTGTCAGACTTCTATGGCAGTGATATAGTTCTGGATTACCAACACCCTAACTTTGGGGTTATTTTTGACATTCAGCAGCAGCGAAGTCTCAGCCCTAACCTGACCCCCGTAACACAGACACAGAAACAGGTCCTAAACTAGGCTAATCCCATCCTAAAATAACTCAGCCGAACTGAGGGGGTGTTTTGGGTTTTTTTTAATTAATTAAAAAAAGGTCCCTAACAATCCAAAATATTTTGGCATCTATTTGCCAACAAAGGTATAAATGCATGGAAGTTTTCAGCTGCCTGAAACAGAAAAAAATGTGTTTTTTTTTCTCGAAAACATTAAAAAATCACTGTAGATTTCCAACCAATTCTTCTGTTTTAATGAAATATCTATTTTTCATCAGAACATTTCTGCACCATAAATGGCATTTTCCCTGCCTACCCTACACACATTATGTGCCTTGGGAGCAGGACAGGACCAGATGTCCACAGCTGGCAAATCTCAAGGCATGACCCCTGAGCGTTTGAAGTTACAATCACAGGAAACAGCCCACAGGCAAATCACTCTCTTACATACATCTCCAAGTTATATTCCCTGAGCAAACAGACAGAAGAGCAAAGTGAGCTGAGGCAGCCACAAAGAAGATTTCTTCTCCAGCTGTTGTTCAGCTAACAGTGCTGAATGTCAGGTTTCCACATCCCACCCCACTGGGCGTGCAGCCAGGCACTCTGCTTGTGGAGGCAGGCTTTCTCCTCCCATCCTCCCAGGCTATTCAGGAATGAGCATGCCATCAAGTGAAAGGAGTAGTGGAGTCTGGACTGATGGGTGAGCCTGTGTGGGTGCCACTCTGCATCTCACCATCCCAGAAGGATTGCAAAGGGAAGGCTGGAGAGGGGACCAGCTTGGCCATGGCCTGGCAGGAAGGTGGTGATGCTCAGCTTGGCCACAGCCACATTTGCTACATTGGTTAGATCTGCCCTCCCCACAGGAAAAGTGCTGCAGCCCAGCCAGGGTGAGGGACAGGCACACAACCTAGGGTCCCAGCATGTACCCCGTCTCAAGGGACCATCTTGAGGGTGGGCAATTTCAGGGACCTCTCCCATAAGCTGCCTTCCTCCTGTGCAAGTCTGGGACCACATCACCCTCCATACCCATGACTGCTGAGGGTTTGCCCTCTCTGCCTGCATGGCTGCACTGCCTCCCCTTCTACAATCTACAGCTGGTAGAGGGGCTGTGCACATCATGTGACATTGGAGTGAGATTTGGAAAACACCAGGTTATTTACAGAACTTGCCCCTTGTCAATAGCCAGAAGCCTTTTATAGAAACACTTGTGAGTCAGTACCCAGCTCTGTGGTCAGGGTGCAAAGCTCTGGCAGTGCGGTTGGGATGCTCTGTTTTACTTCTGCAGACTTTCATGTAGCGTCTGTGAAGGTAACATTGAGTAGCAGAAAATGATGAAATGGAGATATTTCCCAGAAACAGGGCCCAAGGACACAGGTCTGGAAAGGACCCCAGGACATCAAGGCATGACCTCTTTAGCCAAACACAATCATTAAACCTGGTTTTCTATTGTGTTACTCCCTGTCCCAGAACTTCCCTGCTCTGCCAGTTACAAACCTGCTGATTCCCAGCCTAAATTCCCTCACAGAAGGCTTAAACCAATTTGTTCTTGTGCCAAGAGTAGCTTTCATGGCCCTTCATTTCCTCCTGCTACTTCTCAGTGTATTTATAGACAAAGCCTTACCCTCTCACAGACTTCATTACTGGCTTGACCAAGCCAAGTCCTTTTCCCTGAGGCAGGCTCCCCTTCCCCTGACATCATCCACACCTCATCCCACCTGAGGCACTCTGTCTTGAGCACCAGTGGTGACAACTGTCTCTGTGTTTTGGGCAAATCTAACTCAGCTCCCCTTGGGGCCATTCTCACAGCCTTTCTCCTCTTGTGAATGTGCTGGCTGATACACCCTGGTTTTGGTGTTCTCCCCAGGTATTCCCAAAATAGCAAATTATAAGCTGTTTTTGTCTGTCTTCCATTTAATTTTCTTGCAGTTGTCCTGTGATCACTTGGACCAAAGTGATCTATGGTCCAAGCAAGCTAAGAACAGCTCTTCAGTAGTGTCCTCATCAAACCAAGCCTAACGGCAGCATTTCTTACTAGCTCAGGCAATGTCTGAAGAAAGCTGATAAGCTGTCACAGCCATCATTAGTGCCTCCCACCATTAGTGGCATTTGTTCTCCAGTCAGTACCTGGGCTGGGGTGGGTTCTGGTGCTGACACAGCTCCTGGCATTATTTCTCTCTCATTCAAGATATCGGTCTCTGCTTCCCCTCTGACCTGAGGGCTGTCAAATATTCTCAGCTGCCTCAGGAGCTCTTTTGTTAGATTATCCCAATGGGATGCTGAGGTGCATTGATTCTACTCTATACACAATTCCCACTGTGTGTTTAGTACTACCTTGACACCTTTACCTGTGTTCCTGTTGCTCATTTGCTTAAGTTCTATATGTCCCAGCATATGGTAAGGTGTATGTTCCCCACCCTATCTCCATCTCCATGTCTTATGGCTTGTGCAAGGCACCCTGGTTCCTCCATTTGGTGTTCAGCTTCTTTGCTTGAGTGTAAAAACACTTTGGTTTTTCCTGATGAAATTCAACTCCCTACCTAAGAAAGACAAGCCTTAGCAGTATTTTCTACCTGACCTGTCACTCACATCTAACTTTGTTCTTACCTTCTCCACTCTGGTTTCCTTTTTCCTGATGATGTTCTTGCCTCTGTTATCTTTCTTGCTCTTGTGCAGAGACTACACCCAGCATGCATCCCTCTTTTCCTGATCTGAAAGTATCTATCCATCATGACAGTCTCAGTCACAGATAGCCAGTGGACCAACTGGTGAACCACTCAGTTGAGAAGAGCTGTCTTTCTAGGAACAACTTGTTACGGCTGGACAGTTTCCAGTCTTCCCCAGAGCACCCATCCTCAATCTGCCTCATCACTTTTGTTCTTTCCATGACTTCAGTTTCCTCTTCAGGCAATGGAGAGGCATCTGATAGACCTCCATGGCAGTCCATGCATAGACTGGCAATTTTCTCCCAGTGAGCTGTCCCCAGTGACAGCACCTGCCTAGTTCTCATAAAGCTCCGAGTTCTTGCCTTCACCTGTGCAACGCTGTTATTCCTCCTTATTCATAGTCATTATGTTTTTTTCTCTTCTGTTGAGACTGGATACTCTTTTCTTCCCTGCCATCCCAGCTTCTGCTTGTGACATCTCCCTGCTCCTCAGTTCAATTAACCTGCTCCTGTTCCTCAGAACTGGCCTATTCTTCCTCAGTCTGCTCCTGGACCCCTTCTGCCTCATCTTCAGGGTCACAATCTATTGCAATGCCCCCCCACCTTTTAGCTCTCTCCTTCTCCATGCCCAGCAATGATAGACTTTATCTCATTTATTAGTAGACATTGAAAGTTAATCATCTAACCTAAATTGGTCATTTAGGGACCCCTTATAGGACCTGGAGTGAGGTAAGCATGTCCAGGAGCTAACTCCCCATTTTGGCTCTCCTTTCACTTAAGCTGAGGAGGGAACAGAAGTGCTTCAGCTTCTAGGTCCCTGATCTCATGCCCAGCACATGTTGCAAGACATGCACTGAGTCCTCTCATGCTATGTGAAGCACATACATGTCATGGAGCCCACTGGTGATGGCTCCTGTCTTGTCTTGTGTTAACCGGGCAGCATGAGCTGTGCAGATGTCAGAGGGAAACAGTTCTGGGTAGAAGAGACCTCAACCTCTTTTTCCCTAAGCCAGCCTCATCCATGCTATGCTATTCAGACTGTTTGCACAGCTCTGCACTTGGAAGGATACACTCTTGCCTCCAAGTTGCTTTTTGTGGGTTGGGTAATATGGGCTTGTTGACAAACACAGGAACCTCCACAGGGGAACTTCTTACTAAGGGACATCTATGAAAGAAGCAGAAATAGATACTGTGATTGTCTCATATCCTGTGTCAGTGGGGAAGCATTGAATCAAGGGGAGAGCTTTATGCTTCCGGGGCTGGTGTTGCTGCTTCACTCCATCACAAGATTGCACCATGAGAGCAGTCCTGTTCTCTGGGGGAAATTCCACCGCACCTACGCAAGCCACTGCCCGGCTCTCCTCACCCCATAAATTGGAGGGCTGCAGAATGTCTCAGCATCAGACAGAAAAGAGGCTTGCAAGCTCTACCGGCCTGCTTCTGCTCTTGCCACTGCTTCACAGCCAACATGAAGATCTCTGTGGCTGCCCTTGCTGTTCTCATCGCAGTCTTCTGCTACCAGACCGCCAGTGCTCCAAGTAAGTCTGGGTTCTTCTCCATCTCTCTGAACGGTTGCACTATGGAAAGGGGAGATGCCACAGCTGGGAACGGGTCCTTTCTGACAGCCCATCTACCCTTAAGTCCTTTCCCATGTCAGATCACACTCTAGCAGGTGCTCCAGGGTCTTGGCCATGGGGGATCTCCTGCCATGGGAAACCACAGCTCAGGGTGAAAATAGGAGAAAGAATCAAAGGAGGAAAAAAAAAGACATTGCCTTTTCTATTCTTCCACATCCTTTCTGTTTCCCACACTTGCAAGGAGTAAGGTCCCAGCTTCCTGCCCCAGCCCCTTGGCCCTTGCTGCTGCTCATGACTGTCTTTGTACTTTGCAGTTGGCGCTGACACACCAACCTCCTGCTGTTTCACCTACATCTCCCGGCAGCTGCCCCGCAGCTTCGTGGTGGACTACTATGACACCCACAGCTTGTGCTCCAAGTCAGCCGTTGTGTAAGTGCCCTCCTCAGCAGTCACAGCAGGGTGGTGGGCTCTCCCTTTGGGCCAATGATATTCCCTCATGTTTGCAGAGCTGGAAAGGGAAAGACTTGCTGTCAATAGCCGTCTGAGATCCCAGTGGGGAACAAAGGGCTGGGGAGGGAGAAAGGGACTGAAAAGCAGCCCAGGCGGATAGGAGGAATTTGGCCCAAGAGGTATGAGGTGATGCTCCATGGATGCAGCACGCACTGGGGCTCACATCAGTCCTGCCCCATGGCCAGGGCTTTGCAGGCTAGCTGGTGGCTGCCTGGACGAAATGCAGAGATGGGGCCCCATGCCCCGAATCCCATTGATCCTTGTGGGACGCCAGGTTTGGGGCATGGCTTTCCTCCCCACAGCGATCACCCATAGTAAACTTTTTTTGCACTCCACAGGTTTATCACAAGGAAAGGCCGTGAAGTCTGTGCCAACCCCGAGAGCAAATGGGTCCAGGAGTATGTGAGCGATCTAGAACTGAACTGAAGCAAGGGGACAGACTGCGAAGGCTGTGCCACGCTCGGTCCCCACTGCTGCCGGGACAAGCAAGCTATTGCCAGCAAAGGATTCAGTCAGAAGTGCTTCAAAATCATTTAAAGCTAGTTAAGAAACTGAAAATGTTCAAAACATGATTTTAATATTTTGCTGTTTAAATATTTAATATTTTATAGGGGAGAGAGCAGGTCAAATAACTCTACTCCAGCCAAATATGAAGAATATTTAATAGATATATTTTTTTAAGTGAAGCCTCTTGTTCTGTTTATATTTTTTGTATTTAATTAATTGTATTTTTGATGTAATATTTAATTCATATTTTGAGAAATAAATATTTTTGTAAAAAATTTCCATCTTTGCCTCTATTACAATTATTTGTGATGAAAATAGATGAAATTATAGTGATGGTAACATGTTCTTATTCCATTTTCTAAGCTGGCAAAAACACTGCAAACTTTTCCCATTTGAGCCTGCTGTTATACTGAATCAGAGAAAAAAAATCTGGAACGAATGAGGTGTGAGGAGGTCAGAGATTACATCCAGGTAGTTTAGGTCCCTCTTTTTATAAGGTATTTAATCACTATTCATTATGACTATTGGCAACTAGATATATCCCAATGTTAGTCCTATTGTAATCAATTAAAATGTTACCTGTAGGGGCTGAAATTCTACATGCTTGCTTCCTCAGGCTGAGTTTTGTGAAAACTGCAGCTAAAATGGATCAGCTATTCCCAGAACTAAGAACCAAAAAAATATATTTCACTACCAGATTTTTAAAACAGTTTTTAAGCTTTCATTTAGCTGGGACTAATGGGGCTTAGCAGATGTGTCTGAGAAAAGCTGGTTTTCCCTTTGCCTGTGGAAACCTGCCTATCTCCGGACAAAACTGAAGGCAGTGAACAGCACAACCCCATACCCCTCGTCGGCTGCATTCACCTGCTAGGAAAGGGCATGTCCCTGTGAGGAGATGTCTCCACCAGAGCCCTGGGCCTCTCTCCCACTGGAGTCGATGGAGACCGAGCCCACGCCACCAATGGTGTTTAGGTGCAATTCCTCTATCTACTCTGGGCAAACACTGTTGAATGAACAACGAGCGCTTTGGTTCTTCTGCTTTATTGCCTAGACCTCTGGTACTTATATGGGAGGCCAAGGTGATGGGCTAAGATCAGAGACCCACCTGCACTCAGCTGACCTCCCACCCCATGACATTTAAGCATTGAATTTGTAAGGACAGGCATGAACATCAATGAGCAATGGGGGAGCAAGGCAGGAAGGGGGCTTGTGGTGGGAGTGGAAGATGAGGAGAGAGAAGGCAGACTGAGTGGGAGCCAAGTGGGGAGAGGAGCGCTAGGTGGGGCTGTAAGGGATGTGGGTACCTCTGAGGAAGGAAAGAGCATATACATTACGTTGGGAGGCTTGTCACTTCAGGAACAGCAGCCTCCACCTTCTCAGCCCATGAGGCAGCATGAACCCCATCAGTCATCTTGCTACAGCACTGACTTCACCCAGCTTAAAATAGCATACGTGGAGGAGAGGGGATTTCAAACCTTGAGCTGTGCTAACAAGCAGGGTCAGAGGACCCTTCCCTGCAGAGCTGCCTCTCTCCACGGATGGAGGGATGGAGCCGCACATCCGGGCAGATTGGATGGACATCACCACAAAGGTATCTCTGCAACTGCCTTTGGTGACATGGAGTTACCACCTGTATGTGAGGGGAGATGGCCTCAGTGACAACCCTGACTGCCAAGGACTGGGGCTTGGCCACATGCCCCAGGGCCAGCTCCAGGAGGCAGCTTGTCATGCTGTGGGCTTCCCAATATGCTGGACTCCCAGCAGACAGCTGAGCCATTTGGGATGTACCAGCTGGCCCCATATCCCCATGTGCTGGAGCCCAGTAGCTTCACCTTGAGCTCTGCTCAGGTGCAGTGAGAGGGCTGTAATCAGCAAACATGCAGTGCCCGCAGACACTGTCACTGCGGGGAACAGCAGGAGCAGGAGACGTGAGGGCTGAGTTCCTGTCCAGGAGCAGGGAAACTTGCGATGGGGTCAGCCCAAAAGGGTTCAAGCTTCCACAGTCCCTCTCAGGTGCAAGCCCCATCCAGCTCCACGGCACTGGGAGCAGTCCCACAGCCATGGAGTTTCTCACCAAAGGACACACCAGGCAAAGCCAGATGGTGAGCACTTTCCAGCCCATGCACTGATTGAGCCTGTTATTTGCAAGAGGTTCATGTGCAAACAGCACATTTGTCTATGTGCTAACAACATTAAAGACATGGGTATATTCAACCCACATACAGCAGACCCCTCCACTGGGCACCACAACTGACTCTTCACCACTGTTTTGGGAGCCTGCAGAGTGTCCTGAAGAGCAAGAGACCTGAATTGCTCGTGTCTCTCTTGACCTTACAACTGCTTACTCAGTACAGCTCAGAGGAGCCTTGCAGTGGGTGCTAGGAGTACAGCACTCCCATAATCCCCACCCCCGGGTGCAGAGGTGTGAACAAAGCCTACACTAATGAGGTAAAGGCAGTCAGCAGCTTTCAGCAAGCTGGCAGCAGCCTCCAAGGCCTGAAAGCAGTGGTGTGCTTGTGGAAGAAGCCTTCCTGGTGACCTTCACAGCTTCACAGCCTTTTGCAAAGGTGGAAGAGGAATGCAAGAAGCTGAGACTGTAGCACACAGACAAGGATGGAGTCATGTGTGTGGCACCCACATCTTCACTAGCGTAAATCTGCCCAAGGAGATTACTGTCCACCTAGAGCAGGGGATATATTTGCCATGGGTTGATTCAGTTATTCAAGGCTGACCTTGCCACCAGAGGCTGAGCGAAGCAAGACCCACATGCTGTGTGTCTCTCTGGCTGGAGAGCTTGGAGGAGCCACAACCTGCATCAGCCCTGGGCCTGCTGGACCAGGATATTCCAGTGCTCCATGCATGGGTTTTGGGGGCTAATCATGAAGCTCTTCCCTCCCAGAAACAGCCTCATGAAGGCATCAGGGAGCACCCCCAGGAAAAAGGGCAGGTGAATGCAAGAACCAGAGCATACTAACAAAGCTGGGGCACAGCAGGTTAAGAAGAAGAGGAGGCTCTGATCCAACAAGAAGGTAGTTTGTAAGTGCAACAAATTTTCCTGGATTCAGACAGACTGAGACAAGACCAACAGTCTCAAATGTTTCGAAATTTGTAACCTCCTAAATAGGGGACTCATCCTGAAACCAGACTTCAGTATTTACTAAATATTTTGTGCAATAGGTCAGGTTTTGAGTCTGTGCCTTTTGTGTTTTGATGCAGAGAAGGTTTTTTAACACCATTCAGAATGTAACAGAATATCACTTTTTTCTAGTAATATCGAGCCATATTATTCGATGGAAAATCTGATATATCGTTTAAAGTAAATATTTTTAATGAAAACCCTGTGTTTGCCTAAATGTGAACAAAAATAAAATCATTATTATTATAATATAAGAATAAAATCATTATTACAATATACAGGTAAATATTTATAAATTTTTTGTTTATATTATCCTACTGTGTCTATAGGCATTTTAAGGTACAGTGACATCCAGTGGAGTTGGAGATCCAAGTCTGGCATTGCACAGGAGGAGGAGCTGGTCTGTGCCAATGGAGATATGAAAAGGGAGCTATGGATAGCAGTTGCTGTAGAACAGATAGCACAACTTTTACACCTCCACATTTTAGAACAAGAATTAGAAACCCAGAAGGTAAAATGTCTGTCTGCTCAGAAAAGCTGTGTCTAGTGATCACATGTCTTGTGATACTTGGCATTTTGCTTGAAGTCACATCTCCTGGAATCAAGGGGCTGCAGGAGACTCTTCACAGGAAAAGGAAAGAGAAGAGGAAAACAAGGAATACCATAGCTCTCATAGTTAGAAAAAAGTTTGGAGTATGTTGGCTGATCCCAGCAAGCTGAGATATTGTAAGGAAAAGAATAAAAACTCTGCAGGTATTTTCTGGGCATTCTTACTGTAACTTTTAAGACACTACAGATGAAATTAGCTCATGACTTTTCAGTTCCAGAGAAGCAATGTGGATGGTTTTTCAAGTTGCACACAAAGGCAGTGTTTTCCTAAGGTAGGGACATATCCAAGACTTCCAGGGCTGAGGAAGACACAGAATTATTTAGTATATGGAGAAAATGGAGAAAATTCAAGGAAAGGTATCTGGTTATTGCTTTTCCAATAATGGCTAACAGAAAGCAGAAGTGGCATTTTAGATATGAAAGAACATTTCCAATCCATTCTTAGAAAGAAGCAGACATCCCTCAAAGATAATGAAGTATTTTCCAGTATATTAGCAGTGAAAGAAGGATGTTAATATTTGCTGAGAAAACACATTTCTAAAACTGCAGATCTGGAAGCTTTGCTGCCAATAATCTTAACAGAGGACACTGCCAGTGCCTTTGGGTGATCAAACTGCTACAGAAGTCAAAGCCTAAAACTATGGCTAGTCCACAGATTGCATAGAAAACAGCTCCCTCATAACCTGACTGCAAACCACGACCTTTTTGCCAGATGTGCTATCCTGAGGGACTAATGCCTTCAGTGAAACTGGATACCTCAAACAGGAGAACAACCCTGGGACCTGCAAGAGCAAAAGACTGGCTCAGCCCAAGAAGTTCTCGCAAAATATATGGGCATGTGTATATGCCCATTCTCCTGCATTGGAAAATCACAGCATGCTTTGGGCAAGTGTCGCTGAGATCAGTCCAGGGGAAGCTGTAAGAACATAATTAGCCTGGCACATACAGGTCAATCACTTTGATAATAAATAGCCTTACCTCCACATAAGAGGGTAACCAGCTTGCTTAAGGTCTGAGCTGGTGAGAGTGAGAACGGTCACCACTGGAACACCAAAGTGATGAGTCCAGACCCTTGGCCTCCGTGCTGTGGCATGTAGCCCTCCCACGTGGCTTAAACTGAAAACCAGCTTGCAAGTAGTTTTAGGAACAGCTTCAGCATTAAGTCATCAGGGAGCTCTATAAGTCTGGTCCTAGTGCTCTTCGCTTTTCTCTAACTGCCCCAAGCCAGCGAATCTGGGCACTTGAGGACAGATGGGTGTTTGGTCAGAGCAGTTTTAAGTCTTACTTGCAGGTAATGTTGCAAGTTCATCAGACAGAAAATTTTATAGCATTTTCACAGCTATCATCTCATTCCTTGGACCTTTACCCTCCTTCCTAGGGAAGACAGAGTCATGATTTCTAGGAACACTTTGGGTGCTGCTGTGGGGTGAGTCCATATCCTTTCTGTTCAGCTACTCATTTGTTCCACCGGTTGCACCAGTGTCAATCTGCAAGATCTCTAAACTGTTGCACTTCCCCTCCTGACTCTTCTGAAAAAGCTCTTTGTCCCTCTTGCACTGTAATAGTGCTGCTCACTTGTCACCTTTCCACAGTCAGTTTATTCTTATTTTCTGGATAGTTTCCATCTTACCACCTCCTTCCACCATGATGCAATGACACTCAGCCTGGTCCCTTCCCAGTGGTCACCCTGCTTAAGCAGTTTCCCTGGCTGTCTTCACCACTCCCTACACTACTGCCTATGCTTCCAGACTTCTATCAAGCTCTCAAAGTTCAAATTCATTCCTATTTTCTCAGGATCCACAAACTCTCTTTGTAAGACCACTGTGAAGGTCAGAAAAGATGTGGAGCCCACTGGGACCCATTGCCCATCTCCCTCCTGTGACATGTCAGAGCTGAGACCAGGCTCTCCTAGCCAGGCTTTCCCCTCTGCTGGGCAGCCTCCAAAAGAAAGAGCCTGCAGCCAAAGGGAGGCAGATGGGACTCACCAAATGCAACAAAAATTAGTTGAAAGGAACTGCTTCCTTGACTGCAGCATCATTTCCCACTAGGAGTACTAAAGTACTGCCCATGACATCCCCAGGGAAACCGTGCTGAGTACTTGAGACCATTCTTTATCATGGTCACATCTCATTTGATTCAAATTGAACCAGTCGTTGAATTAAGAAGCTTCATTATTTTTGTCTTCACTGTGGAGGGAAATCTACACGCTATTGGAGTGTGTCTGCCTGGCAGGGTGCTCTGCTCAGCTCAGGACACAGCCTCCAGCCACTCCAGCTAACAGTGTATGACCACTAGCCACCATCTCCTCTCTGTCTGGCTCTGTGGCAGTTTCCTGCCTCCTGGAACCACGAACTGCAGGCATTTGGGTTTAAGTGAACACAACCGGCTGATGCAACATCTGACCTAAGAGCCTGAGAGCTTTTGCTGGGAAAACCCAACCATAGCCTGATTCAGGCAGAAGCTCCCGTCTAGAGCATCAGTAGAGCCTTGAGTAGAAGGGATATCCCAAGGGACAGGAGGGACCAAGTAGCATGGGTGACCTTTGGAGACATCAGGGGAGGCAGAATGATTTTTCTTTCCCTTTAGTCTTGAAACCCCCAACATGCCCCCATCCCAGTTTGAGTAATGCACCACTTGCCATGGTTGGAAATTTCACACCATCAGGGCTGCCTTTCAGTTTCAGCTTGTGAGAGGAGGCAGGGGGCTTGGAGCTACTAAACCTGGAGGTGATTTCCCTGCCAGGGGATCAGGGTGAGCAACCCAGGGACTGGCATGCACTGCTACATCCACCATACATAGAGACATCCTCTTGCCTTCACCCTAGGCCCCAGCACCACAAGGCTAAAGCACAGCCCACCATACAAACAGCTGCAGCTACCGAATCTCTGACCCCAATGCCTGCAGGTATCAGCTCGCTGTAGTGTCCCACTGATTCCACACTGGGATGCCTAGAGCACCCTGCTGGGGCAGGAGAGGGCCTGTGCCCAGCAGCACCCATGCACACCACACTCTGACCCATTCAGAAGTGGCTGTCCTCAGCTTCATGTATTCCAGGACACAGTGCAAGCATGGGCCTCTTGGAAGGCCAGGTACTCCTGAGGAGGATCCAACCCTCCAGTCACATCCTTACATTCTCAGGAAATGTGTGCAGTAAAGGATCGGATCATAGTCACTAATAATGGGGAGGCCAGTGCTCAAGTGACAATATGTGGCCCCAGACTTAATTCTGACTTCCCAGAACCACAGAAGCACTAAGCAGCCTCTAGGCCAGGCTAATATATCAAACAGTTGGGCTGGACATGCTTCGCAGCAGGCAGGTGATGCAAATATAGCAGCACAGGACCTTCACTTCCTTCTCCAAAATTCAGCACTGCTCTCTCAGATCCCAGGTTTTAGCCAGGCCCCCAGGGTTAAGCAGCAGGGTTTGGTGCACCATGAAAATGTATTCCTAACCACACAGGTCTTCCCAAATCAATTCTTTATTGCCTTCTTTCAGTACAGTTCACACGAAAATCAGTACTACAATGAAGGCTGTGCACACACTCTTCGCCCAAAGCCTGCAAGGTGACCAGCAGGGCAATGGTGTTCAGCAGGCTCCTCCTGTCCCCATCAGGGAAACAGCAGGTTGTGGCACATCCCTGCCATGTAATGCCCTTCCTGGCATGGGCCTGGCAAAGGGTGAACGTATCATGTGAAAGGACATGGTCACTGTTAGTTTCTCAGCAGTATTATGCTTTGTGGGTCATCGCCGGCATCCAGGAGCACAAAGGGACCTTGTCATGCTGCTCACCCCAAACACACACCTATTTCCCCAGTGCTGCCTTGCTGCCAACCTCCTGCTCAGGAGAGGAGCTGGTCAGGCCCACTGGTCTCTGGCTGCCCTGTTTTGAGGCCAGGGCAGCCTTTTAACCACACATTACAGGATGATGCACCCAATCCCTTGTGTGTCCCTGACCCAGGAGATCACCAAGGGCTCTGCATTTTTGCCCCCCATCAAGGCACCTGGGAAGAAAAGAGGCCGGAGATTGCCAGAGAACTTGTCAGTGAAGGTGTAGATGTGGGAGCGGTCAGTCACATTATAAAATGAGATTTCTCCTGCCTCATAGTCCAGGAAGATTCCAATGCGCCGGGGTCTCACACTCAGGTTCAGAGGGGAAATGGGGGAAGTGAGGGCTTCATAGTTGCCACTGTTCTGCAACCGCAGCACCCAGTAGCCATTGCTAGGGGAGAAGAAAACAGTGCCTTTCCGGCTGGCTGAATCCCTGCACAGCCCCAGGCCCCACTCTGGCTTATCTCCCACCTGCACTTCCCAGTAGTGCCGGCCGTAGAAGAAGGCCTGAACCCCCAGCACCAGCGGCGTGGTGTTAAACCTCTTGGGGTTGTCAAAGAGGGACAGAATCAGCTTCTTGCCTCCACGCTTCACACTTTTCCGGTCTTCAGACAGAGTGAGTTCAGGGTGCGCTGTGTCAGGGTCCAGAGTCACATCCACTGGAATGAGGAGAAGGGATGAAGGATACACAGGATTTTACGGGTGAATTCACATGCAGACAATGACATGAATGGATGAGTCTGCTACAGAGATGTTGAACTTTTCCAGCTCCAGCTACTGCTGGCTACTACATTTAATTGCATGTATGCATGGTTTTGTACAGCACCTAGTCCTGGGGAAACATAATTCACAAAATCATTTTTACTGTAAACCACATCAAAAAATTTGGCATCCAACTGCAGAGCAGGAATAAAATCAGGGCATCTCAGCAGCCCTCCTGACACAGCTTTAGAAGCAGCCTACACAAGGAAAGAAGAGTTTGTGGGCAACATGGAACCTGAGACTGCTAGATGCCCTCCTAAGCTTCAGGGCCACCTCACAAACCATCCAAGACCAGAATGAGGAAAGTCTCCCCACCCTGAAACCAGTCTGAACTTATCTGTAGGCAAACTGGGACCAACTGAACAAAACTCGTTGAAAAAACCTGCAGTTAGCACTTGTGCTAATGAGAAAGCTGCACCATCTGAGCTAAAAAGATGTATGATCTGAAATCATTTTATTTAAAGACAAGTTCCAGACTGGATGGACTCTCTTACCACAGCCAATTTGGAATTGGTTCACATTAAACCAAAACCCTCCATGCCCAAAAGTACCAACAGTGCTGGAACCAGCCCTTGCTTCACCAGGCTGATTTGCAGAGTAACATTACAATGATGCAACTTTACTTGTGTAAATATGACCTTTGTTAAACTGTCTAGCATAGACAGAGCCAAAGACTGAAGTCTGGGATCCCCCTCCTGACTGAGCAAAGTTTGCCAAAGGCCTTTTCCTGCCTGAATATTCATCACCACAGCACAGCTCACTTGTCAGAAACATTCATATGAGTCCATCTGCTGGCGTTGGTAGTGGTCAAGGCCAAGAGCAGAGCTGTGTCTGCACTGAGTGCACAAACACCTCTCCCTGCGCCACAGTGTACAGCAGGAGGGCCAGGGTTCAAATGTGCCAGGACCTGGCACAAAAGCAGCTGCCTTACCTTTGAATTTCTTCAGCATGTCCCTCATGCCCAGGCAGCGCTCTGGGATGCTGTAATCTTCTGTCAGGGTCATGGAAACAGCTTTAGGGGCCTGGAATTTCATGCCTTCACACCTGAAAAGAGCATATTGCCCACGGGCCAGCACAGAGTCTCAGCCATACCCAGTGCCCACAACACAGCCAGTCTCCTGCTGCATCTCAGGGGGCTTTTTAATGTCTTTCTGTTGGCTGCACAGACACTGTTTCAAGAGCCCCAGCCCTGACTGCACACTGGCATAGGGCTGCTCATATAGCACAGGAGAGCAGGTTGAATCTGGTCTCCAGCAGATCTGGCTGCATCAAGCCATCCACAGCATCGGTTTCTCTCTGCCTTTTCTGAGTTAGAGAGGGATTTAGCCAGCAATCTACAGCCCTTGGCAACTCCCAGCTGCCACACCAGCTCCCCGGGGTCACCACATTTCCTGCTGTGACCTCTTCAGCCATGGCAGAGCACCTGGACTAACTGCTTGCCTAGCAGCAAGTCGGATGAGATCTACACTCTGGATCTAAATTACATACAAGAAAGGGGTCCCAGGTGAGCTGCAGTGCCAGTCCGGGGCAGGAACACCCTGTGGAAAGGAAGGAGTAAGGCCACCCCAGCAGCATGTCCCTTAGGAGCCCTTCTCACATCCTGCAGGGCCAGGCAACACCTTGGTTCTGGGGATCCTGGAAAAAGACAGGCATTGAGTCTCTCCTGCCAGCCTGCACTGGTTTCAGATCCCTCCTCTATCTGTCCCTGGTCACTGGGTCTCACCACTAGGGAGGACCTAGCTTGAAGCTGGGCAGGGGCTGTGCAGGGAGCACAGAGGTTGGCCTGGCACAGAGCAAACACAGATGCAAACACCACGCTTAGAGCCTGGAGGCAGTGAGGACAGTAGGAGGAATGAGCACTGGCACCTACCTGTTCAGGATGCTTTTCATGTCCTAAAAGAAGAGAAAAAACATTCTTGGAATGTCATTCCAGAGCCTCGTGCCTATCAGCCAGTCTGGCCCCCAGCCACCCACCTCGATCTGCACAGTCCTTCAGTCCTGGCCTTGCTCCTCAACTGTCATGGGCCCCAGTGCATGTCTGCCCTGTGGAGTGGGCAACAGACCCAAGCAAGCTCTGACCAGCTGTCCTGGTTGTGCCTGCTCAGTGCCAGCCTGCCCTGCTCCACAGGACACTTTGCAGGCTCTCCTGAGCACTGCCGAGGTCCACAGCGGCAGCTGTGTCTACACTGCATTGTAGGTCACACATCCCCTCCACCTCTGAGGACTGGCCACATCTCAGTGTATGCTGCCTCTCCTTCAGCAAAACAGGAAAGGTAAGCCTTAAATCATGCTGGGGGGACATCTCCCCAAGGATGTCCCCCACCATCCAGCTCCCATCATGTACCGCCAGGTTGCGCTCTGCCCCAAACTGAGGCAGGGAAAGGAACAGAGCAATGGGCCGTTCTCACACCATTATTCACCTGGGGACCTGTCAGACTAGACATAAGGGCTGGCAGTCCCCAGGGCTCATGATGCCCTGTGAGCCTTCACGGGCAGCCTTGCAGAGCAGATTCCCCTTAGCACAGGACAGAAATCAGGTCTGGATAGAAAAGACCTCAGGGCTGAAGGGGCTAAGTTAGTGGGATTCAGAGGCTGCTTTGGGATGCAGGAGTGATACCTCAGGTATCACTGATGGTCTGGACCTGTTCCCTCTCCAGGGGAAAGAGGAAGGAAATCAAGAGTTTGTATGTACATGGAAGGGAGGAGAGAGCCTTTCACCATCACAGCTACTGCTTTCCTGAGCACAGCTCCATCCCAGGGTGCTTTGGCAACCCAGACATGCCTGGAGCAGACAGGGGCCCCCTGCCCTGGTGGGCAGAGCTGGTTTAATGCATTGCCTCCAGCCCCCAGGAGCATGGTCAGTGCAGTTAAAGCTCCCCAGGCCTTCCCCTGTTGTGGGCTGCCCACCTTCCCTCTTCTCCGTGTCACAGCCTGGTCCCTGGCAGCCCCACACCAGAAGCTGGCCCCTCTCCCAGTGCCCAGGGAAGAGAGGGCTGGCAGCCCAGCCTGACCTTGAGCAGCCCATCAGCTGGCTGCTGGAACTTCTCCTTTATCTCCAGGATCAGCTCGTCCAGAGAGGACTTTTGCTCCACCAGCCGGGCGAGGTTTTCACTGATCATCAGCAGAATCCGCTTTTCTTCCTCCTCCAGCTTCTGAAGCAGCAGCTTCTCTTCATCAGCCAGCAACCGATGCAGTTTCCCAAACTCACTCACAATCCTTTCCCTCTTTTTCTTCACTGCCTCCTTGTGAAAGGAAAGGTACATGGGGGAAGGAGAGGCAATGTTAGCCAGGCAGCTAACATGAAGCCCAAAACTACACCCAGTGGTCAGGCCATGGGAAATCACCTCACTTCTGGATCAGGGTGTTTATTTAAAATATCAGCCAAAAACTAAGTGGTGGGCTTTCACCTAGTATCTGATTTGACATCCTTAATTCACCAGCAGTAGGACCTTGCCCAGGGCAGCTCTGGTCAGCTGGACCCTAGATGTCTAGAGATGTCTCAGTGCAGCACAGAGTGATCATCTGGGTGGGATGATGGACTGCAAGGAGATGCCATTAGGCTTAGGGGGTAGGTTTTTATTAGAAGGTGTACAATTCACCTACAAGCGAGGCCCAGGCTAATGTGCACTACATGTCCAGCAGTACTCACAGTGCAGTGGGAAAGAGGTGTGAGAAGCCCTGGGGCTGGGGAGGGACTGAGGGAAGGAGAAAGGAGCCAGGGAGGCCTCCCTGGGGTGCTAGGAGCTCTCACTAGGGTCTGGGGGCAAGGAGACAACAGGCATGGTCTGGCTCTACTTTAGGGTTTTTTCCTGGGCCCTAAAGCTTTGTACTTGGCTCAAAACCTGAAGAACAGGAGCTGGCATTCTCCAGAAAATCTGCTGTGGTTAATTGGGACCATAAAGCCTCAAAACCCAGAAGGCAAATGAAAGGAAACTGAACTGTATTTATTTATTTATTAACTGCATTTTTCTGTCCAAGCACATGATTTCTTGGAGCTGACTCATGTATGCTTGATAAGCTAGGACCGTGAGCCACTTCCTCCCCATCACACACATGGGACATTTTTTCCTTTTTACTAAAACAGCATAATCAGCCTCAGGAAGCCTGAAAGCAGCTGAGCCGTGACCCTACAAGGCGATTGCCTAGCCCTGACTCAGGCGGGGCAGGCAGAGGTGAGAATGACACTGCTGTTTCACAACCTCCCTCTCCTCCAGTCTCATCCTGCCGCCTGGGACAGCTGGTAGCACCAGCACTTCAAGCACCCATCCCTCCACCAGCACTTCAAGCACCCATCACTCTGGCTTGCTAGGCCTGGGGTTGGCCTGGCCAGGGAGGGCAGCAGTCCGTGACAGCCATGGCCAGGCAGGGGAGCTGAGCAAATAAATAGGGAAAGCTGGAGAAACCTGTTTTTCCTGCCAATGCTCCCTGATTAGTCATCACTTCTAGTTCAGCGCTGCATAACTCAGTCCAGTAGTTTCGTTTCCTTTTCTGCAGTTACTTTTACTTTCCAGTTTCTATCCTGAAGGAACTGGTTTTTAGCTTGAAAGGCAGCTGTTTTACTGGCATCTTATCTCCTGGAACAGAGTGGTAGTCAGACAGAGGCCTGCTAATTCAACTTTTCTTTTTTCAATGAAAACACTTCTAGTTCCTACAGTTGTGGAGCAGAGCTCATCATATGGTTCATGCCTGGCTTTTAATGCAAACACATACTGTAAAACCAAGGCAAATAAAAAATATCCAATGTCTATTTGTTTAACAAGCATGCTTGACCCCATGATTTCATTGGAGCTGGCATGCTGCTCCTTCCAAAGTCTTTCTGGGCTATTTAATTTTTTTAGAGCCACACACGTTTACTGATCCTGGTTTCCACAAGCTGCAGTTACAGCCCCAGGGCCAACATTGGACGCCAGAGTTGCCTGCTGGTATAAGCTTGTTGCACCTACTTGTTGCGCATAGACGTGAGGACTGCTGCAAGCCAGAATACCAAGGAAACACAGCACTTTGCACCAAGCGCAAGCTGAGTGGTTTGCTTCATAGAGGAGGTGTTATTGCACTGTCACTGAGCCCATCTCTGTGGCCAGGGTCCCCTGTGGATGTGGGTCTTCCAAGTGAAAGCAAGACATGGGGACATGTCCCACCCGAGGACTATACAAAACATGTGACAAATTCAACAGCCTTGTCCCAGAACACTCAGTAGTTTCTAAAGTTACTGATGTTTTCTAAGCTGATTCCTTAAAAATTAAAGCAGGCACCTGCCTTGCACTCCTGGGTTTTCATCCTTTCTGCTGACTCACATTTCTTCACTTCTTCCACTTCCTTGGAAAGATACTCCAGGGATTTCTGGAGTTTGACCTGGAAAGGCAATAAACAGGGTCAGCTCACCCCAGCAGCGGCCAGCGTGTGCCGCCGTTCATCCTCCGGCCTGCAGCTGCCAGTGCCTGAAGGCAGCAAGGGGAGAGTTACTGTCCTGCCAGGCAATGCCTCCCCTGTGTGCCAGCCCTGGCACCCGAAGCCAGCAGCTATGCTCTTCATTCCTCTCGCAGCTTTAACCCTCCCTGCGCTGCTCTGGTTTTCTCAGAGTTTCCGCGCTATTTGGGTTTGGAGAGCAAACCGTGCGAGCTGGCACTGACCTCCCTGCACTGCCAGAATGTGGGGCAGCCACCATCCACTCCCCTGCCCGAGGTGCCCCGCTTTCCTGGCAGTGCCACCAGGATGGTGGACAGCTATTTGGAGACGGTGGAGAGGGGTGGCTGCCGACCCCAGGACCATGTACCTCATGACCTGCTGGGTACAAGCCACCTGGTCCCCCAAAGTCAAGCTCCCCAAGCACAGCACAGCATCCTGGGGTGCCAGGGGTGCTGGGGGTGCTGCTGCCATGGGGCCAGCCCCACACAGAGGCCAAGGCAGATGCAAGGCCTGGCGGCCTTTTCATCTGTGGACAGTGTCCTCGTGCAGCTGGGCCTCCCCTACCTTGTAGACCTGAGCGGCCTCCTCGATGGGGTAGACGGTGTGAGGGCGGTGGTGCAGGGATTCCCTGCACACCACGCAGATGGCCTCCTCGTCCTCCTCGCAGAAGAGCTTGAGCCGCTCATCATGCATGGTGCAGAGCAGGGCCCCCGACCCCGGGCCAGCCTGCAGCCCCAGTTGCCGGATGCTCTCCACAATGTTGGCCAGCTGTCGGTTGGGGCGGAAGTTGCTGCGATGGCACGCGGCCCGGCACTGCGGGCAGAAGAATGGTCCATCAGCCCAGAGACCCTTCTCCTGGCAGTGTTTGGCGATGCAGCCGCGGCAGAAGTTGTGCCCACAGTCGACGCTCACCGGTTCGTTCATGTACTCCAGGCAGATGGAGCAAATGGCTTCCTCGTGCAGCCGCTCCAGGGGGCTGGCCAGGGCCATGGCAGCAGCGGCAAGGGAGCCCCACGGCAGTTTTCTTTTCCCAGAGTGCCGGAAGAGCCCGCTGGCGGGGCAGGCGGGGCTATGGTAGTGTCCCTAGAAAGCCAGTGCCTTGGGCACTCCTGCTGGCCACCGGCACCACTGCTTCCTGAGAGGCACCGGCGGAGAAATCGGCCTCGCCGCGAGCTTACATAAGAGCAGCGTCCGCACTCGGTGCCCCAGCTTGGAAGGCTCCGCGCTGGCTCTGGGAGGAGCGTGGCGTGCACGAGGGACACCCGCAGCCAGCCTTAAAGGCGAGCGCTTTCTTCTTAGCCCAGGCAGATCAAGGCAAAACAAAAACCCTGCGGGAGGAAAACCAGGACGAATTAGGAAGCGTCAGAAATAATCAGGGCCCGTAGATAACCCCAGGCACCTGGAAAGTCAAATTAGACATGGCCATCCCTTGCTCCCTCTGACCAAATTTGCAGTGGGGGGGCTGATCCAGCAAAGACTACTGCAAGGTGACCAAGCAGAGTGGCCCTCAGTAACTCCACTGCATTTTAACTAGCAACGAGAGCCCAGACATTTCTCCTCTGTTTTTTTTTCACAGTTTGCTTCAATGTCCTGTCTGAGCTCAATGACCCCTGAGTCTAACCACGCTGTCCAGTCACTCTTTAAATTATTCCCAGTGTTACCTGTCCATCTTATGAAAGAGCTTATGAGATATTTAAATGTAAAGTGCTAATTCGGGGCACACCAAAAGCCACAACTCACGCAGGTTTGCAGGCTGTAAGATACCCTCACAAGGGCTGTCCAGAAGGGGAAGGAGGCAAAAGCAGCTGGCCAGGATCTCTGCCAGAAAAGGACAGAGACGGGTATCATGACTGGGATCAGTGAGTCACCTGCCCTGAGCCCTGCTTTTCACCCTACCACCCTTTCCCTGCCTTGGCTAGAAATAGTGCAGGCTTAGCTCAGCCTGAAACAGCCAAAGTGCCTTTCAAAAGGTGTAATGGGTCCAGATGGGCTTTGGGGGAGCTACACTTGGGGATCAAACCATGCACCCATGGGCCTCACTGAGCAATGGCAGCACCCATCACTGCCCCAGGAAGCCAGGGCAGGAGGTCCGACAGGCAGCTGTGGGGCTGGTACCGGTCCCTGTGGGTGCCCTGGGTATGAGAGAAGGCCTAGATCTGAGTTTGGAGGTGGAAATAGCTCCACAGAGCAGCCTCTCCTCCAAGTCTGCCCTTGCAGCCCCATCTAGTGTTGTCCTGGGCAAGATGTGGCAGAGGCAGAGCTGTGATCCCTAGCTGCCTGCTGTGTTGCTTCAGGAGTGACTGTGGACCAGGACAAGGAATTAATTTATGCCATCTGAAATGCTCCCCAGGATTGCCCTCGCATGCTGGCCCCTGGGCCAGCTCCAGCTGAACCCTCCTGGCACAAACCAAAGTGGAGGATCTGTGGGGATCTCAAAGGAAGGAGAGCCCAGGCTGCAAGAGGATGGGGGAGTATTGGAGAGGGAGCTGGGGGCTGAGAGGCACCAACCGCCCCAGCATCACCAGCTCTGGCCTTGCTCTCGCTGCACTTGGGTGAAGTCCAAGGTCAGAGGTCAGGTCTCCCAGGTCAGAGGCTCCCAAATGTCAAACTTTAACATACAGATATGGCCACCACAGTTCAGAGAAAGACCTGAACAGCCAGACTGCTAATGGACTGCAGAACAGAAAGCCAAAAAACAAGACCTCTGTCTCCAGCCAGAGCTGCCTGGGTTCTCTAGCCCAGTCAACTTGCCTGGAGCCACCTAGGAGCTAACTGCCAGGCACACCTTCAGCAGGGGCATGGGAGGCCACAGGTCCCTGTGCCACATGGGTCCTTAAAGCATGTGCAGAATTGTTTGCAGAATGGAGGAAATGAACAGGACAGAGAGCTGGACTCTGATGCTCAGACCTGCAAACTGGCACACTGGCCTGCTATGGCCTTGGTAAAGCATTTTGAGACCCAGAGGGAGAAGCTGCTATTTTGATCTTTTTTATTACACAAAATTAACTTAAACGCAATCAGTACAAATTAGAATTAAAAGTCTGACTGAAAATGACAAATAAATTAAAATGCCTTTGCACACACTTTAAATAGAGAGCTACACATTGGCAGTCTATCAAAATTCACAGGCAATAAGAAAACATGGACATATTTAGGAGGAGCTCATGATAGAAGGTTCTCTGGTGGAGGTGATGTTTGCAGTGACTACAGTGTTGTCCTTCCACTGCCTGCCTCGTCCTTTTGGTGATTCATGATATCCTGGACCCATTTATCTTCTGGGTTGCCACAAAGCATTGAACCTTTGACTGTGGTAAATCTGCAGAAGAAAATCCCATTAAAGGAGCAGGAGAGAAGAGGAGCCCATTCTCAAAGGATGACCATTGTGGGTGGGAAGTTTACAGCAAACCGCAGTGCTGAGCACCTGCATGCTCCTTGCTGCCAGTGAATCCCACTGAACCAGACACCTCTACAGCTGCAGAACAGCCCCAGGGAAATACAGGGGGACTGGCTGAATGTCATTACCAGCCTCCTGTTCTCTCTGGCACTTGGGGGAGAGAGCCATCTTCATCCCCAACATGACTTCTCCAGCTGGGACACCATCCTGCCTGTGACCCACTGTCTGGGAGGGATGACCAGCAGAAAATCTTTTGGCCCAAATCTAATAGGGAGGACCACCAACTGGCTTTCTGAGACGTGCAACTTTCCTCTGAGATGTTTCCAGACCATTCTCTTAACAAGGGTGAGCCTAACACACCAATATCTGTTGGCAGGATGGGGTATGCTGCAGGGTTCCCTGGGGCTGCCACACTACTGCAGGGCAGGGGCACCCAGGATTTGAGCAGGAGATCTACTTACATCACGGCTGGCTGGAAGCAGTGGCTGCCTGTGCGCTCGTACATTATCACGCGGTTCAGGGGAATTGCTTTGGTGCTGTATTGGGTGCAACAGGGACCAGAAAAGTTGACAGCAGCTGGAAGAGAAGAGACATTTTCCGATATAACCAGACTGGGGGAAGTGCCACCAGGGAGAAGCAGGGTCACAGGACCAGATGGGTCCTGCTGGAGGAGACGCTGCTCCCACTACAGTCTCCCACCACAGTCATCCTTCCCCCAGGAAGCCAGAGTGGCAAGACATGCCTCTTCTTTGCTGCGGCAGACGCTCAGAAGGAAGAGGTGCCAAGCATTACTAGACCTTACAGGGCAGCGAGAAAGAGAAGAGAGCCCCTCCAAGAGGAGAGCTTGGACTCACCCGGTGAAGATGAGACCTGGTAGCAGAAGGCAGCCACAGAAAGAACAGCAAGGGCAGCTGTGAAGGACTTCATACTCCTGCTGGGTGGAGGTAAACTGTAGGAGTTGGTCTAGAGCAGGGACTGCTGCAAAGGGCCCCTTGCTGTGCCTCACACTGGATTTCTGGGTTCTGCCTTTTTTTTATAGAGGGAGACAGCAGAAAAAGCTGAAAACATGCCGGAAATGTTTCTAAAAGACAAGAATGACACAATGGAAAAAGTGCTGTGTCAAGGGTGCAAGCCTTACACAGTAAGTGGCAGAGGGAAGTGCCCAGAACCTCAATATGCAATAATGCCCTGATGCTGCAAGTACTAGATAATGATAAAATACTATGAAATGATAAAGAGAACAGGACATGACCCATGGCTTTTTCCTTTCCTATGACCAAAAGGGCTCCACAGAAAAGTTGAAAGCAATGTTTCAGGATATTAATAGCTGGACCTTTTGCCTAGAAGTCACATGATGGCCATGAATGGAGAATGAGCATGTCTGCCACACACAATTATTTCCTAGAATGCCTTCTGCATCACAGAAAAAATGGGGGCAATCCACTTCCTTCACCACAGCTGCACCAGGGACAGTCCATGAACCAAGCAGCCCTCCCTGGCTGCCCGCTGTAGTGGGTCAGCAAAGCACCCCGCAGCCATGCACTGCCCCAATTGCAGCACTGCCCCAGAGAGAAGAGGGCTTTCTCCAAGGGATCCCAAAATGCCATCAGTATATACACATGCAGAGCAGTGGGCAGAGCACAGTGCCTGCCTAGGTCTGGGCTCCTCTCCTTTCTTTGCCCGTCACTTGCAGTGAGTCTTTGGGAGATCTGTTCTGTTGCTGCATTGCAGTTTCCCAAATGCAAGTGCCAGCTGAAATAGCAGTGTTAACAATGGACATGAGGCTCAGCCGTTAGCATTTACTAAGAGTTTTAGAAGCTCATAACCACACTGGTACTGTAAAGTTTGGCCTGCCTGACTATTTGGTTCTAGCAATGTAGAATCAACACCCCCTTGACTTTGCCCTGTCATTGTCCCAGCATGTTGGCTTAGCTCATACTGTTTGGGAGAGCAATGGTGTCGCTGCGCTGGCAGAGAAATTCCTGTTGGAAATGTTACATCTACACAGAAGGGCTTTGCCTACTTCCAGGCAAAGGTTTGTGGATGAAACCTCAGGAGAATGGAGGAAGGGAAAGGTAAAGCACTGCCAATCACAAGAGAGCATTAGAGGGACAGGTATTTGCTCTGCATCTCTGTTTCCCCATTGATGGGATTGTTGCCATCTCAGATCACGTCTAGGGATTAGGCCAGGCAAGAGCCCTGTGCTGGTACAGTCTGAGCCCAGGCTGGAGATCTTACCCATGTATGGCAGAGAGAGACTTGTGGTACCCTGCTCTGAATAGCCTAGGACCTCAGGATTCAGCTGGGATCCTGTTTGCTCTATAACCTCCCTTGTCCTGTGCTCATGAGTCTCTGACTGGAGCCCATTTAGATGCTAGGAGGAAGTCTCCCTTCTCCAGGCACATTGGGTCCCAGCTCCTGGGCTGGATCTGCTCACCCCACACTGCACAGAGTGGGGTTAGGGAGATGTCAGCCTGCTGCTGGTCGATGCCTTGAGCAGACTACGGTTGGCACCATACCATCAACGGCCATCATCTTACCCACAGTACGTAGCTTAATCTAACAAGGAGCTTCTGGAGCTTGGCTGTCCCCAGGAACTGCTAGGAAGGGAGCCAGGCAGGTCACGGCAGCATCCCAGCATGGGCCGTCAGCACCGACAGCAGCAGGGCTGGCCTGGAAGGAAGGCATGTGCTGAACCACACCCCCAAACCACCCACACCCCCAAACCCACGGTACTGCTGCACCCTCACTGCCTCCAACGCAAGCATCTCCTGCAACACATGTGTCCACCTGTGCTTCACTCCCAGGATGTCTGGCAGCTCCCCTCCATCCCAGCTGAATGGCTCAGTTCAGTCATTCTGCACCTCCAGCCTAGCCATGAATGACTTCCCTCACCCTGTTCCCATGCTTCCCCCACCACCAGGAGCTACCAACACCCTTTTTCAGAGGTTGCTGCACAGGGATGCTGTGGAAGGCAGGGGCAAAACAGGTCTCCCAGGCAGGGAGCAGGGCACATGAGTGGGAGCTGCCTGGGCCTCAGGAATACCCCTTGTATCCCGTCTCCCCATGGGCCCTGCCACACATGACTGATGGACACAGCTACCTGAGACAACAGACGCAACATTTGACATGACCAAGATAACAGACCAAGACCAATGCCACTGCCTGAGACAACAGACAGCAGATTAATTCTGGGGGTGCTGGAAATGTCCATGGAGACAGGTGTGACCAAGCAGCAGACCGGGGAACCACATGGACAGATGAGGCAAGATAACTGTGATGTGCCAAGATCTTGACAGCTTGCTAACTGAGGTGCCACCAACACCTGCCACTCTCGTAGCCCTACTTCTGCCATTTTTTCAATGCTTTCACACCCAAACATACGCACTCATTCTCCATTCAGACTGATCTTAACAATTCTGTTACACATCTCCACACAGGGACTAAAATAAAACTGAGAGGAGGAGAACAGGCTGGGGAATGAGCTGGAGATGTCCTTGCTGATGCAGCTAAAGTACCAGCACAGCCTAGCTTGGAACTGCTTTTAGCTGAATGTTCTGAATGTTCTTGCAATGTTCAAACACAGTTTTGATAGAAATGTCAAGATTCATTTTAAAAATCAACATTTTCAATCAGGAATATATATGTGCCTAGAGATTTTCAATGAATTCTCTCTCCCTTCAGATATATTGGCTATGTTTCCCACTTCTGCTCATTGCAAAAGTAATTCTTGGTGGTTTTGACATCTCTGTTATTCCCTTGTTTCACTATTCATCAACTTCATTCCTTCCTTGAAGGGAGATTTTGTATTTCAGTTTTGGCTGCTCCTTCTTGCCAAGCCAAATAATGTAAATCTCTAAATATTTTGATTTCTAAAGCCTCCTCCATATCATACATCCTAAATTGTAGCTATTTATGGAATCTGTAAAACCTCTGCCTTATGGTGTGTTTCAGCTTCGATAGAAACCACACATCGTCTCTTTGGACACATTATCAGAACAGATTTTGGATACAGGGGGAAGTCTCTTCTTACCCTGAAGGCAGCCTGCTCCACTACACCTATTGTCAGTTTTGAAGTCACATCTGGGGTCACATTATCACAGGAAAAGAAGCAATGCCCCTCGGAGCTGCAAGATCACTAAAATGGAAAACTGTGGTTTAAATTGGGAACAAATCAGGTGGAAACAGAAAAAGAATGACTGGCAGTAGTGAGTGATCAGAGGGTGGCGCAGCTTCAAGAAAGACAAGCAAGATCTCAGATTTATCAGGAGAGGTATTTTCAAGAGGGATAGAGACTTACCAGTGTGGGAAAGGGAACCTTGCTGGGGGGATATGATCAAAGTCTGCAAAATTATGAGTGGCCTGGAGAGACAAACATCGACTATTCACTGTCTCTGCTAGTACAAGAACTAGGGACCACCAAATGAAGCTGGCAGGAGCCAGGAGCCAGGTTCAGAATGAACAGAAGAAAGTGACTCTTCATACAAGGAGTAGTAGACCTGGGGAACTCCTCACCGAGGGCCATGGTGATCACGAGGAACTCTCCATTTGTCTGAGACTGGACATGGATTTTAAAGCAATAAGCTCAGGAAAACTCGTAAGCTGAGAATAGCTGGAGAGACTCATAAACTGAGAATAGTTGGAGCCGAGGAGCGCACTCAAGGGAGGCAACACAAATACTTGCCTTTCCCTTCAAGGGATCTGCTTGTGGCCACACCTGGAGACTTTAATACTAGGCTAGACAGACCCTTGGTCTGCATCCTCTGAGGCTGTTCATGTTTGACTCCCCAGAGCAGTCTGTTTCACAGGACTGAAAGGTCTGTAGCTGAGTTTGGGAAATTGCACTGAAATGCTTGGGTTGAAGTATATACACCAAGGTACACCTCCAGATGAAAAATGTTGGTAAGTATCAGCAGAAAGACACCAGTAGTTTCTAAGCACACATCAAGGGAGAAATATATTGTTGCAGTTTGTGCTATTACCCAAGATAAATTCTGGGGCTCCTAGAAAAGCCTCAGTTTTGGACCAAGAGACTGAAGAGTGGGAGGTGGCTGGCTGCTGTGGCAGGAGGTGGCTCTCACAGAAATTTGGCAATACTTTCAAGGACAGACACTGGCTGCCTTTGTGAAGTTACAGCCATGCGTATGTATTCTGGACTCCCTGAAGATGCCCTCAGCAGTGAGCACCAACCTGCTTGGAGCTAAGCAGGGTCTGTCCAGCACCTATAGCAGTGTGTGGCTGTTTTACCTATGGCAGCTAAGGTTCAGGGAAACAAAGAGAAAAACTGTTTGCTCATTTTGGGTGCCAGCTTTGAGACACCCGGGACCTGGTATTTCCCTAGCACTACATGACACTTTGTATTTGCAAAGTCTCCCTGCCATTGCCTTCACTGCAGCTGGAGGTACTTGTGACTCCTGCAGATCAGACTGTAGGATTTCAGGCATCCAGAAAATACAGAGAACACTCTACATGAGCACTGGAGAAAGCTGGATTATCTCTGTACCATAAAGGAAGACAGAGGTAGACTCTGAGTCTCCAGATGTACAATCCAGGCCTTCTTCTAGCCCCCACCTTGTTAACTACTCCTGGTCTTCTGCAACAAGCACAGGGGTCTTACTGCCAACACTGCACACCCTGACTCAAACACAGAACACCTTTTCTCAGTGATCACATACTGGCAGTTGAAGGCTGTCTCATAACACAGAAGCAAATCAAGCTTGCCATGTCCCACCTTGGGAGCGGTCAGTCTTTCCCCCCTCCTCCTTGCACAAGCAGCATGTGTGAAGTGGTGACCCTCACTGTTGTGTATTCAGCTCCGTGCTATGTTCCTGATGGACCTGCTGCCTGTGTAGTGGTGGAGCTCTCCAGCAGATGGCAAACACTTCCCACTACCAGGCTCTGCTCCAGAGCAAGTTTCTGACCCAGGCAGCCACCCCAGCAGCGTCATAGCCTAAGCTCCCAGTTTTGTTAGGTGCTCTCCCCTGGGCCCAACTGATAACCATGCTGAGCTTTCTTCTTGACAAACAGAGACAGATGCTGAGACTTTACTGCAGAGAAAGCACCTGATGATGTTTTGGATTTTCATCCCACAAAGGCCTCCTTGAAATATCTGAGCAATATCACTCAGGACAGAGCAGATAGGGCCACATGGAACCCTCATGCTCTGTAGATAAATGGTCCTTTCCAAGACCATCTTCCTGCCCCCTTTCAAGTGGCCACCTTGCCTCAGCTGCTCTCCCAGGTGGGATCTGGCATTCCTGCACAAGGACTGGCCCTTCCTTTTGCTGCTCACCATCCCACACAGCAGGCCAGGTAGGGCTGATTTTTGCAAAGGTTCTTTGACCAGCACTAGCAGGCAAGGATTCGGCAGCAGCAGCTGTTTTGCCCAAAGCATTAGAAAAATGGGATCAAAAGATCAAAACCCATGCATGTGCAGGCTCCTCCTGGTGCACTACATTGCCCCAGGTGATACAACGTGTGCTCTGCTCTCCCATGAATCCTCACACTGGGCCTGGGCCACCATCCTTCACCTGAGACCCTGTCCTGCCCCTGCTTCATGTGGGCATTTTGGTTCATCAGACACTTTTGTGTCTGGGTGTCAGCAAATAGCCCTGTCAGCAGGTCACAGTTATATCTGTGGTTGTTTGATTGTATTTGGGGAAGGCTTGGCAAATGGCCACTGACCTCCCCCAGTGTGGCTTTCCAGGAGATGTGCCCTCCAGGGATGGCTCGCCTACCCTGGTGGGCTCAGAACATTGTGTCTTGGGGTGTCTAAGATGGAGACTGAAGCTTGGAGGCAGGGTTTGGGAGTTCATGTCCAGGGGGAAAAGAGAGAAGAATCTTTGCACAGAGCTCTGTGCCTGTCTGCTCTGGCACAGCCAGACGGATAACAGAGGAAGGACTGTGGCTCTCTCTGTGCCTCTTTTTTCTTGCTGAAACAAGGGGGATCTGTGCTCTCCCTGAGTCTTCTCCAGGCCATGAGAGAGTGAGGAGTGTCACAACAGCACCCTGGGACTCTCCCAGCTCTGTTTGGAGAGGGAAGGTTAAAAAGGGATTCTCTAGCTCCCACTTCTTGGGAACAGAGCCTGTCAAGACCAGCAGGCCTCAGCAGTCCCTTCTGGCCCTGCTCCTGCCGATTCATACTCCCCTTTGGTTATGGATCCTTTGGGTCAACTTTGGTTGGGATCAAGATGAGAAGCAATGTCCCAGGGGAAAGGGAGCAGCCCCCCATTAGGGCTGTTATGGGCAGGAGCCTTGGTGTCTGTGAGCAGCGAGGAACGGTTGCTCTAAGGAGCCCTGCAGCTGGGGAAAGGGCCAGCTCTGGTCCCATTTCCCCAGCCTGAGCCAGCACTTGCTGGGTATCATGTGCTGCTGAGCACTAGGCTGCCCTAGAGGCAAGAAGAGAGGGGACCCACAGTCCTTTCCATGCCCCAGCAGACACCAGCCCCAGGGTCTTTGTCCTCTGGAAGACACTCAGGTGCAGATATCTCAGGTAGCTACTGAAAGAAAGGAGGGTCACCATGCCCCACAGCCCAAGCCACCCATCAAGACCTCCTGTCCTATTCCTTTCCATCTCCCCAAATCACTTGACGCAGAGGAACAGACCCCACTCAGGAACAGCCCTGTGCCCTGTGCTCTCCCAGAGCATCTCACAGTCTGCACCTACTCCCCACCAGAAAGGAGCCCACCAAATCCCTGCAGAGATGAGCTTGGACCAAAGCCCAAAAGCACAATCCAGCAGAGCCACTGGGTTGATTGAGCCAGCCTGGGGTGGTCCGACTGTCATGGGCTGGATCCCAGCTCCATCCCGTAGCAGCCCCTGCCTTGGAGAAGACAGGAGCAGCCAGTAGGAGCAGCATGTTGGAGCACACATCCAGTCACCTTCCTCTGCCCTGCACAGGCTCAGGTGAGGATGGATGTGACTCTGCTCCTCAGTAAGAGGGAGCAGCTAAGCCAGGTCACAGCCTCATGGGTTCTCACCTGAGGGTCAATTAGAACCCAGCTCTCCAGGATCCAGGCTTGCATGCCGGAGGGGTCATGCTAGAGCTGGATTCTTTTAGGCATGCTGAGGGGTGGGAAACAAATATATTGGAAGGACTTTGCGTTCCTTTGTCAAGTGCCCTCCTCTGTTCTTTCTTTACTTCATCTCTATTTGGCAATGACTTCATTTCTTCAATTATTAATCACCTTGCTGCAACAGCGACTAAATTAAACTCATTAAACCTCCTCTGGGACCAGCCCCAAGGAAGGAGGTAGGTTTCCAGAAAGTACATTAGAGAAAAGGCAGACAGAGAGTCGAGACAAGCTGGTGTGGGAGGAGATGGCCTTGCTGCACAGTATAGGCCATTTCCCATCTGCTGGTAATTTGATAGCCAAGGCAGGAGCACAAACCAGTGTCAGATATATCATACAAAAAGCCCGTTCACAGGTCCCACTGGCCAGCTACAGAAGGGTGCTTATTTGGCAAGTGTTTCAGCTGAAAAAAAGGCACAGAAGTGAATCATGCAGGGAAGAACTGCTTACACAAGAGCTCATGACACTTCACATCCCAAATATTGTTGTCAGAGTATCCCAGTCACTTTTGGCGGTGGTGGACAGGATGGTTTTGCACAGCTACTCCCCACACAAAGATGCTGATTTTGTATGACCTGCTTTAATATTCCAGGAACCCAGCTGGCACAGCCCCAGCACAGCCCCCTTTGTTGCCCTTTGCCATCATCAGGGATTAACCAAGGAGCAGCCTGAGAGGGTTTTCAGTGTCTTTGCAAAAATGCTGATTTGTCAGAATTAAGAGATTTTGCAGATATGTGCAAGTTCTGACAAAGGTCCTAGTGGGAAAGGCTTCTCTGTTGTGGAAGGGGATTCCTGGTCAAAATCAGAAGAGCTGGCCATAGTCAGGTAATCTAGCAATTTGCTGGGCTGAGAGAAGGCAAAGATCAGGCCACAATACAAGTCTCAGCTGAGTGAATGGACCAGAGAGAAGAACCTGGATCATGTTATCCTAAAGAGCATTTCAGTCATCAATCTCTCAACTGTTCAGGAGAAGTAAAA
Source organism: Apteryx rowi (assembly GCF_003343035.1). Taxonomy (NCBI): domain Eukaryota; kingdom Metazoa; phylum Chordata; class Aves; order Apterygiformes; family Apterygidae; genus Apteryx; species Apteryx rowi. Next base: position 35,867 of record NW_020447277.1, on the reverse strand, counting down.
AACTTCTCCTTTTTATCTTTCCTTGTTTTTTGGACTAGAGCAACAATCTTTTGCCCATCTGCCACTGCTACCAGAGAAATGACCTGTCTATTCTCCTTGTTCTGCTCAGTCAACTGTGCCCACGGCTGCCTCCTTCCCAAGTGCACACCTCTCCAGAGCTCCCTGCCCACAGCTTGGATGAAAAAAACAGCACCTATCTCCCCTTGACAAAGACCCATGCAGCTTTCCTGCATGCTGCTGGTCTCCCTGTCCACGCTGACACTGACCTGCAAAGGCAAAGGCTGACCTGCAAGAGGACCACCCCAGGCATGCTTCCCCCACCATTTCCTCCCTGGTCCCAAGCAGGACTTTGAAGCCATGAATCCAACCTAGATCTTAAGCAAAGTCTGACAAATGCTACTCAGCAGGAGACAGGGAGTGCAGTTCACCCCAGCACAGGTAACATGAGGGGGTGGAAGATGTTGCCCTGCAGACATGCACTCCTTGGGCTCCCTGTAAACCACCCCTCCCTGGAGGAGCTGGAATGGTGGCTCGGTGCAGGCAGCGCTGCATGCCTCCCTGCGCTTACATGGTCAGTTTATACTTTGTGACAGGGAGAGCACACTGTCCCCTGCCAGGGCAGGCCTGGCCAAGGATGTGTGAGGGAACTGTGCTGCCTGGTGTCAGGGCAGAGCCTGGGGCAGGGCTGGAGCGCAGCAGGCCGGCTGCTGCTGGGGCTGCCAGCTGCTTGCCCGCAGCGGTCCCACCAGGCCTTCCCGGCCCCCCAGCAGCATGCCAGCTCCCGCCGCAGCTCGGAGCCCTTCAGCCCTGGCCCCCCCGCGCCCGGGGAGCCTCCCCCAGTCAAGGGCTGCCCAGGCCCCCGCCAAGCCCCTCGCGGTCCCCTGGGCCCGCAGTGGCGGCACCGCCCGACCCCGCCAGAGGGCGCCACGCGCGCCAGCGCACGGGCGAAGCCCCGGGAGTGGCAGCGAGGTGTGAGCGGCAGGCGCGGTGCCCAATCAGAGCGGGGAAGGCGGGGAGGGGCGGGGCCTGAAGTGGGCACTCTAAACTGGGAGGTGTCAAGATGCGGGATGGAGGGCGCGACTCACGCGGAGGGGCGGGAGATGGTGTTGAGTGGCATCCGCTCGAACCAGTGAGCTTTCCGGCGATCCCGTGAGCCGGCAGCCTGCGCGAGCTCGGGCCGGTCCTCCCGGGAGCTCTAGCCGAGTGGCATTGGGAGCGGCCAATGATAGCGGGGGGCGGAGCGGAGGGCGGAGCCGCATGGGAGGAGGTGGTGCGGGTGGGGCGTGCCCCGCGCGTGAGTGGCAGGTGGGCGGGCCAATGGCGCGGAGTCCGGCCAGCAGCGGCGCCGAGCGGAGCGGTTGCGAGGGCGCGGCACGGCGGAGCCGGAGCGGGCAGCGGGCGCGGTGGGGCTATGGACCGCGTGAGCAGCTCCATGAAGCAGGTGTCCAACCCGCTGCCCAAGGTGCTAAGCCGGCGGGCGGGCGGCGGCGGCGGCCTGGAGGCGGAGCGCGAGAGCTTCGAGCGCGCCCAGGTACCGCGCAGGGCGGTGGCGGGCGGGACTCCCTCTGCGGGGCGATGCTGACCCAGGGAGGTGAGGCCCCCGGGTGGGCGGGGCTTGCGCAGATGGGCGGGCCCCAGTGGTTGGAGCTGGTCCAGGTGGGCGGGCCTGCCTCGATTGGGTGGGGCTGGTGGGCGGAGCTGTTTGAAGTGGGCGGGGCCGGCCTGACCCAGGGGGCGCTGGACTGTGTGGGGGCAGGTGGTGGGGCTGCAGTGCTCGTCAGGAGATGGCCTTCTCCTGTGGGTGTCCAGCACCTCCTGCCTGCGCAGCCCTCACCGCGCCTGGCCCCCTGTGCCTGCCGTTCCGCCTGTGCAGAGGGAGGTGGGGAAGCGGGCAAGGATGCGGTCAGCAGCAGTTGTGCCTTACTGAGCAGCAGCCACTGCGGGGCCCAAAGGGAGGCCGGGGTGAAGGAGCTCAGAGGGAGAGCGGGTGGGGGCGGAGGGGCACGCTGACAACAGGACGCTCTCGGCACAGCAGTGGATTCTTTGGCCCAGTGCCTCTCCGGGCACACGGGCTTTTCCAGCTGGGAATGCTCCACGGAAGGCCAGGGGGACTGGCCCTGCGCCCCAGGTGTCTGACGCTGGCCATCTTCTTGGCCACCAAGGGAGCGAAACACATGAGCTCCACCTGTGTGCCCGCAAGTTCAGCCTCCAAGCCTGGGGATGGCGCAGGCTTGGCCCGTAGGGCTGAGAGTCATGCCCACACTTGGTGCTGCCTCGGTCTTGCATGCTCGGTGGCTTGGATTGTGTTCTTCACAAACACCTGCCATGCTGCAAGAGCCTCTTCGTTGTTTAGGCAGGAGATAACACGATGTGGCTCCATGGCGAGCTGATTTAGCAACTGTGCTGGGTGTTACTTTGGAGAAACTTCCCGTGGTGCTCGCAGGCACCTGCCCAAACCATCGTATTGGTGCAGAAAGGGTGCAGGCTGCAGGGACAGCCCCCGTACCTTCGTGTGGCTCTTAGGAAGAGGCAGATCATGTGTTTAAAGAAGACACAATTTTCTCACCATCAGCTTCCAGAGTGTATATGTAGGGTTGATGCAGATCAAGGGCCTTTCTGTATTTCACCTACGTTTCCTGTCATAGGGTGGCTCAGATCCTATCTGCCCATTTGCTGGGAGTATTTGGTTCAGTAGCCTGCAGTTTCCAGAACTCACTAGGAGACTCAAGGCTGAAGGATTCGTGCGCCTGTTGCTTCCATAATGTTCTTATTTAGATGTTTAGATTTGTACAATACGCTAACGTAAAAAGCACTTTTCTCTGGTTCTTCCTGGGGGCATGCATGTGCAGAATGTGCACTTTGTCTTACACAGAAGGGCTAGTGTTGGCTGGGCTTGCCGGTCAACCGCGTACGAGCCGTGCCAGTGCCCCAGCACATTGTTATTTGCTTTGGAACCTTTTGTATTTTACCATATGCAATTACAGAGTTACATAAATAACGAAGCCTCTGCCTTGCAGAGCTTGTGGCTTTGAAGTTGGGAGCAAGATAATCCTCCGAACGCAGCACCAAGCGGAGCGCGCTCCTTTCCCTGGGAATGCCCGTGGGACATGGGGGCTGTGGGCAGGAGGTGGGAAGGGTCACGCGGGTGCTTTGGGGGAAAAGCGGACAGTTTCAGTGAAAGGGCGTGCTTGGAAGCAGTTGGGGGAGACGCTTGAAGGGAATGTATACACAAACGTAACAAGAATGGGAAGTGAGGCTGGGGACGGCTTGCCTCTGTTCTGCACTTTGTGAAGTCATGGAAAGTAAATGCAAGTTGGTGCCATTCTGATCTACTAACATTTTACTCCCACTCTACATTCACTGCTGTAAGTGACTGTGGGAGGTGTGAGGAAGCAAAGAATCTGGCCCCTCAAGGGGAAGAGGAAGTAAAACTAAGGCAGGAAAGGAGTAGCGATGGTTCAGGAAGAGGGTTAGAGTGCTCTGAGAGCAGAACAGGGGAGGCTACATGACCTGGAAAAGAGGCGGATAAAGCTGGCATCCCACACAAGGCCATAGCACTGCTGAGTGGGGATGGCATGTGGCTTAATGGCTAGGTGGTAAAGAGCAAGGATCAGCACTGAGTTTTTTACAGAAGGAGAAACATAAGGATGTAAGGTTGAACGTGAGATTATGCATAGGGAGTCTTCTCATGTTCCTTGCTTAAATTACCCAGAAAATTAATTATTTATAGCACTAAAGGTGGAACTAGGACTAGCTTTGAACTCTGAAGGGAGTGCGTGCAATTGTCTGCCTTGTTAAGCGCTGACAGCTCTTCGACAGGATAAGGAAATGGCAAAAGCCTCTTTATTTTAGATTTGAACAATCTTCCTGCAACTAACAAGGAACAGCAAGGCCCATTTGTCAGTAAATGACCCCATGCTGCATGGGCTAATGGGATCTCTACTTCAAAGACGCAGTGTGTTCCCTCGAGAGCCTCTGCTTCCCACCCAGAAGGTGATAATTAGGAGAGGGCTAACAGTTTGGCTGCGTGGAGCAGTGTACACAGCACAGCACTCAGGGACTGGACTGAATGCCAGCAGCACCGCAGTCTTTGCAAAGCTTGGAACATCCATACTGTCTAAATTTAATTTTCCTTGTATAATTTGCAGACAAGTGACACAGCATGTATTTCTAGGAGGTGCTATGCCAGCACTGCCTGTCTCTCCTGAAATGCTAACTCAGTCTCTTCAGGTCTTTTATTTCTTCAGCTTCAGTGTAGTCAGCTCTGTGCAATTTCCTGTCTTTTACTCCTTCATTTTTTGCCTAATTCCCTCTAGTTTAGGGAACTTGCCAGGCCCCCCTCTGATCTTTCACATATCGGATATCCACAATTTTTAACTTCTTCTTTAGCCCTTTTTTTAATATATATATACAAACTAATGCTTCTTTATTTGAAAGTGATTTTTTTAACAAAAGTTTCATCTGTTAAAGGATTTCTAAAATGAGGATTTTCCCTGTGTTTCCGTATGCACAGGCTCATTCCCTCCTCACCTCCAAACCTGCCTGTCTCATGACAGTAAGCATTGGTGAGGAAGAGTATTTTGACGAAAGGAGCCTCCACGTGCAGAAGACATGTCCAAATGGGCCTTGTATCAGCCCATGAGAAATGAGAATTCCCCAGGAAGCTTTGGTGGTTGTTGTCACGTGCACAGGCATTCTGGCTGTAAAGGAGTGAGCCCCTGACAAAGTCTGTCCGTTGGTTTGGTGACAAATTGGAATAAATTTCTCTGGCTTCCTTTCTTCCCCCTTGATTAGAAAAGTGTCTCAGGTTTCTTGGTGATGCAAGTGTGGTGAACGTGCTGAAATGGCGTTATCTTTTATGTTGTGCTGCTGAGGGTCCTGACTTGTCTGTAGAGAGTGCAGATGAAGGTGAGCAGTGTTGCAATATCTACCATGCTTTTGCTGGCCTTTCACTTGTTGTGATCCACCACTGCTTGTTGCAGCAACTTCAGTGAAATAAGTCTGTGCACAGCGCAAAAATGTATAAGGAGGAAATAAAAGCTTTAACAAAAAGTCAAAATTCTGCCATCTGTTGAGAGAAATGTTTGTTTTTCATATAGCTTCTGAGTCTGACATTTGTATCACCTGCAAATTCTACTTTATCTCTTGAGGAACGTGCTACACTAACAAACTGTTCTGAATGAAAAGCTGTGTGTTAGAGGTCTGTATGGAAGGTTTGAAGCTGAAGGCCTAGACCTCTGTATTTAGGTTAGCTATTGCAATGGAGTCTTCCCTGCTTGGATTTCCCTCACCTTCTTCTCACTGCAGTTGTCCTCAGTGGACGTTGTGGTGACGTGACAGGGTGGAGAAGTGAATTTCATTCTGTACTAACTCCATTTGTTAGTTTGGCAGAGGCGAGATGTTTAGCAGTTAGATGAGCCAAGAACTTAAGGGTAAAAATGGAGTCAGAATGGAAGAAGGATTTTTGTGGGGTATGGAGGATGCACACAGATGGTGCTAAATACCAAGACACACAACAACATGTTGAAGGATCACAGAAAACTCCCTGTACTTCTGCTGTTATGACATCAATTACTCTCCAGGAGATGGATGGGAGAAGCAATGCAAGGGAGGCACCACTTCACTTGCCCAGGCAGTTTCCAAGTGCACTTTGCTTTGGCTGTGATGTACGGAGCCAGCATTGCAAATGATCCTTTCCGAAGGATGACTCTGCCCAGGCTGTTGAAATGCCAGCATGCTGCTGTCACCCAGCGTCAACTCAATCCTCTGTGCTCCCTGGAGAGCACCGTATGGTGGATGGCATTTTGCTGTTGTTTCCGGTGGCTCGACATCTTGCCTGCAAGGTCTTTTGGAAATGTGCAGCTCTGCTTGCTGCCATCACAGGCGCCCTTGAGCAGCACCATCCTGGCTATGTTGAGAATTCAAGGAGCATCTCCCAGCACTGCTGTCACACTGGCAGGAATACTAACAAAACCCAGCATGTACACGCTGTAGTATCAGCCTACAGGAAGGCAATTGGAAGGCAGTGATAAAATGCCAGCCATCAGACTATACTAGTGTTTCTTCTTCACTGCTGCTTGAGACTGCTGTGGGAAATTTCCCTTAATTCCTGGCAAGGATGTGGCCAGCAAGGCCAACTCCTGTTTGACATCAGTGCAGATCAGATTTGCAAACTCTTGGAGAGACAGTGTCGAATAGTGCCAAGCCACCCAATGTGAGTGATGTGTGTCCCCAAGCACCAGCACTTGAACCCAGGAGCTGCACAGGCACTTGCATCTAGAAACCCTGAAAAGAGGAGGGCTGCAATTTGCACTTTAGAAAAACATGTGGGAAACTCTCCTTCCTTACCTAAGAGTAATTCTAAAACTACTCCTAATTCTACTAGGAGTAAAAAGTTAGCACTGTGCAACAGGCAGAGTGAAACGGTTTGATTTGTCTTGCAGAGCATAACTGCTCTGAGCTGGGTGGAGAATGGACTGAGATAAAAAGGAGACTGCTGGAAGTGCTCTCGTGTGTCACAGCCATGCGAGGTGTCATGCAGCGCCCTGTATCCACAGTTTCCAGAAAATGTGCAGGGACTGCTGCATGGGAATGGGTGTTCAGTCCCTTTCCAAAGCAGAATAAATGTAGTGACTTGTTTCAGGTATTTTTGGGTCAAGTGCAATAGTAAAACTGTCTAATGCAGGCAAGCCCAGCAGTGAGAAGTGGCTTCCTGCATTTCAGTAATGCTCCTCTTGTTCTTTAGAGCTTTCCTTCTGGGTTGCAACTAGGTCCAGGACAGGGTTAGTGTCACAGTCATGATTCCCATTGCTGCTTTGAGGCTTGAGCAGGTAGCGGAAACAGGTAGTATTGAGCTGGCCAGGGTCAGGTACTACATGCAGAATTTGCCCTTGCAGGACCTGCCTCCCTGCAGGTTATATGGGGTAGCATGCTAGGGCAGCCCTACTCCCCTGCAGGACCTGTATGGAAATGGTGTTCTTTGACTGCAAGTTTTTTTCCAAGAAAGGTACTGAATACCAAACAGGAAGATGGATTACTTGAATTGTTCACTTCAACCACTTTCTCTTACACAGCTGTGCAATGTGCAGCGCAGTGGGTCCTTAGGACAATTTATAACATAATAACAATTTATGACTAAGAAATTAGTCTGGAAAGACATTTATGCAGCTGAAGATGATCACTGAGCTGCCTTCATCATTGCTTATAATATTAGAGGTCATTTACATGGTCCAGATGGGGTGTAAAACCCTGCAGCTTACACTTGTTGCATTCCTTAGATATTCATGTGAATCACTGAACAAGATGCGAGATGGTGATGACTTGAACCTGCAGTGTGAATGCAAGTGTTTATCTCCAAAGCAAGTATTTATCTGGGTTGTAAAGTATCTACCCCTGCAAATAGTGCTGTCAGTTCAGAGGGACTGGGCCAGCTAACGCAGAAAGCAGTGCCACGCATGCCAACAGTGCTAGGTGACCAGTGATACCCAGTGATACCTTCATTTGCTGTCAGCGTGGTTGGACATGTAAGAGAGAGAGGGCGGGTAAGCACAGGATGTTGGCTGTGCATTGAGGAACAGCCCTGTGCACACAGATTGTGTGTGAATCCTCTTTATTCTTCCTGCATGTGACCCAAGAGGCTCCCAGTCCTCCATTCCTGAAATCTCTGTACTGACTTTTGCTCCTCTTGTAGATAAGTTGTTGCTTCCCACTGCCCTTTGCTGCCCTCCCACACATCCCCTTTGGCCTGCCTCTGCTGTCTTCCTGCAGCTCCTTGGCCTTTTAAACTGCTCCCAAATCTGTTCCTTCTTCTACGTGACCTCGGTGTGCTAAAAACAGATCGTTGCCCTGTGTCAGCTTTCGCCTTTCTGTTACAGAAAGTAAATTGAGTGTTAACCTACTGCTGCGATAGCTCACAAGAACAGAAAGGTCCCCGATCCCTGCCAAAGGGTGCTCAGTACAAAAGGGCCCATTTAATTTTAGGTTCTCTCCCTCCCCAGCAGTGCTGTCAGCCTTGAAGTGGCGTGGGACTGTGACAGCTTCTGTTTCCCTAGCAGATACACCCACTCCTGCGTTTTGCCTCTTCCCAGGGCGTGCGCAGTCCTCAGCGTTTGGCGGCTGGGCGACGGTGGAAGGCGGAAGAGCTGGGTGAGGTGGCAATACTGTGCTTTAGTTCCTAAGGGCTATTTTCTCTTCCTTTACCCACTCAGAGTATTGCTGTATGTGTCGCAAGCACCGAGTGTGAGGAGGAGTGAGCAAATACTGGCCACAGTGACAAATATGCTTTGCTGGGAGTGTGCTCTTTGGGTCTAGTTTTTGCACTGTGCAAGGGCTGAGCTGCATTCAGAGGAAGTTCACTTGGTACTTTCTAGTTGAGATGCATCACATTGAAAAGGAGCCAATTCCAAACCTCACTCAAAAGTCATTTCAGGTCCCCTGCATCCTTGACCGTTGTGCCACCATCTCACAATATAAAGGCTCATTTTCTAGAGTTTGGAAAACTATTTTCTTTCCTATCCTGCCATTGGAGGAGCACTCCCAAACAACAGGTCTGGGGACACTGTACAGAAGAAAGAGAAAGCCAGTTAGATACAAAATGATGTCAAATGGATTAAGCTATTTTTTCCCCCCCAGTGTTTTTCCAGTGCAGTGCACTGTTTCCAGTGTATTGCACTATAGTCAAATGTGGCTTGAAAACAGATCATTGCACAGCCTGATCCCCAGCATGGAGCAGCATGGGCTGTTGGTGTGCTGTCTTTGGTCGCCTTTGCAGCCCAACTGATGGTATTTAATTAATTCAATTCAGTTTTATATTGGACCAAGTTCTGTACGACTCACAGTCGCAGAGGAAAAAACATTTTTCTACTAACATCTTCATTTTAAAAAAACAATTCTTGTGGTTCAGATGCTGCAGCCACCAGGCAGTTTTGCCAAGAGCTTCAGCTCTTACACAGGAAATGAGGCTCCTTTTAAAAGTACCAGAGTGTTACTATATATATACACCCTCTCTGAAAAGATATTTAAAGAAACATATTGACACTAGCAAGAACAGGAAAAAATAGCTCCTGTCTGTGGAAAGTGACAGATTAAGCCAGCTGAGCCCATCCTAGGGGAGTAGGTGATACAGTGGATTAATTCACTAGTCTTTCATCTCTAGTAAAATGAACTCTTGTGCTTTGTCCTGAGTTATCCTGAATGCTTTCAATGTCCTTTATTTTAATAGGAATTAGAGGTGCTTGAGATTGAATATGGCTTCAGGAATGAATAAATGAGTCATCTCATCTCTTTTCAGTGAGCCCCTGTTAGAAACTTATTTCCATCCCCCTGGCTTCATTTAGGTGGCTGAAAATAGTTTATCTTTTACCAGATTAGCAGTATGTGGTCCGCTTTTCTCTTTAATGTAATCTCGGGCAGTGGGATTTCATTTTAATATATGCAGAAATCGCAGCGAGTTTTTTATGCAATCATAGACTCTGAAAGTGGCCCCTGTCTCAGGAGAATAAATCGGTCTGGCAGGAGCTGAAGGACTCAGTGCATCCAGCTTCTTGCTGGGTTAGTGTTGCTCTGGATGGGGACATCCTCTTTTTGAGCCAAGGGCATTTCAAGTCATCTAATAACAAGAGGGGGTCTTGGCCCAAATAACATCAAGGGCTCTACAGAAACGTCAGGAAGTACGAAGCTGAGGGAGGTTACTGCCATTAAAAGCCTTTGGCCCGTAGCTCAGCATGCACTGCTCTGATGGTCTCGGGAGGTCTCAGATTTCTCTAAAACACAGAGCAGTATAAAAGGTATGAACCACAGTTGCCTGAATTCAAGTGGGTTCTGAGGTTAGGAAAAGATTTTCCAATGAGAATTTCACTGCTTTAATGAAAATAGGAATTATTTCTGGGGGTTCTTTAGTTCCATTTAAAACTCTCGCCTTGCTTATCCTCTTGTTTTAATGGGGTTTCAGCTTTGCCACCCAAATGGATTATTTTCCCCAAATTCCCCATTTGAAGCAACAGCTAACCCTGTCAGTGCAGTCTTCCAGGCTGCAGGGCATTGCTGCTGGCGGTGGAAGAGGGAACCGCTGTCTCCAAGAGGCGAAAGCAGGCACAGACATGGAGGAGCAGGGGGCACGTAGCTGCCGAAGCCTGGCTGCGTGCCGGCTCAGAGAGAGTCCGGGCTGCAGAGGGGAAAGGACAGGTAGGCTTTAAAAAGGGAAGGAAGCGACTTCCCCATCCGCCTGTAACAAAGAGGTTACTTGTGCCACATTTGCTTTCGGTTGTACCCAGCATCGCCTGTCGCCTCCCCCACGTGCCAGTGCCCGAATGATATCAAGCCCCTCGCTCAGCTGCCAGTCGAGCCGAGGGTTTTAGCCTCTCATTGAAGCTGGGGCAACATCAGTCAGAAACAACTGCCTGGTGCGGGAAGGTCTGCTAGGATTCAGGTTAGCTGCATTTGATGCTTCTGAGCCTGGAGATGGGGATCTGTGTCTCCTCCCATTATATTCAGCGCACACTGTTGAATAGACGTTGTGGGGGGCTGTGGGATGCTTTGAAAGCAAAAGGAAAGGCAGCAGGCAGCCAGCTGAACACAGTTGGAGGATTTAATTCTTACAGGCTGAAAAAAAACAGGGGTTACATTGCTGGGGGACAAAAAGACTGAGGATTTGGATGAAACTGCTCTAACAGAGGAGGCAATCAGTGGAGGGAGCCAGCAAGGAGCAGTTAAAGGTTGGGAAGGGGTGGCGTCCCCAGGAGGCTCCGTCTCTCATGCAACGCTACAGGTATACGTGGGCTGAAAAACGTGCTGGTTGGGTTCACGGGTGCTTTGAGGAAAAATATCAGCATGCTCGACAGTGGGAGCATGGAGGGGAGGGTGTTACTCCCTGCAGCGACACGCTCTGCCAAGCCACAGCCACAGCACAAGCAAATACTCGGGATGCTGCAGCACGAGGGAGGCGGTTGTGCGGGGCTGTTCAGCTGGGGCGAGCTGCACACACAGCCACAGGCCTCGCGCTCTCTTTTAGAAGAAGGAAGTTTAGAGGAGGGAAAAAGAGACCCGAGGAAAGGGAGAACTGATGCTGGGAGTTGGAAGAGATGGCAGAGGTCTCTGATGAGTGGAAAGGTGATGGGGATTAGTTATTCTCATTAGTTGCCTGGGACAGACCAACGTTAAGGGGCTTAAGCTGCAGGAGGGCACACTTTGGCTGAACATTGAGAAAATCTTTAACCCTTAGCAGTTCAGGAGGCAGAAGGGTTTATTTGCAGTTTCCAGCATGTCATCACATGTAGGCACGCAGGTTTAAGCTGAAGCAAGGGCCTTGCATCACCCACTCTGTTGCTATCTGGCAGGCAGACAACCAAGTGCTGGGACCTAAAAGACCCTCGAGCCCTGGCAGATGGACTGTAGTTTGTATCCTGCCTTTGTTCATTCCATCATTCGCCTCTGTTTTTGTATTTCTTTGGCTGTTATATCTGGCTGAGAGCTGTTAATTGGCTCAGGAAGTAACGTGTTTAAAAGTAAACAAGAGAAAAAATGCTGGGTTTGGGTTCTCTGTAACCTTTGTAAACATCTGGCTTTAAATACTTCAAAGAGGAAGCCAACCTGTGATAAACTGCTGTTCCATCCTTTATTCAGATACCAAGCTCAACAAATTTAGTTTCTTGAACACGCGTATTTCTTAGCAGGAAAACTGAACATATCTGTGACTTGAATAAAGCAAAAACAAGGGAGCAATGGTCAGAACCAGTGCAGTCAGATGTTGCCACATCTTTGCAAGCTTATCTTATGCAAATCTAACAGTTCGTCTTCAAAAAAATCTTTTTTTTTTTGAAGGTTTCATTTTTCAAATAAAGAATGTTGATAGTTTTGTTCCCACCCCAAAAAAAGCATCAGTACACAGCTAGTGCCACTGGGAGGGCTGGTGAAGACTTGAGTCCTACCGTGTATTCTTGTGCCCCTTGAACCGTTTTAGAGCGTCTTGCAATTTTCGATGGGCCTAGGCTCCTTCCAGGCCTCTGAGACGGGTTTGCGGGTTGTCCCATGCTGGGAGGGGGCTGCCATGCAAAGCCGTTGCCCAGCAGATGCACAGCAGCTCTCGGGCAGCTTTGGGAGTAAGCCGGTTGCATCCCTGCCTCCGTCTGCATGTGTGGGACCTTGCAGATGGCCTGCTGGATGTGCTGAGACCTGTAGGTCAAGCAGTGCCCTTCAAGACTGCCTAGGCCTGTGCCTGCAGGTGCTTTTGTCAATGTAGGCAAGAAAACTGGCTTTGAGGGCAGCCTCAGGCACTGCCAATGCAGGTGAGTCCAAAGAACCTTAGGGCAGGATACAGACCAGCTGCTGCTGCTCCCTCAGTCTGAGACGTGTGCTGTCACATCAAAGAGCGACTCACAACATCTTCTTTTCGGCACTATCTAATCTTCGATGCCTAAAAGCTCCTACCCTTAACGTTCTGAACAACAGCAGTCTCCAGATGCCCTGTGGCTCGGCGCACAGGTTCCCGTGTCTCTGGCAGAGATGCTCCATCAGACAGGCTCACAGGTTGCAAGACCACCACCCCATCCATGGTACAGCAGCCTGAGTGCTTACCCAGGCTGTAGAGAATTAACTTAAAACCCCTCTGTCCTACAGGGATTCAGATCCCTCTCTCTGGTTTCCTCAGAGGTCACTCAAGCACTGAGGCAGTCCAGAAACCTCCTTTGCTCCTGCCATGGAGTCAGGAGCTCAGCAGTCACGGGGCACCTCAAGGGGTGGAAGAAAAGCTGGTTACTGGTTATAATCTCTGTGACTAGCTTATATGTTTTATTTTGCTCAGTTACCAAATAAAAAAGTTTCCTGGAACAGATTGTTCCAAAGGTGATAGAAGAAATTGGTGGCACAGCTGGGTATTTCAGCCTGAATGTGTGAGTCCCAGGCTACTGCTGGACCAATTGTACATTGTCTGCTGTTCACCACGTCTGTAAAGTCTGCGTTGGGCTATTCATGGTGGAAGGTGTATATCTCCAGTCTAAAAGCAAAAAGTGAAGTGACTGGCTGAAAGTCGTACACAGACATTTGATATGTCTTAACGTTTGTAGCTTCCATTTGTAACCACAGGATTTCATTCCTTTCTTTGATGGCTTGTCTTACACATTTCTGCAGCTTTACAAGTCTGACACCCATGGAGAGGCTTTGTGTAAATTGTCTGCAGTCATGGTAGATGTAGAACCACGAGGATGGGCTCAGCCTTACTGTTTGCTCAGGGTGCAGGCATAGTGTGTGCTCCTAGCTGTCCTTTCATAGCATATCTGGTGGAGGTGACCACATCCCAGGCCCCATGTTCCAGAAGCATCTTCAGGTCCAGCAAAGATGTGATTCTAAATAGTCTCAGTCCCTGCCGCAGTTTGGAGATGGGCCTTTTCTCTAACTGGATCTTGGAGCCTGTGCCTTCCCATGGCACATGGCACACTTTTGCTGAACCCTTTTGTGTCTTGCCTTCTGCCAGACATGTTGGCTAAGCATTTGGACTAATGCACTGCATTCTCTGGTCCTGCTCAAAGCAAATATCACCAGCATGGTGGCTAGAGAAGCAACGCTTTTTTCTCAGCAGTTACTGAGAAATCATTTCGCTCTGTTAGTGAGATTACCAGCCTTTTTTCATGACTTGGTCATGAAATTCTGATTGTCAATTTGACTCAAATTGTCAGGTCAGGCCTTCTTTGAGTCTTGAAGTGAAAAAGACTCTTTGTTTCCTTGTTTTTGAGCAAACTAACAAAAATCTATTAAGCATGGTTTCTGCTTGAAGATCTGATTACAGAAGTTGTGGTTACTTTATTCTAGGAGTTCCTTAATTTTATGTTCTATTTTTACATCATCTGATTGGCAGCCAGCTTTATGTGATTACAATAAAACCAAATTTAACTGCATCAGTCTGTGCTCTTAATGGACTGGCCAGACTGTGTGTGGTTATCTGTCCGTCTGTAGCAAACGCCTCATAAAAGGCTATTGGTTTCTAGTTTTCTCTTCTTTGGTGTCTCTCTCGAAGTACAGCTTTCACTGCTGGGCTCCTGCTCTGCAGGTGGTTGCTCTGTAGTATGGGTGCAGCAGCCCCTCAGAGCCGGGGCTGCAGGACAGGCGGCAAAGAGCTCTCTTTTTCCAGCACCTGGTATTGGCAGCCATTGAGTCCTCTGCAGCAGAAGATGGCACATTAAATATTTACCATACAGAAAAGAGGCAAGTTGCAGCAAACAAAGGGACCCGTTGGGAAAGCAGGCTTCTCTCATCAGGGCCAGGCTAGAGACTTTCTATTTGTTGTTAACATTTGTTTCTTTTTTTCTATGCAAGCAGCTTAGCGCTCTCTAGAGAGTGTATGGCACTGCTTTTTATTTTAATTAGCAGATGCTGGCTGGAAAATAGTGTTTTCCAGTCATTGTGTTCTCATGAAAGTGAACAAGAATATGGGGTTTCATAAGCCTGAATAATGCTGCAAGGTGCTTAGAACAGGACATTAGGGACAAGCCGCTACTTGACACCAGGAATTGTCATTCTCCCTCCTGACAGTCCAGAAAAGACGTGATGTGGTGAGAGCATTGAAATTAAATACTGTGGTGTAAAAAAGCTTTTGCTTACCATATTGTCTTCCTCACCAACCCAATATCCACTGCTCTTTCCCGGTGATATAGGTCCTGAGATTAGAGGTCCCACTAAGCAGCACTCCACCTTCATCTGACATCTCAGCTACTGAGTTCGGGAAGGAGGTTTGTTGGTTCATAGCTAGCACCTCTGTGGTAAACCACTGTAGGAAATAGTTGAAAAGCAATTTGCATACTCTTCAAAAAGTGAGATATGGCCCTTGGTTTCCTGCTGTGTCACCAGTGAGGTTCGTTGTTGGTCCAAGTTTGGACTAAATGCAATCCCTGCAATCCAATAAATTAAAAAACAAATAATGCCATGCTGAAACACTGATAATTACTTCTAAATCCCAGTGACCTTGTCACTAGGCCTTGCTGGTGCTGGCCCATACCCTTGTTGGTCCATGGACATCATGGTTACCCTTTTCATCCTGGGCCATAATTTATATGTATGCTAGGCATATTGTCTTTAGCCATTTCTTTCTTGTAGCCATTCAATCCACCAGTACAGTCTTCAAAATTGACCACAACATACTCCAGCTCCTAGTAAAACAAAGATTTTTTGAGGTTTTAAGATAATGCTGAAGTGGAGGGAAAGGAAGTCTTTAACTTCTTTTCTGTTGCCTGGGAAAATTTCTCCTGGTAGGGTCACTCCTAGTTCATTTACGTGGTAGAGATCCCATGTTTTCCCAGCAAGAAATTTTCTGTTTACTTCACAAATGGGAATGAAATGTTCCTACAGAGTTAGAAAGATTTGACTGCTTTTGTGGAGGTAAATACTTGCCTGGAAAGGGCAAAGGTACATATTTCTGAGTTTTCCGACATTTCTGGTGTAATTCTGTTATCTGTAACTTGCATGGCTAGTAATATCCAGCTGGAAAGCAGGGGATCTGGTGCCAGATGAGGTTTTTAACCCCTTCAGAAATCAGCTTCTGGATGCTCACAGCTTTTTCAGTTACTGCTCGGTGTCTGCCTGTCCTTACCTAAGTAAGGCTGGCAAGGATGTGGCTCTGTTGTGGAGCAGTGACAACTCCACAACTCCCCTCGGGTTGTCCCCAGCATGCAGGTGGCAAAGGGCTGACACAGGCTAGGTCAGTAAGGCCTCTCTTCAAGGAAAGAGGCCCCATTTTTGGTTCACATAGCTGGCCATAGCTTTATGTTGACTCACCCACACTGGGAAGTGAAGTGTTGCCTTTTGGTGTGGCCTCATTCCTTCCATGAGGTCCCAGAGGGAGGCTTCGTACTCTGGGTTTGCGAATGGTAATGTCAACCCTGGATGCTGGCAGCATATTGAGTATGCACTGGGCTGTGCATGCTTCCCAAACACGCTGTCATTGCTCTGGGAACTGAGACGTAGGTTTGGGGTAACAGCTCGGCTGCTCCTCAGGGTGTTACATGCAGTATATCATAAAGCCAGACTTTTGCCATTCATCATACAGGAGGGACGTGAGGGGCAGTGGAATAACCTGGAAGACCACACAGACAATCTTGTGAGGATCCAAGGCTCTTGTCTCACCGTCATCAGCTCCAGCTCAGACAGTGCTCAGCTTTGCAAGTGCCCAGCCAAGGCTGGGGTATAATGAGTGCAAACTGGCAGGAGCTTAATCTGGATAAGACAAAGGTAATGCTAATGGCTTGGGGATGAGGCAGAGGATGGGAAGGTGGGATTCATCCTGTAGTTGTTAGGGAGGCTTGTCTAATCTTTCTGCAGGAGGCACACTGTGTGGGAAACACTGTGGGCTCTTTGTCCTGGCGTCAGTCACTAGAGCAGCTTTTTTGTTAGATCTTCTCTCCAGCTTTGCAGCCTCTTCACATGGCACTCTGACCTTGCCTTGCTCTGATCTGTGTTTTTGTGACCCCTTTGGGATTCATTCAGCGCCAAGTGAGCAGGTATCACTCTGAGCAGTGCTGTTATGCAGTTCATCGCAGTTGACTGTTGAGGTAGCAGAGCTACTGGTGCTCCTAGGTGAAACCCAAAAGATTTGGCACTCAGCAGTCTGAGGGATGTGCCCCTCAGCTCTCCCTCCTCATGCGCACTTAAAAAGGTGATGTTAGCTGAGGACCTGGGTTAAATAAGACCTGTTCCTGGATTCATTTACCCTGAGATTTCTGGTGAGATATTCTTGGCCTTGACTTGTGGATACACCTCCCCTTCAGCCCCAGCAGAGCTCGCACTGCCTGGTCTTAGTGTGCGCTCTCCTCTTGTTTGTGTTCCCAGTTATTGCAGTACCACTTGGGCTCTTTTTATAGCTCAAAAAGAAGTGCCTTGCATTACTGAGTCATCTGGGAGGCCAAATACACAGGGGAGGAGTCGCAGCTAGAAATAGGGATAGTCTTTGCTTATGCATTCCAATTTTATTTTTTTAACCAAGATGTCCAAGTTTGAAAAGACTACAAATGCCAAGCTAGGAAAAACGTCTTGTATTCCAGTTGGACTGTATCTTCTTACTTCTTTATTTTATTCCTAGTATACTCAAACTGACTGTGGGCTTAAGCCTTCTGTCAGGTGTTAGGAGATTTCTTCCCTACTTCATTCTGACTTCAGTCACCCAGCAAGAGATGGGGTTGTCTAACATGGGGTTTGGGGAGTCTTCGTGAGAGAGTCCTCTATGACTGGCTGAGCTCCAGCAGTAAATGCTTCTGCTGTGTGTCCTTTCCCTGGAGCTATGTCTGGCTTTCTAAGAGCATGAATTCTCTCATCCATGCCTTTATTTTCAGTAACCTCCAGAATCTAAGAATTTGCTGAAACCTAAGTTCTTCCTTTTGAAGAGCCTGACATTTCAGATCTCCTTGGTCACAAAGGAAACATCAAAAATGTCAGTGCAGCTGTTTGCTCTCAGAAGAGATGAGATGCTTCCATTTGCCCTAGGATGCCTATGGCTCTGAACCTAACTCAACCATGCAGGTGGTGGTATTTTATATTTTAGTGCTGGCTAATTTAGCAGAAGAGCTCTGTGTATGTGGCATCGTTGTTGACTGAAGCTGCATAGATTGTGATAACGGCTTGGGGAGGAGGGACAGATATTTGCTACAAGCTGCCAAGTTGGAGAACTAGGAGTTCAAACAAAATGGCAAGTGATTTCAGTTCCTGCTCACTGGGCTTGGAAGTGAAACTTCTTCTATGCAGCATTCATGAATAAACCAGAGTAAAAAGGAGAGAAGAATTTGTTTGTCAAAATCTGCGGTTTTCATACTCTCAAAATGATTTCTGACTGTGGTCAGGTGCATGGGGTTTTGGCTAAATGAAATTTCAGAGCTAGCTTTGCAAAGCCAGGGAAGAAGTGTTCACTCAGGGCATTCCTGCCCCATTCCCTTTCTCTGCCCAAAGCGTTTGATGCACATTTCTCGCCTGTTCGCGGCGTCTCAGACCCCTGGGGCATAGGGTGTCCCAGGAGGGCCTGTTCTTCTGTCTCACAGAAGAGATGTATAATTATGTATATCCTATATAGACTTTGCAGTTAAGTCCATTATACTTAAATACTGTGTCTGTGCATGCCATGGCTGCATCCTGGGAACAGGGTGGGAAGTAGGTATCATGGGCATGGGTCCTCCTAGGACCCTGCTGTGAAATGGATGCCTGAGAGATCTGTTGAGTGCTTGTGAGCCGAGTGTGCTGGACGAGTGCTCCGAGTTGGGCTAGCTGCCTCACCCAGCAGCAGTGGGTCGTATAGGTCTGCTCCACTTCTGTTGCTGTGGTTTTGTTAAAGATGCCTACAGTGGCACCCCAACTGATTTCTCTTTTTCTTTGCCAGGAAAATGCATCTCAGGCCAAATCTGAACCAATTCTTTCTTTTAATTAGCCATCACATGAAGATGGCAATTAGCCAGACTGTACATTACATCGCCTTTATTTTATGATTTTAGTCCGCCTTCTTCCCTTTCTGCTGGGATTGCTAGCTACAGGAACAATTATTCTCTATTTATCCAGCTGCTCTTTACATCGGCAGACCAAAAAAGTGATTTTTCCACATTGCAGAAATGTTAAAAATTAACAGCTACTATCTGATATTTGGAAGGGATGAAGTTGCCAAGTTTGTTTCTAGTGATAGTAAGTGAATTCTGGATATCTGATCTTTGTACCTCCAAATGAGTGTTTCTCCCTAGATGATCAAGACAAGCAATGTGTTTATTGCTTGATGAAATATCCAGTCTCCTGTGAGCGGCATGTATAGGAATGGCTATAGCTTATTGTTTTTATCCTAGGAATTTCCATCTTTTCCAGTTCAGCTAGGTATTAAAGACTGGTGCTCAGCATCTTACGCCTAACTACTGTGGACTGACCGCAGAGTTTCTGGAACTGCAAACTATCAGCACATTTGAAGGTTAAACTTAAGGTAGCTATGCCTGGGAGATCCGACACCAAATGTCTCCATCACATTAACTCTAAAATATGTAACTCACACCCATAAGAAATTAAAACCTGCAAATGGTTTTAAAAAAAAATTGTGCAATTGGGAGAAATTTGTCTAAGACAGCAGCATCAATATAGTAGAGTAGGTAGAAGAGTTCTGCAAATTCTCAGCTGTATATACAGGAGGTTTTCTGTCTTTCTGTCCCTCGCCAGGGAGCACTTGGGGATGGTGCAGGGGACTGTTGGCCCTTTGGCCCCAGTAGCTTGTCTGTGTTCGGGGCTTTTCAGGGTTGTTGCTGATTATATGAACCAGCCGATTTTGAGCGCAATCTTGTTTATTTATCCAAAACTGTACATAACATCCTGGTTCCCTGAACACAGTAGGAACAGGCAGCAGGCAATTTTTCTCCATGGAAGCACTCAGGTCTGTTTTCCCATAATCTTTGTGCCTGCAGCTCTTACAGCTAACCATGTAGCCTTAACTGGAAAAGTCTGATCACTGCTGCTTCTGTGGCTGCGAGGCTGGCTGACATCCACTGGCTTTCACTGGACCTCGTCACCAAGTCATGCTGATCAGCCATGTCACCTTTTGGCGGAGCATGTTCTTGGCATAAGGATGCCCAACGTAGTAGGGCCTCGCTGCAGCCCCACGGCAGGGACTTCCATGTGCTGGGCTGGCTCTGCATTGTGGCCTCCAAGCATTTGACAACTTGCTGCCGAACCACTTAAAAAAAATTAACTTGGTTGGTTTCAAGTCCTTTTGAGAATTGCAGGGCTTCACTGCACTGGCTGCACCTCTTATTGCCATCTCCAGGGCTTTAGCTCAGAGAAATGTGGAAGAGGACAAATGCCCAAATGGGCATGCCAGTTAGGAGAGCAAGATCAAGGCTCTGAAAGTGGCTTGTTTGCTACTGCTAGAGCTGTATCGCAATATAGGATGATTGACAGTTTTGGAAAGAGGTGCTTGCTTACATTTCATTTCGAGGTCAGCTGTTGATACATAGCCAGAAGCATATTTTCTGTCTCCCTGAACTGATACCTAATCTTTTTGGTGTCCTTTGTATTGTGCTCCTCTGACAGGGGCACATGCCCTGTGTCGGATGCATAGGAGGTTGTCAGCAGTATGCAATAGTATCATGCATACTGAAGATGCCATGATTTGCTTTTGAAAGCTGAGATTTCTCTCTCGGATTAGACTGTCTGATATCCTGCATGGAGAGACTCTTGTTCCCTCTGCGTCCCCCTTAATCTCTCTATGTCCCGTGGCAGGGCAGGGCAGATGCATCTCCAGTGTATGCAGAGCCCTTGAGCGACCCTGCCTGGTGGTCGTGGACGGGGTTAGGGTAGTGCCACTGTGCCCCAGCAGGGCTACAACCAAGGTGGGCTGTCCCCACCTCCTGTACCCTGGGGAGAAGCACTGCTTCCTCCCAAACTCCATCTGCTGCTGTCCTGCCGCCGGGCTGGATCTGCCGAGGTTGCTATTCCTGCGTCACAGAGCCAAGGAGCGGGGTGGAGGGTGCAAGCCCCCGAACCTCCTCCTGAGGCTTGCTGCTGTGACCTTCTCCCCGCCAGCGTCGGGCTGCCCAGCGGGAGAGCCTTGGGCTGCCGATAGCTCCCGCCACTGGATCGTCGCCCTTGCGGCTGCTGGAGAGGCTCCCGGCTGGAGCTGCTTCTCGATCTTTGTCTGCGTGAAGTCTAAGTGCCTCTAATCCATTTTCCACATCCTGCTGGATGGCACAGACGTGTTTTCCACGCCCGGAGCAGGGTTTTCATTTTCTGCTCCTCTCCAGCAGCGGCCTGGGAGCTGGTAGGAGCGTTACAGTGTATCCCTTTGTTCCTGGGCTGGGTAAATAAAATGGATCGCTAGTACAAGTTCCAGGCCAGCAATGTTTATTTACTTTAGAAAAAGAAAAATGAGTAAAACTAATATTTAGATCTCAGGAAGGGACTTTGTAGCCTTTTGCACAGAATCGAGCCTGTGATTCCCCAGTCCATAAGCAATAAAACATGTGAAACAAAGTTTCCTTTATATGTTGGGATTTTTCCACCTCAGTTGTTTGCTCAAATTACCTCATACTCCACCCTGGATCCTCTGTGGCGATCCCTTCTCTGGCACCAACATGCCTCTGATGTGCTTTTCTGACTTTTAGTAAACAAACAAGCACATCCTGTCCAGTGAACACACATGATGCCAAATAATTCTGTTTACAGCCGGACAGACTACAGCTCTGCTCTGGAAAGTCACTCACCTCCATACGTTCAGCTTCACCTGAGCTGAGCGTCTCCTGAAACGTGGGAGCAAGAGAGGAGAGGGGGTATCAAACGTGAAGAGCATGGCCCAGTGGTACTTTTAAAAGAGCACAAGGAACGCTTGCACTTACACACCAGAGTGGGACTGTTGTCCCTTAAGCTGTTTTTTTCTGCAATTATGTATCTGCCAGAATATATTCCTTTTTCTTCCTCTGTCCCCTGGAGAGTCTCTGCTCCTTTGCATGGAGAATGGGCATCAGGAGAGAAGCCTGCATAGCTTAAGTGTATTATTGAAAGGAAAAATTATGTTAAAAAGGATGAGAGTGCCTTGAATATAAAGCCTGGGAAACAATTTGGGGAGAGCACAGGGTGCTCGCCATAACGGAGCAAGGCCGATCAGGCCAGCGTTGTCTCTGGGTCCCCCATGAGGGGAGGATCAATGCATTAGCTTCGAGGCAGCTCTCTTCTGAAGATGCGTTTCATTTCTCTAGCTGCTCTCTTAGCACGCAGAGCGTCCCTTTGCCAAACTGTGGAGCTGAATTTCTTATGAGCTGTTGGCTTCTCCAAAACGTTCACTCCACCCAGCCCCTCCAGCTGCCGTTTCCAACTAGCAGCTCTTTCGAAGTGTTGGATCGTGAGGTCTGGCAGCAGAGGGGTTTGGAGAAGCAATGCCATGTGCTCAGACCACTGTACGCTGGGAAGCTCTGGATGGCCTTGGGAAGGAGGATGAGGCCACCTTGATGTTGCTGCACTGTTAGCTGAGCTGTATGAATTATGCATCACACGCTGCCGGGCTCTTTGGTTACAACTGGCAGCAGCACATAGCACACATCCAAAAAGCTTGGTAGCCTTAGAGGAGTGCAAGGAGAGGACTCTGGGCCTGGGGTTTGAGGACTGCAGGGGAGACACAGAGCTGGGTCCCAATTCAGTGGAGCCTCCTGCTGTGCCATGCACTAATTACTTAACCTCTCTGCAAAGTGGGAGCCTGGTTTCTGAAATCCCAGGGCATCACAGGATACCCATCCTGCTGCACAGTGTGACAGAGCTCGGTCCCAGTGAAGTGCACTACAGACCTCTGTGGCCTTTGGGCTTAGGTTCTATGCAAGCACCAAATAGTATTTATTAATTATTAATGCCACTTCTTCCCAACAGAAGAGATTTGGACTCTGGCGGTGAGTTATTTCCTTGCTGAGAGAGAAAAGAGTGGGTACAGACACCGGATGTTATTTCCCAGTAACTATTTATTTACAGTATGCACGTAATTCCTGTTTTTGTTTAAGCAGGAATGGATATTAAAAAGCAAAACGGCACCACTCACAGAGTGGAAAAGAGCGGTCATGTTCAATCCTTCACCACATTTCCAGATTGCTCTGAGCCTCCGGGGCTCTCCTGGGAGTGTTAGTGATTTTTAAAGAGTGGACTTGCAGGACGTAAAGCACTCCTGGCTACCCAGATCACCCACTCTGAGCCATCTCTTCCCACACTGGGACATCCTCAAGGCACTTTTCTGTCTCTTAATACCTGCCGATTCTTCCATTCACAAAAGGCAACGAGAGGACTATTTTCTAATTGCTTGTGCTGTGCATTTGACCCCTCCTTCTGCATAGGCAGACCCACTCTTAATCAGCTGGGATAACTAATTGTAATTGTGTTTTTTTCACACAGCAACAAGGGAAAAAAGAGAGTGTCATACCAAAAGAAAAACACAGTTGGAAGAATAGCAGAATGTTAGGTACTCAGGTAGTGGGAAAGCACTGAAAGCTATTTTTAACTAGCATTTTGAAATCAATTAGATTTGTTTGCCATTTTCCCTTTGAACTGAAATAGGCATATTGATCACATTGGCTCTCACTGGCTGAGTAGTTTAATCTTTCTTCCCGCTCAGATTTTTCCTTCCGGAGAGTTAGAGCACTTTGCTCTAGCTGCATTTCTGCCTCACCTTCTAGCTGATGATTGCCCAGCATTTTCCAAACCTTCAGTTGGCTTTTGCAGCCTCTAATGAGGGAGGTGAGTCTTCATGTCTCTTTTGGAGGTGGAGAGGCTGAAGCACAAAGATTAAAATATCCCCATGCACACAGCTGTTTGGTGGCTGAGCTGAAGACAGAGCCAAGATCTGACTCTTTTTTTTGTTCCCAGACCATTAATCTATGCTCTTTTTTTCTGTATCCAATCTGCAATGTCTTCCTCTAGCCATCCACAGTCCAGAGGCTTGAAGATGTCTTCTAGATCTTCAGAGATCAGAAGCTGCACTGCTGGGAAGCAGCTTTCTTGGAGATACAGAAATGGAAAGAGGTCTCCGTGGCTGAATTAGTGAGTGTAAGAGCTGAAAAATGGCCTGGTATACCAAAGAAAGTGGAAAAACTTTAGGGAGCAAACTCAGAGAAGGAGGCAATGTTGTTATGAGCAATCTTTAAACACTGTGATCAGGTCTGTTAGTGAAACCAAGGGCCCTGCATGTTGATGCAGGCAGTGAATCCTGCTGCTCATATTGGTTTAGATGCTCTGGATTGTGGAACAGTTTTGAAATAGCAAAGTGGATCCGGCAGTCTCTCTCTGAGCAATCCCCAGGTCTGCCAGAAGCGTTACCAGCACTTCATTCTGGCTGGAAGTGCTGCTATTGGCATTGCACGGGTTCCTCTGAAACTGCGGGAAATGAGCTGCTTTTTTATACCCCTTTCGTGATAAGTACTGGATTCCAGTGTGCAGAGTCATAGCACTTCACACTGACATGCTGTCCTATCTAGAGGTTTGGTTTCTCCTTTTTCTCTCTCACCTTAACTCCATGCTATGCAAAGTAGGTCTATCTGATCTGAGCCATCTAGTCCAGTTAAATATGAATATTCTTAGAACAGGAAACTTTCCTGGGGCTGTAAATATGTTGCCTATTTCCTATAAATACTTTTGCTTTTGTCCATTAGTTAGAAACAAGCCTAGTGTCTGAAGTCCTCCCTGTTCCTCTAGCACTGCTTTCCAAATTGTAGGCACTGCCTGGCACAGCGTCTGAGCCGTGCAGCCTTCAGCCCTTGGCTCTCCACTGTTGGGTAGAGCACCTTCTCGAGCAGCAGTGAAAACAGTCCCTGCAGCTTTTCCCAATCAGACCAGTTGCATCAGGTGGTTACATTTCAGATGAGTCTATTTGTTACTCAGTTGTTATGCAGATGTGACAAATTTGTTAACATTTACATGGATTCTTGTAGGTGCTGGGAGCTGTGTGTGTCTGCCAGACTGGAAATTGTTGTGAGCATCAACTCAGCCACCTTCTCTCCTGTTTTTTTGGTTCTGTATTGAAATAATGCTCAGGAGATGGTGGGAGAAATTCCTGTGCTGTGCCTAGAGCAGAAGGTCTTTCAGGTTGTGATTGTGTGTTCAGCTGAAGCACTGTGCCCAAAGCAAGGGTTGCAACCTGATCTTCAAGTCTTAACTGAAGGGACCAGCAGAAAGAAGTAGATAATCAAAATGATTCCTCTGATGGGCCAATTTGAAGGTCACCTATGAGAGAGGTTCGTGAGGTGGAGAGGGATGGCTCAGCCTGGAGCTGAGGTCTAGACCCATGAATATTTTTGCATAAAAGCTGTGAGGAAAGTGATGCAGAGAGATGAATGCCCAGACTGGATTTTGTTGGGATGAGGATGGTTCCTGTGTTTGGCCCTTGCTTGAGAGCAGCGTGTGCTCAAAGAGGAGGGGGTTACGCTGCAGGGGAGTCAGGGGGCTGGTGCTGATCCCGATGGCCCCCAGCCGCAGGGCTCCAAGGTGCCTGGGAAGGAACAATAGAGAAAGCAGAGAGTGCACCAGAGGCCAAAGGCAATGCAGAGCTGCCAGCTCACGTGAGTGAGGGACGGTGGCAGAGCCATGCAGCAGCCAGTGACTGCTCAGATTAGGGAGCTTTCCCAGGGTCTTCACGTCCTCAGTCTGTTTGCTGCGCGGAGGCACCTTGGCAGGTTCGTGGAAGTAACCCAGCCTTTGCCACGGGACGTGTGAAGAACAGCTATTAGTTTGCAAGGGATCAAGAACCTGCCATTTATAATCTATAACTCTTGTCTGTGACGGTGAGGGACACCTGAGCTGCTCCCTGAATGCATATTAAAGCTACTCCTTTTTGGCATTCCTCCATCTCCAGCCTCGCGCACTCTTCAGTCACCAGGCTTACTTCACATGAAGTCTTCGGCAAGTCACCTTCCTCTCCCTGTAAATGAAGCAGGTGCATCTGAGGCAGAATTTAAGGACTTTAAAAGGAAATTTATAGGAGCCATGTTTTATCGACTGTTTCCTGAATAATTTATGGCAATGATCCAATTATGGAGGGATTGCAAAGTGGAGAAGCGAGGACGAAGTAGGAGCCATTGATTTCTGGATAAAAGCATTTATCCAAGTAAACCTCTGGGGTTTGTAAGGAAGCGGGTGGTCGAGGAGTCACTCAACTGATGTCAGCCTCAGAAATAATGCATGGTGCAGCAAAGAAGGGCCATAGCACTGCGGTGCTGCCAGATTTGCAGAGCTGCCTGATGAGGGCAGCAAAAATTAGAGTGATGAGCACAGTGCTGATGTTGTGCTGGCATATTTTTGAACTTTGCTAACACGTATGTCCCTCTCAGGGTGTTTTGCTTGTCTTGATAGTGTCAGCCTTATGCTTACAAGAAGGAAGCAAATAACTAAACCAGTGTATTGTGCAGAACAGGCTGTATTTGTAGAAAGGAAGAGTGTGAGCCTCTGCTAGAGCTGAGAAGGGATTCCAGGTTACCTACACGTATGGATGGGGACACAGGGAACCCAGGAGACATCTGCAAGTCATAAGCAAGTGGTCACGTACACATTAGCTGAGGTAAAGTGTGCAGTTTTATATGCCTCTGCCATAATTCAGTTACACCCATTTGTTATTGTTGCTACTGAATGCCCTGCTTTTGGCTCAAGCACTTAAATTGTTACCTTCCCCATTTATCTTTTATATCGCTTCATAACTCAAGCCTGGCAGAGCTGGGAGGGCTCTAAGTGAAAGCTGTAGGGGCAGCATAAAAGTAACATCAGGCTGAGATGATTTCAGATGTTAGCACGGGGTGCAACTGGAAAGGAAGAAAAAACTGCCCGTGAGGTAGCTCTGAACAGGTAGGATGTTGCAGCGGCTTGGAAACTGGTGTCCATTTTCTTGTCTTTGGGGTTGGGTGACGGTGACCAGCACTGGTTATCTGCCAAGTTGTGTGCTTTCCTCTAAGTAGGCACCCACTTTCTCTCATATAGCTACGTGCATCCAAAGCATTTCAGATTGTGTTTCTGCAAAACAGCGTGCTCCTGGTTTGTTTTGGAGTCAGTGGGACCGGGCCAGTCATTTGGGCGCTGCTCCTTGCAACTCACTGCTTTGCCCCAGGTGGGGAGCAGGAGTCTCTTTTGCTCTGAGCCTGCAGATTTGGAAGGGAAGATCTGCCTGTCTCCTTGCAACCACAGCAGGACTGTTGGGGGAACAAGTGGGGAGGATGATGTTTATTTTTCCTATCTCCTTCCTACTTGCATTTTTAATATGGGTGCCTTTGCAGAGTTGCTGCCAAGAGTTCCTGCTAACCTTGAATTGGCCCCATTTGCAGCTGCCGCCTGAGTGATTTTACATGAAGCTCGTGCGGTAGCTGTAATAAGAGCGGGTATAGATTGAACAAGGAGCTAAAAATAACAAAGGATCAATAATTGTAGCACAAAGTGTGGCTGTATTACTTATTTTAAAAAAAGAAAAAAAATCTGTATATTGACAGCCCAACAAGGCAGCTTCCTGTAAGGCTGCAGTAATAATGTGGTTGGGCTCCCTGCCCGTTCTGCACGGTGTTGGGAGGGGGTGCCCAAGCCTGGAGCAGTTACTGCTCTCGAGGGCTGAGAGCGGAGGGGTAGAAGCTCCTTGCTGCTTTGCTTTTGCCCATCAGTCACCTGAGTATTCTCAGGTTTTTGCAAACCCAGAGCGCTTGATTTATCTTCTGCTTTGGGAGATCTGGAAGGGCCACATTCCTCGACTTTCACCAACAAACCTTGCTAGTCTGAACAGCAAGGTTAGGAGCACCTTGAGAGCAGCGTAGAGCTGGAGGGGAAACACCACTACTGTTGCGGGGCCCAGCTGGCCCTTGCACAGCCGCAGCTGTCCACGCAGGCTGGGGCTTGGGACCTTTCTTCAGAGCACACATGCCACCACCACTGCCGAAATAACCCCATTTAGCGGGAGGCTGCGCTGCCTGGTCCTGCCCCGTGCTGCCCATCCTGTGCATGCACAAGTGTCCGTGCAGCCAGCTAGACCTAGACCTGTGCCCACTTAAAACTGACTTCTTTTTTCCCTCTCTGTTTCACATGCACTGCAATGGTAGCATTAAAAAGATTTTAGAATTGTGTTGAGCTTATTCCTAAGTTCTGCTCTGAATAGGATATTTTCCTAAATCAAGATTTGCAATGGTATTTGGATACTAGTAGTCCAGTGAGATTTTCAGAAATGTTGTGGCACCCAAAGTGCTTCACCACATCTAGTGCAGATTTGTTTTTGGAAAGCAGCCGATCCACCAGGATTGTAAAGATTTCATGAATATTTTTTTATATTGCCAATCTTAATAGGCGTAGGGTTTTACGAAGCATGTTCATTGCTGGATCACTTCAGGAAGCCTGAAGATCAGAGTAGCACCTCGGTGTGAGATGAGCCTGAAATGGTTGTACTGCAGTGCAAGCCCATCGTTCGGAGAAGAGATGCCTGCTGACCTCCAGCAGATCCCTTGAAATGCTCTGTTCCCACATCTACCCCATGCAAGGATCCCATACAGGAGAATAAGTGCTCACCCAGTAAGTTTATGAGCAGTTGAATTTATGCGTGTAGGCAGTCTGCTGAGTGCTCGTCTGCAGGACAAGAGTCTCTTACTGGAGGATTTGAAAGGGTGGAAGAATTTGTGTCCAATATTAATATTTGAAGTTCCTCTGTGTTAGGATGATCTAATCTCCCAAATCAGTTTAAAAAAAAAAATTGCCACAAACACCAAACACTCAACATTAGTTGAGTTTTTCCTCTAAATCACAATATTACAAATATACCCAGGTGGCTGGCTTTTCACTTCCTTCTCCTGAAATACCAAATTCAGCCAATGCTTTTTGCACAGCCAGAGGTGACCACCAGGCTCCATGGACTGGGAATTAAATCTAGCATAATAAATACTTTGATGGTACATCCTCCCCAACCCACACTACTGTAAATGCAGAGCGAGTGACTGCCACCCCTTTGACTCGGGAGATATGCTTAAAATAGCTGAAGCCTGGAAAATACAAAGCAAATGGTGTTATATATACTCAGTAGTTGTCCACTGAACCTGCTGTTCTACTTTATATATCGTTCTGGAGCACGTAGGGTTTTCAGGGAGAGGACTTCATGCGACATCCAACTTGTGGATTTACAGCAGTTACGTGCCTCGGGGCTGCACACAGCTCCTGATACGACCCAGCGGGAATGAGGAGGGCAGTCGTGCCAGGAAGCATTTCCACGAAGCAGCTGGGAGTGGTGGTGCTCTACCACGTCCCCCGTGACGGTCATGGCTGCTCTGGAAAGGCTGGGCCGAGCTCTGCACAGCACCTATTTCCAGAGGGGTCTCCCACTGACAGCTTTGGACAGGGCGAGTTGGCGTTTGTCATCTGGGAGTCCAAGTCAGGCCTTGTCACACACTTCAGAAAACACCATTTCATCTTTTTCCAGTAATTTTAAGAGCTCTGAAAAACCATTTCTGGATCCTGGATTCCCAGTCTCTGAAAGGTGCTGTAGCAGGTTATCATGCCAGTATCTTGTGGGGTAGGATCTCAGGGCCTGCAGATCAGTCCAGGACAGCAGGAGTTGAAATTTTGTCCTAATCCTGAGCAAAGAGAGATGCTTTGGGAAGATTGGTTTAAACGACTCACACACTCTGATGCATCTGGAAGTAATTGCATCCCCTGAGGAAAAATAATTTAAGTGACTACTGACAATGAGGCTATGACATTTGCTGTCCTTGCACACAGAAGCAACCTGAAGTGTAAATACGGCTTCAAGCCCATGTAAGCCCAGGTGAATATGAGTGAGCTTTGGGCAAGGGCAGGTTCCCCTCATGCTGATGGCAGGGACAGAGGAGGGATTTCATCCAGATTCAAAAGGGATGAAGAATCACATGGAAAATACTGCAATGGATGCACCATGAATCCATGGGATGTTCTCGTTTTGAAAGCACTACTCCATTTTTGTTCTCTTCTCTCCAGGAAGACTTGAGAAATATAGAAAGATCAAGAGGGAGCAACAGATATTATTAGTCATCAAGGAGGGAGGAGGCTGCAAGGGAAGAGGGTTTTAAAAGGCTTCAGGGTATTTTTAGACCTGGGAAAATGAACAGTGGGAAAGAAGAGAGACAGGAGAACTTTTAGAAAGACATAAATGGTTCCTGTAGCAAAGTGGACATGGCTTTCCACTTCATCTTATCTTGGAGCATGAGCTTAGATGGAGATTCACTCAGAAAAAAAAAGCAAGAAATGTAAAGCCAATTAAATAAAGTGACTTCTAGATCATCACTTGACTAACCTTGTCAAACTGGCTGCAATGACAAAAGGTCACATTTGCCAAGACCTTTATACCTAGTTCCCTTTATTTTGGTGGGAATTGGCCCCCTCATCCATTCTGGTCTGAACCACACATATCATTTGAGCAGTTTGCAGGATAATAGCTGGGCTGCATCCGGAAAATGGCAGGGCTGAGGATTTTTCCATGATATTGTAAAGGATCTCTGAGCTCAACAGAGGGATTTGCAGCCCAGCACAAGAGGGGGTTAAACACAGCCAAGGGAGGGGTTCTCCACTTTTCCCTGGCTCACTGGGGAAGGTGGAGAAGGGGGGGTCTGCTGCCATGACAGAGCCCTTGTGCTTGCGCGTTTGTTGTCACATCTCTTGTACGTGGCTTTTGGAAACCCAAGTGTGTTGCCCCATCCCTACAGTGACGGGAGTGGGAATTACGAAGCACCGTACGGCAGGAGGACCAGGGAGACCACTTCAGCTGGAGGGAGAGCAGATGTGCGGAGAAGACAGCAGCTGGTTGGGGCTGCTGGGAGGGAGGAGAGGCTGGTGGCTGTTCCCGGCAGCCTGGAGCTGCCTCGCAGTGTGGGAGCCAAGGCAGCAGCTGGAGGGATGGGTCCCCCCCAAATTTCTCTGGGGAAGCAGTGGTGTCTTTGCTTTCCTTATTCACTGTGGTGGAAGGTCACAACTTGCCTGCGTGTCCCCACCGAGGGCATGTGACAGCTCCCAAAGCAGTGGCATGGACCAGGTTGGGGGAGGCAGGGTTCCCTGCCTCTCCAGCCTGGCAAAGGCACGCTGAAGCCAGTCCCTTTTGCCTTCTCCACCTTTGATGCCCAGACATTTTTCATTGGTCAAAGCATCACCTCCAGGTCGTTTCTCTCTGGTGCCCATCCAGTGCTCCCCTTCCCACCTGCAACTGTGTTCGTTTGCAAGACCATTTGCTGGGTCCTAACTAGAATATGTCGGCCCTGAAAGGGAGATGGCGAGGCTTTTTAGGGCTGGTCCTACTGAAGCACTTCCTAAATTGCTGGAAAGGGAGGCTGTTCTGGAAAGGAAGGTTTCAGTAGCCTTGGAATAAAGTGTGTCGGCTTGCATGTACACCTGCAACGTGGAGGATAACTGGGGCACTCTATATATAACCCACACCCCGCCTTCTGCTGCAGTGGCCCTGGCTGGGTTGCCAGCAGCGGGATTGAGCCTAATGGAGCTAAGCGCAGAGGCTGCTAAAAGCGTAAGTGCTGCTCTCCGAGGCCGTAGCAGGCTCATCAATTTATCTGTACCTGGGCACTAATGGAGGAGGGGGAGAGGCACAGTGAACGGCTGCAAGGTTACGCGCTTGCTTCTGCTGGTAAAGCTTTGCCCCGACGTCCCCCTGCTGTCACCCAGGGCTGTGTGTGCGCACGCATGTGCATGTGTGTGTGCATGCACATGGGTGTGCAAACTGCCAGAGATTTAGAGCAAGTTCACTTATCCTTGCACAGCCTTAGGTGGATCTGTGTGGTGCCTCAGGCTAGCGAGTTAAGTATAAAATTGCTTTGTATGCATAGTGCTTCAAGGAACCTATGCTGAAAGCCTGGCTGATGCTGCTAAAACTGCAAAAAAAAGCAGCAGATTTGTGCCTCAGCACTTCAGCGCCTTTATGGGAGACCCTGAGAATAACCATCCTCTGCTACAGCAAGCTGTAGGGCTGTGAGCGCTGGGGGGAGGCAGCAGCAGGCTCTGACCCAGGACGAGGTGGTGCCCCATGCTGCTGGCCGCTTGCTCCCCCCATGCCCCCGCTGTGCGAGCGCAAATGCTTCTTTGCGGCTGTGTGGCGAACCGCATCGGGGAACTCCTTTGGGTTTAGCCTGGCCCAGCAAAAAAGAAAAAAATTAGTTTTGCCTTGGGTTAGTTCTCCAAAATGTTACCTCAGATGGTTGCGCGAGCGCCTGCCCCAGCCCAAGGGGAAAGACAGGTGGGGAAGTGGTTCTACTTTTGCCAGCAGTAGTGATGGTTTACAACAGCTTAACCAGCTGGTGAAAATGCAGTGTTAGAGCATCACATGCACAGGGCTTTCTAAACATTTTGTAGACATATTTTCTTTATTTTCTTCAGGTCAGCAGGGGAAAAGGCCTGAAATGCAGCCCTCTGTGCGCTCAGTGGCAGGTTGGCTCTCCGCACGGTTTGGCCTCTTGGGTTCCTTGCTCCTCCTTTGTATTTGCTCCTCTTGGCTGCTCTGGTGGGAGGTGTGAATTTTAGAAAAAGGCACCATAAAAAGGGAGAGTGCCCAGTACAGAGGGATCCTGAGCTCTCTCTGGTGCTCATCCTCCCATTTCCCCCAGGACAGTCCAGTGCTGGCCATGCGCCTGCTTCCCCGGGCGAGAGATACAGTGTTTCATGATGTATTCTTCAGTCTAATTTGTCCTTGCGGTTCTCATTGATCTTCTGGTTCCTTCTGAGCCCCTTGCTTGGTCATGCACACTGCCCTCCTGCTCTTGCTCTCGATTTAATTTTTTTGCTTTGGGAGTGGAGCTTTGTTTATCTTTGAGAAACTCGGTTTTCTCTTTGTTCTGGGGACCCTTCCTAAATTGCCTTTGAATTTAGACTTTTCTGTAGCTTCCTTGGCTCTTATTTTTGCCCTTTAGCCTAAGAGCTTTCTAAGACCCCTCCTTGCTGTGAAGTTGTATGGACTTTAATCTCTCCAGCTCTTTCCTTTGAGTGCTTTCTAATAGCCTTCACAGTCTCTTTTCTTTGTTATCCCCCAGTGGCTCAGATGAGCGGAAACGCACAACTGTGGCCAGGGTGCACAAGCCCAACACTTGCATGTCCTGGCTTTTGACCAGCTTTTCAGGGCCTTCAGACTCTGGCTCTTTACCTTGCCATCAGCTTTGTGGTAGCGCTGTGTTGTTGGTATGATCTGGGAAGAGATTTCATGACCTATAGGTGCTCAGTTCTTTGAGTTCCTGGAAACAAGAGGGAGGCAAGGATCAAATTCAGCTGGTCTCCCTAAATAGTCTTGGGAACTAGAACTTCTACAATGGCAATAATCTTGTAGGATCCAAGGCAAAGAGCCTTCAGTCAGGCTTTGGGTTTTATCTCAAGCACATTAGAGGGAAGTCCACCCATGAGGACAGACTTTGTCCCCTCCCTCTGGGTGCGATTTCCCACTCTCAGTGCGTCCCTTTGCATCCATCACTGGAATCAGCATCCAGAAATGCGGTTTTCCTTCCTCCCATTCCACCAGCTAGCACAGTCTGAAGGACCCTTTGCTGCGCTCCAGACCTGCACAGCACAAGGAGGTGCCTGGGAAGTGCTTTGCCTTCAGAGCACTTGCGGAGGGGTAAAATCTCTGTCCAGGACTGTCTCCTCCTCAGATCTGATGCCTTGCATTGCTGATGGAGCAGAAGCTTGGCAGATGCTCAGCCAGGTGCATGCTGGGCTCCAGATTTTAGCTCCGGGCTGGCAGCAGCGCGGAGTGGCCACTGCTGTGCCCAGGCACTGCAGGGGGATGCCTGGCACCTGCTGGGGGCATCCTGCTCCTGGATCCGTATCTTCCTTCTTCTCTCTGTACTGACTGTAAGGACAGATGAGCTGTTTGGCTCAGGAGGGAACTTGTGGGAAACCTTTATTTTGAAAAAGAAGGGTTAATGTTAACAAGCTGACTTAATTTGTTATGAAATGCTTTATGATAACTGCCCTGTTGGAGGGCACTGTGGGATTAAAGAGGGATCTCTGGAGCACAAAGCCTGTGTGTAAGGTCATCAGCGGGAGATAAAACACGGGGAGTCTGCAGTGTGGGGGGAACAGCTTGTATCCTCTGTGGATGCACACAGAAGGGGACGCGTACAAGGGTTTTGATGGTATTACAGGGCATTGCCAGTAAGTAAGACTAAAGAGTGGATCCTGTAACTTATTTTTAAAGGTACATATTTCTTATATAGGTTACATAGTAGGAAAATTCACATCCATCCTACATGTGTCCTGGGGTGGTGGGGGATTGGGTTTTGTTCCAAATTATTTGCACACATTCTCTTTGTTTTCAGGTGTGCCTTGCAGGGCGTGCTCTTTGCATACATGCCTTAAGGTCTCTGTGCATGCAAATGAGGCATTAAAACCTTGCAAGGAAGTGCTAATTGCAGAGCTGTGGCCTCTTGGAGCTTCCCAGCTGCAAAAGCTGCAGGCAGGGTGCTCTGGAAAGCATGGGCTGCATTCCCAGGAGGAGAGTGTGCTACGTGATGGGACCTGGGACAGAAAGTCAAGCAGTGTTTGTGGCATCCAGTTTGGAGCAATACTAAACCCAGCTGATATTGAATTAATTCTTTCTAGC
Source organism: Apteryx rowi (assembly GCF_003343035.1). Taxonomy (NCBI): domain Eukaryota; kingdom Metazoa; phylum Chordata; class Aves; order Apterygiformes; family Apterygidae; genus Apteryx; species Apteryx rowi. Next base: position 1,840 of record NW_020447277.1, on the reverse strand, counting down.
GTTTTAGGCAAGATGCACAGTCCCATTAGCCAAGGAGGAACACTGGAGGGTGGAGGGGAGGGGGGGGGTCCTGTGTTACACACTGCAGGGCTGAGCAGGGAGGACCAGGCCTCACATCTTTCATGCCAGAAGCTTTTAGAGGAAAGGAGCCATAGTGTTCCCACCTATGGAGCAGCTTTCCTGTATCCTGAGAGTTTACTCCAGCCAACAGGTGCCAGTTATTACTTTGTAAAACATGCTGCAGTGGTAAGCAGTGGGCTGAGATTGTCCCTAAAGGTTGTGATCACCTTGCAGGTTTGTGGATATCTTTAGGACTTCCTCTGCATGAGCTTGGACTAGTTCCCAGCAGATTTCTGATGACATCAATTTTCAGAAGAGTATTTGCTTTAAAACAGGACTGTGCACATAGTACAGCAAAGCAGCCAGATGGGTCACAGCATTTGTGACTGAATCAAATGGCAAAGGATGCCATTCAGTCTTCAGCTATAGAGTAGATAAAAGTTACCGAGATTTACTTATGGGGCATAATAGGTAGGCCTCTTCCTGGCTAGAAATTGCTCAGCTAGATGCTTTTTTCAAGACTAAAGCTGTCTGCAGGTTGAGGACAATGTTTGCATAGCAGAAAGATGCATTGTGGCTAAGGTGTAAAAATTTAGCTCTGTTTGCAATCAGACTGTACTGGACGGGACTGGATGGGAGGTCCAGCAAAAGCTGAAGAAAAATGACGGCCTTTTGTGTAACACTGTTAGTGCAACCCACCTGAGTTAAGTAAGCCATACAGACTGTGCAATTCTCCCATGGAGTTCTCGCCAAAACTTGCTTTTTGCAGAAGAGACCCTCACAGAGCTCAGTTAGCTGTCCGCTGGTTGCAAAAGGAGGTATCCCGGCAGGGTCAGGAAGCGTGGACAGAGCAGAGCTGGATCTTTGATGAGCAGTGTCTGTGGCAGCGCACACATCGCCTGCGCCCAGTGCGCGTGCTCTTCCCGGGCTTACACCATGTGTGCGCTGCGGCATTTGGGAATACTGGCCATCTCTCCCAGGCCCGCTGTGCTTTTAAGGAAGAGATGCATATTTGCATGCTGTTCCCCTTGGGTCCCCGCAGTGTATGTGGGGCATGGGATCCTGTTATCTTATTAAGAAGGGTAATTTACAGACCATCGCTTAGTAAGTGGCTGAGCTGAGACTAGACTGTAATAATCCAGGGGAATTATTATGTTAGTCCAGGCTAGCACCACAAGAGCATTTTTTTCTTAGGGCTCTGAAGTTTCTCTTCTGCCTTCTGCAGAGGGTAAGCTGCATTTGATTGTTGGGATGCTTTTACTCCCACCTACTTTGGGTCTGTTTTTAGGGCATTTGAAGAATAACAGACTCATTTGGCTCTGTGTTGTGCCTTGCATCCGAAAAACATTGGTGGTAGCTGGGCCAAACTAAGATACTTATCTGCTATTGCATTCCCTCCTGTCTGCCTGTCCCATGGCTGGTGGGAGGAGGTATTTATTCCCTGGTTTGAGTGCTGGGGAAGGGCTAGGCGGCTGGTCAGTGCGTTGTGCCTGCAACCTGAAGGTAGACTCGTTCACTGTGCCAGTCTAAGTGCTTTTTGGTTGCAACCGAGCGGACCCGTATCCAAAGGAGGCTGTGTGCAAGCCGCCGGCAAAACCATCAGGTGGACGTTGCCCTTCAGCGCCCGGGGAGCAGCGAATCGGTGCAGGAGATGGGGCCGAGCCAGGTGCCGCCGGGCCTTTTCTCCTGCCTCCCCGAGCACTTGTTGCTGCTCCGAAGACACTTGCCGGGGCGCCGGGGCTGGGGGAGCCGCCGCGCCGGGCGCCGCGGGGCCGCGCGC